>NC_138976.1:223045407-223391213 GCF_964341445.2 Mesoplodon mirus | reverse complement strand
GTTTTGTTTTTGGTTTTTTTGGCCATGTTGCGTGGTTTGTGGGATCTTAGTTCCCCGACCAGGGACGGAACCCATGACCCCTGCAGTGGAAGCGCGGAATCCTAACCACTGGACCACCAGGGAATTCCCCATCATAAATTGTTGAAAACCAAAGTCAAAGAAAATTTGAAAGCAGCAAGAAAGAAGTGACTTATTATGCACAAGGGATGCTCAATAAGATTAACAGCTGCAGATGGTAACTAGACTTATTTTGGTAATCATTTTGCAATGTATACAAATGTTGAATCATTATGTTGTAACTCAGAAATTAATATATTGTATGTCAACTATACTTCAAAAAAAAGATTAATAGCTGACTTCTCATCAGAAACCATGAAGTCATAAGGCAGTAGGATGATATATTCAAAGTGCTGGAGGAAAACAAAAAACACCAACAAACAAGAACTCTATATCAAAAAAAACTACCCTTCCAAAGCAAAGGAAACATTAAGACATTGCCAAATGAACAAAACCAGAGAGAATTGGATACCAGAGGACCTGTTGTACAAGAAATACTAAAGAGTGTTCTTTGGGCAGAAATGAAAGGACTCTAAACAGTAATTCACATACACTTGAAGAAATAGTGACAGTAAAAGTAACTACATATGTAAATATAAAAGACAGTATAAATGTATTTTTTCTTTATAACTTATTTTTTCCCTATTTGAATTAAAAGAAAACTGGATAATGCAATAATTATAAATCTAAGTTGATGGGCACACAATGTATAAGCATGTAAATTGAATGGCAACACTGGCACAAAGGAGGGGGTAGGGAATGAAGCTCTAAAGGAGTGAAGTTTTCCTATACTATTGAAATGAAGTTGGTATTAATCTGAACTAGATTATTATAAACTAAGATATTTACGGTAATCGCCAGGGCAACCACTAAGACAATAAATTTAAAAAAAAACAAAAGAAATGACAAGGGATTTAAACCATACACTAGAAAATACGTATTTAACACAAAAGAAGGAAGTAACTGAGCAACAAGAAAACAAAACAGACACAAGACATACAAAACAAGTGACAAAATGGCAGATGTAAATCTAACCTGATCATATTTACATTAAATTTAAACGGATTATACACTCCAATAAGAAGACAGAGATTGGCAGAATGTATTAAAAAAAACACGATCACACTGTATGCTGTTTACAAGAGATACATTTTAGATTCAAAGACATGCATAGACCAAAAGTAAAAGAATGCACAAAGATGCACCATGTAAAGAGTAACCAAATGAAAACTGAAGTAGCTATACTAATGTTAGACAAAATAGACTTAAAGACAAAATTTGTTACAAGAGACATAATAAGGACATTTTGTAATGATAAAAGGGTTAATTCATGAGGAAGACATAATTAAAAATATATATGCACCAATCAACAGAGCCCCAAATATATGAGGCAAAAACTGACAGAACTGAAGGGAGAAAAAGACAATTCAACAATAATAGTGGGAGATTTCAATATCCCATTTTCAATAATAGAACAACTATACAGAAGATCAACAAGAGATAGAAGACTTGAACAACAATATAAACCCACTTGACCTATCACACGTCTATAGAACATTCCACTCAACAACAGCAGAATACACGTTCTTCTCAAGTGCATGTGAAACATTCTCCAGAACAGACCATGTTAGGAAATAAAACAAGTCTCCACAATTTTTAAATCAAACAAAGTATGTTCTCCAAACACAATGGAATGAAATTAGAAATCAATAATAGAAAAAAAATTGAGAAATTCACAAATATGTGGAAATTAAACCACACAGTCCTAACCAATGAGTCAAATAAAAAAATCACAAGGGAATTAGAAACTACTTTGAGATGATTAAACATACACACACACACACACCACAAACCAAACTGTATGAGATGAAGCTAAAGAAGTGCTTAGAGGGAAATTTATTGTTATAAATGCTGGTTTAAAAAAGAAAAAGATCTGAAATCAGTAATCTAAGCTTTCACCTTAAAAAATTAGAAAAAGAAGAGCAAACTAAATCCAAGACAAGCAGAAGGAAGAAAATAATGTAGAGGAGAAAGAAATGACACAGAAAATAGAAACAGGGTAGTAGAGAAAACCAATGAAATAAAAAACTGGTTCTATGAAGAGGTCAATGAAATTGAGAAACTTTTACGTAGATTTACAAAGCAAAATGAGAGAAGACTCAAATGACTAAAATCAGGAATGAGAGAAAGGGCATTATTACTGACCATTACAGAAATAAAAAGGATAATAAAAGAATTATAAGAACAACTGTATGCCAACAAATTATATAACGTAGATGAAACAGATAACTTCCTAGAACAACCTGATTCAAAAACCAGAAAACCTGAATAGATGTATAGCAAGTGAAGATACTGAATCAGTAGTCAAAAATCTTCCCACAAAGAAAGGTCAGATGGTTTCACTGGTAAATTCTACCAAGTGTTTCAAAAATAATTCACACATACACACTAACACCAATCCTTCACAAACTTCCAAAAAAATAGAAAAGGAGGAAACACTTCCCAACTCATTCTATGAGGCCAATGTTACCCTGATACCAAAACCAGATGAAGACACTGCAAGAAAACTACAGATCAATGTCCCCAGTGAATATGGATATAGAAATTTTCAACAAAATACTAGGAAACTGAATCCAACAACATATAAAAAGGATTATACACCATGACCAGGTGGGATTTATCTAAGGAAAGCAAAGTTCATTCAACATATGAAAATCAGCCAATGCAGTATACCATATTAACAAATGACAAAACCCATGAAATTATTTTAATAGACATAGGAAAAGCATTTAACAAAATCCAACATCCTTTCATTATACAGAACACTCAATAAGCTAGGAATAGATGTAAACTTCTTACCTTGATAGAGTACATCCATGAAACACCCACAGCTTATATCATACTTAGTGGTAAAAGACAGATAGCTTCACCACTAAGATCAGGAACAACACAAGGATGTTGATCCTTACTACTTCTATTCAACATAATAGGGGAGGTGCTAGCCAGGGAAATTAGGCAGGATAAAGAAATTAAAAGGCATCCAGATAGAGAAGGGAAAAGTAAAATTACCTCTGTTTACAGATGATATGATCTTATATATAGAACTCTGAAGAAATACACAAGTTCATGCACACAAAAAAACTATTAGAATTAATGAAGATGTATACCAAGGCTGCAGGATACGAGATCAACATACCGAATTAAATATTATTTCTATCCACTAGCAATGAACAATCCAAAAATGAAATTCAGAAAGCAATTCTACTATCAATAGCCTCAAAAACAATAAAATATTTAGGAAGAAATCTAACAAAGTAGCACAAGACTTGCAAAGTGAAAATTACAAAACACTGTTGAAAGAAACCGAAGAACACCTAAACAGAAGAACATCTCATTTTCATGGGTTTGAACACTTAATATTGTTAAAATGACAATACTCCCCAAATTGATTTACAGATTCAATCTAACTCCTACTAAAATTCCAGCTGGCTTTTCTACAGAAATCCTAAGATTCCTATGGAAATTCCAGAATAGCCAAAACAACCTTTAAAAAGAAGAACAAAGTTGAAGCACTCACACCTCCCAATTTCAAACGTACTATCAAACTACAGTAGTCAAGCCTGTGTGATACTGGCATAAGGACAGACATACAGGTCAATGAGAATCAGGTAATAAACCCATACCTTTATGGTCAATTGATTTTTGACAATGGTGACAAGAAAACTGAATGGGAAAAGAATAGTCTTTTCAAAAAATGGTGCTGGAACAACTAGATACACACATGCCAAAAAAAGAATGATGTTGGACTCCTATCTTATATTGTATATAAAAACCAACTCAAAATGGATCAGACCTACATATAAGAGCTAAAATTATAAAACTCTTAGAAGAAAACATACATAAATCTGTGTCACTCTGAATTAGGCAATGGTTTCTTATCTATGACATCAAAAGCAACAACAAAAAACTGGACTTCATCAAAATTAAAGTCTTGTGTACTTCAAAAGTCAGTAACAAGAATGTAAAAATATTTGCAAACCCTGTATCTGACGAGGGACTTGTATCTAGAATACATAAATAACTCTTACAATTCAATATAAGGAGACAAAAACTCAATTAAAAAACAGGCAAAGGATTTCACTAGACATTTCTCAAAGGATATGTACAAATGGCCAAAAAGCACATGAAAGTGAAAATGCTCAACATCATTAGTTGCTAAGTAAATACAAATCAAAACTACAAAATACCACTTCATAACCACTAGAATGGCTAAGATTAAAAAGACAAATAATAATGACAAGTGTCCCCATGAAGATGTAAATCAATTGGATCCCTCATACATTTATGGTGGGCTTGTAAAATGGAAAACTTTTGGCAGTTCTCCAAAAGTTAAACATAGAATTACCAAATGACCCACAATTCCATTCCTAAGTATATTCTAAGAGAATTTGTCTACACAAAAACCAGTACACAAATGCTCATAGCAACATTATGCACCATAGCCAAAAAGTGGAAAAAATCCAAATGCCTATCAACTGATGAATAAATAAAATGTGGTATATCCATACAAAGGAAGATCATTCAGCTATTAAAAGGAATGAAGTGTTGATATATGCTACAACATGGATGAACCTTGAAAACATGCTAAGTGAAATGAAGGGAGACCCAAAGGTTTACATGGTGCATGAGTCTGTTTTATGAAATGTCCAGAATTCTGTCTACAGGTAAATCTACAGAGACAGAAAATAAGTTAGTGATTGCCAGGAGCTGGGGGAATGAGGGACTGGGGAATGTTTGCTTATAGATATGGGGTTCCTATGTTGAACTGTTCTATATAGGAATATTCCCATTATTCCTGTTGCCTAACCCTTCTAGAACTGTTACCTTTAACCAAAGATCCAGGATCAACCATTCAAAACTAAGATACTTTCAGGGCAACTTGTTACCTTATCCAGGATGGAGGAGGCATGTGTCAATGCCTATCATTTTCTTTTGTTTTGATTCAGAATTCTTATTTGATTTAGTCTGTGTTTTAAGGTTCTAGTTACCGCTTCACTGAAGATGGAAGTTTTTTAAATTTTTGTTTATTTTTATTGTTTACGGTGGGTTATGATGAGACAGGAGTGGACAAAAGAATTATTCTACTATTTTTAACTAGCAGTCTCCCTCAATCTTTTTAAAGTCTGCTGATCTAATGGGTAAAAAAAAAAAAACCTGTTAACTTGTAGTTGATCTTATTTAATTTTCTTTTTGTATGTTTATTGGCCATTTATATTTCATCTTCTATAAATTATATACTGAAAGCTTTGCAAATTTTTCTGTTGGGTTATTTGCTGTTTTCATAATAACTTGCAATTGCTCTTTTGATATTTATAGATACCAATCCTTTGCTCTTCATATTGCAAATATCTTGCAGTGTAAATCTTGTTTACAGTGTCTTATATTGGATATATGCTTAAAATTTTTATACAGTTAAATTCATCTAACTTTATCTTTTGGGTTTTATGTATTACTTAGGAAAAGCTTTCCTACTTCAAAATAATAAAAATATTCAAAACAGTAATGTAAGGCCTTTTATCCAGCTTAAGTATATATATATATATATATTTCACTCTTTATTCCATATGGAAACTGATGTCTGTTTCTGGTGTGATGTTGAGAACTATTTTTATTTCTTCAGTTTCAAATAGACAACTAATGGAAAAACATCACTTCCTTACAGATCTGAAATAATTCCTTTACTTAAGCTAAATTTCCCAACATAGAAGGGTATATTAATGAACTCTGTTCTGTACAAGTAATACATCTATCAATCTGACAATATGATCTTTATTTAATTACTCTAACCATATAGTATATTTTAATATGTGGCAGGGCAAATTTGTTCAAACTCCTTCCTCTGTTCTTTTTAAAGAATGTCTTAGTTATTCTTATGAATTTTTTCTACAGATGAACTTTAGAATTATGTAAAAAACAACAAAATCCCCTTGTGGTTCTGACTGCTGTCAAAGAGCAAACAGGTGATACTTGAGTTGAATCTGGCCAGTACACATTACTGTTGAGCCTGTGACATGGTATATGTTTTAAAATTGGTGCCTAAAAATAAAATCAGTTACCTCCCTCCCACACCTTAAGACCCATTCCCTTCCTCATTCCACCTAACACATATAGAGCTGCATTATTCTTTTAACGATAAACAGTGCTCTATAATATGAATGCACCATAATTTATCCAACTAGTCCCCTACTGATGGACACTTAGGTTATGAATAGCCTTTTGCTATCATATAATATGCTGCAATAAATATTCCTGCACATTCATTATTCTAGACATAAGCAAATATTTCTATAGGATAAATTTCTCGAAGATAAATTACATGGTCAAAGGGGGTGTACATAAACATTAAAAAAAAAAGAAATGTTACACATAAAAAAGAGTAACTGCATTAAAAAATAATATATTATCATCAAGTTGAAGTGTTATCTAAATCTTTATCTAAACAAATTTTATTATTTAATTTATTAAACAAGTATTTAGTTAGTGTCTGTGTGTGAGATAAAGGCAAAAAATGGTTTAAAACAGTTACTGAATTGCTAAATGTTAATAATGGGTTGGAAATTATAGTCTTCAGAAGATGGAATACACTTTTAAAAAATGGTGATAATTAAAAACAGTGATAATTAGGCATATATCAAAACATTGCATTGTACAACCTTAAATATATACAATTTTTATTTCAAAAAATGTTTTTAAATAAAATAAAAGAAGAAACAGAAAAAGACAACCCTATAAAAAGTAGGCAACAGATTTAAACAGGCAATTCACACAAAGGACATGTAAATGGCCAATAAATACGAACTGATGTTTAACCTGAACAGTAATCAGGGAAATGCATTTAAAACTGCAATGATGAAAATTTTTAAGAGAGTAGATCTTAAAAGTCTTCATCACAAGAAAAACGATTTCTGTAACTATGTATAGTGACAGATGTTAACTAAACTTATTGTGGTGATCATTTTGTAATATATACAAAATTCAAATCATTATGTAGTATGCCTGGAATTAGTATATATCAATTATACCTCAATAAAAAATTAAAAATAAAATAAAACTGCAATGAAATATGATTTTACTTCTATTAGGTTGGCAAAACGTGAAAAAGTCTAACAATATATCAATTATTGGCAAACATGGAGAGCAATGGTTAGAGTACAGATGCCTACAACTGGTTTGGAGAACGATCCAAGCAGGATGTTCATCAATGTTTATACTGTATTTCATCAAATCTACAACAACACTGATTGCAAGATGTGTCATTGTTTTATGTACCAATAAGAACAGCAGCAACAACAAAAAACCTGTCGGGGCCGGGTGGGGGGGAACCCCAAACCAGTGACAATACTCTTTATATACTGACGTGGGATACTTTCCAAGTTAGAAAAGCTTGGTGCAGAATACTGTATATAGCATACCACCTATCTGGCAAAAAAGGAGAAAAGGACTATAGATATACTTGTTTATAAATGCATAAAATATCTCTGCAGAAAGTGATTAACATTAGTCTATTCTAGGAAGGGAACTATGGCTGAGAGACGGAAACAGGAGAGATTTAGTACTGTGTATACCCTCATGGACTTCTGAAGTTTGACCATATGAACATATTTTCCAATATAAAATGTAATTTTTTAAAAATTTTACCTTAATGATTAGCCTTTTATTTCAGTAATAAGAATACATAGAAAATTGTTAAATTCCACTTTAGGGAACTATTCTGTTCAGAAAATATTTTAGATGATTTTTATATTTATTCCTTCCCTTTTATCTTTTTAAAACAGCTTAATTGGGATATAATTCACATACCACACAATTCACCCATTTAAAGCGTACAATTCAATGGTCTTTAGTACACTCGAAGAGTTGTGCAGCCACCACAACTGATTTCCCGTTCTTCAGAATAAGAAAATGGGGATACTAGACAGAATGCTGGTAGGGTCAGCAAACAGAAGGATTATGGGGAAGAGGGAAGGAAGACCATGCCACAAGGGGAGCTGGAGTTTGTCCTCTCTGCTTCTTAATTCTGCTCAGGGTATTAGATGTAATTATATAAATAACATTTTTAAGGCAGTTTTGTGCATGTCAAACTGTGGAAGGCTAGTCATGGTGAAGCAAGTTCCCTATGCTAATGTCAAGATGAAATTTAGACAGTGTTTTTTTTTTTTAATATAGAAATGGAAGGGCTATATTAATAGCTTTTTCCAAAACTGTGGTATTCTCTGATACAACACTAAAACTTGACAAGTGGATATATTCTTAAAGGTTAGCTGCAATGTTGAATGTGAAATCAACTCACTAAACTTTTTCATTAATGTAAATTTTGTTACATTAAAATTTGCTTATGTTGAAAAAATTTTTTATTGTGTTAGTTTTAGGTGTACAACATAATGACTGATAAATGTGCTTATTGTGAAATGATTACCACAAGTTTGGTTAACATCATCATCATTTATAATTACAAACATTGTGTGTATGTGTGATGAGAACTTTTAAGATCCACTCTCTTAGCATCTTTCAAATATACAATACAGTTTTGTTAACTATAGTCACCATGCTGTACATTATATTCCCGGGACTTATTTACCTTATAATTGGAAATTTTTCCTTTTTGACCACCTTTCACCCATTTTGCACACCCTCCATACCCTGCCCATGGCAACCACCAATCTCTTTTCTGTATCTATGAGTTTTTTGTTTTTTAAGATTCCACATATAAATGATATCTTACAGTATTTGTCTTTCTCTAACTTATTTCACTCAGCATAATGCCCTCAAGGTCCATCCATGTTGTCACAATTTTTTTTTATCCATTCATACACTGATTTACACTTAGGTTGTTTCCATGTCTTGGCTATTGTAAATATGCTGCAATGAACATGGGGGTGGTATATATTTTTTAAAGTTCATTATAAGTTGGTCCAAGGCTTGAAACATTATGGTTAACATATTTAGTCTCAGGAAGCTTAACTTCAGAAAAGTCAGTCTGGAGAGAGATGAAGGGGAAATGATTGCTGGCTGAACATTAAGTAGTATAATGGTTAATAATCATAATAATAAACAATTCCTATGGCATTTACTATGTGCCAGAAACTTTACATAAACTAACTCATTTAATCTACTCAAGAACCCTTAGGTAGGTATCATTATTCTTCTCATTTTCCAAAAGAAGAAACTGAGGTTTAAGACATTCAATAAGTTGCCCAAAGTTACATAACCAGTAAGTGACAGAAATAATATTTTAAATCCTCAAAGTCATGTACTTGACCACTGCACTATATTGCCTTTACATACTGAAATGCCGTGTCAAGAACACTGGCTTTGCAGCAAGATAAACAGTAATTAGCTGTGTGACTATGGGCAAATGATTCAATCTCCTTTAGCCTCAGTTTTCTCATCTATAACTGAAGAAGTTAACACCTGCCTCTCATATATATAAAACAGCACAGCATCCAGCACTTAGTAAGTGTTAAAATACATTATAGCTAAAAATAAAAAGCTCTCCAAAAAGACAGGTGTAGCTAACAAGGTGCACAGTAGTAAAAAGCAGAGCAATTGGTCTTCTACAACTCAGAGCACTATATGCTGTCCTGATAGGTATTTAACACAATGAAAAAGCTGAGCTAAAGACTCAAAATAGCAGGGGCAACAGTGGTTTAAGAGATATAGTTCTTACTAAATATTTTTATGTGTGATCATTATTTTAACACATAGCACTCAAACATTTCAAAGTCACTCTTTATATCCTACAAAAATCAAGACAAATTGGTAATGACGTCCTTCCAAAGATATCTAGAGATGGAAGGGCTTGCACAACAGAAAATCTATGTTTAAAACAAAGGAGAAAAAAGAAACAATTTTCAGAAAAGAGGATATTCTAGTTCTTAAAACGTCTAGAAATATTCAAACGAGATCACATTAAGTATGTTTCTAAAAAACTCTTTGCTATGATTCTCATCATAAATAATGACAGCAACCTCGGGGCAATGTTATATTGCACATGTACATTAAAATCAATGTGTCCAAAAACCCAGATGTTGTCCATGGATCTGTTTGGGAACAGATTTAGAGATAGGTCAGTCAATATTTGTAAAACTAACACAAAAAGCAAAATCCCATAGCTTAAGTCAGTGAAAATGATGTTCTTTACTCAGGCATACTAGCACACAGGGGAAGGGCTATTGTTGTATCTAAAGCAAATTCAATTTAGTTTGTGGTCTGTAATCCTATCCTAGCCAACTGTCAAGAGGAAAATATTTCTGCTGAGGGTAATCATGGAGAAAAGTGCTGGCAATCTTTGAAGTATTAGTGACCCCCAAATTTCTACTATTCTACATTCTATTTGCTGATTTCAGTACAGGGTACAAGTCCTACAGGATTAGATTTAGACAGTAAGTCATTACCAAGTTTAAGATATTCACTATAATAAAAAAAAAGCATAGTCTCAGGGGCTTTCCTGGTGGTGCAGTGGTTGGGAGTCCGCCTGCTGATGCAGGGGACATGGGTTCGTGTCCCGGTCCGGGAGGATCCCACATGCCGCCGAGTGGCTGGGCCTGTGAGCCATGGCCACTGGGCCTGCACGTCTGGAGCCTGTGCTCCGCAACAGGAGAGGCCACAACAGTGAGAGGCCCGCGTACCGCAAAAAAAAAAAAAAAAAAAGCATAGTCTCAAAAGATATTTAGGGAAGAAATAACACAATTCTATGCCAATTCTTCTAGAAATACAAGAGAACACTTCCCAATTCATCTTATGAGGTCATATTATCATAGTAACAAAACTAGACAAGGACGTTACAAGAATAGAAATAACAACACAAACCCAGAACAATGCCCCTTTATGAACACAGATGCAAGAACTCTTAACAAAATATCAGCAAATTGAATCAAACCATATAAAAGAATAATACATCATAATTCAGTGCAGTTTTTCCCAGAATGCAAGGTTTAACATTTGAAAATCAATCAGTGTAATTCCCCATATTAATAAGACTAAAAAACAAAAACCACGTGGTCAAATCAACAGATGCAGAAAAAGCATTTGACACAGTACAGAACATCCATTCATGATAAAAATTCTCAGAAACTAGAAATAGACAGGAACTTCCCTTAAAGGTCATCTTGATATGGGACATCAATGAAAAATCTACTGTTAAGATGGCACTTAATGGTGAAATATTGCATTCTTGCTCTCTAGGATTCAGAAAAAGGCAAAGATATATTTAACATTTAACTAGCAGTCCTAGTCCATGCAATAAGGCAAGAAAAAGAAATAGAAGACATACACATTGAAAAGGAAGAAGCAGAATTATTTCTATTCACAGATAACACGACTGTCTATGTAGAAAATCCTAAGAATTTACAAAAAAAAGCTACAGGGGGCTTCCCTGGTGGCGCAGTGGTTGAGAGTCCGCCTGCCGATGCAGGGGACACGGGTTCGTGCCCCTATCCCGGAAGATCCCACATGCCGCGCAGCGGCTGGGCCCGCGAGCCATGGCCGCGGAGCCTGTGTGTCCGGAGCCTGTGCTCCGCAACGGGAGAGGCCACAGCAGTGAGAGGCCCGCGTACAGCAAAAAAAAAAAAAAAGCTACAAAAAAATGTACCAAATAAATGAATTTTTAGCAATGTTACAAAACAGAACGTCAATATACCAAAATCAACTATTCTATGACACAAGAAACAACTGGAAATTGAAGTTAAAAATAGTACCAATATAGTAATACCAAACGTATAAAATTTTTAGATGAATTTAAGAAAATACGTGTGAGACCTGTACTCTGAAAACTACTAACATGGCTGAGGGAAAATAAAGAAGACCTAAACAAATGGAGAGATATACCATGTTCGCAATTGGGAACACTCAATATGATTAAGAGATTCTTGATGCTAGCTTTACCTATATATTCAACACAATCCCAATCACAATCTCACTACAAATATGCTTTGTCATAGAAATTGAGGCTGACTTTATTTTATTTATTTATTTATTTTTAACATCTTTATTGGAGTATAATTGCTTTACAATGATGTGTTAGTTTCTGCTTTATAACAAAGCGAATCAGTTATACATATACATGTCCCCATATCTCTTCCCTCTTGCATCTCCCTCCCTCCCACCATCCCTATCCCACCCCTCTAGGTGGTCACAAAGCACCGAGCTGATCTCCCTGTGCTATGCGGCTGCTTCCCCCTAGCTATCTATTTTACGTTTGGTAGTGTATATATGCCCATGCCACTCTATCACTTTGTCCCAGCTTACCCTTCCCCCTCTCCATATCCTCAAGTCCATTCTCTAGTAGGTCTGCATCTTTATTCCCGTCTTGCCCCTATGTTCTTCTGATCATTTTCTTTTTTTTCTTTTTTTTCTAGATTCCATATATATGTGTTAGCATATGGTATTTGTTTTTCTTTCTGACTTATTTCACTCTGTATGACAGTCTCTATGTCCATCCACCTCACTACAAACAACTCAGTTTCGTTCCTTTTTATGGCTGAGTAATATACCATTGTATATATGTGCCACATTTTCTTTATCCATTCATCTGTTGATGGACACTTAGGTTGCTTCCATGTCCTGGCTATTGTAAATAGAGCTGCAATGAACATTCTGGTACATGACTCTTTTGGAATTATGGTTTTCTCAGGGTATATGAGAGGCTGATTTTAAAATGATATGGAAGTGCAAAAGACCTAGGATATCAACAGTGATCTTGAAAAAGAAAAACAAAGTTGGAAGAAATTACACGTTCTGATTTCAAGATTTACTATAAGTTTACAGTAATTTACAGTTTTGTATTGGTATAGGGATAGACATAAAGTCCAACGGACAACAAGAGAGAACCCACAAGCAGACTCACACATATGCATTCAACTGATTTTTGATAGAGGTGCCAATGTAATTTAATAGGGAAAGACTAGTGTCTTGACGACTGTTGACCATTTCCAAAATGATACTCTAACAATTAGACATCCATGTGAAAAAAAAAAGTTTATTTTGTGAGGATCAAATGATATAGTTAGTTGACCCTTGAACAACCTGGGGGTTAGAGGTGTTGACCTCCCTGCTCAGTCCAAAATTCAAGTATAACTTTACAGCTGGCCCTCCAAATCTGCAGTTTCTGCATCTGTGGATTCAAACAACCGTGGACTGTGAAACACTGTGGTATGTATTTATTGAAAAACAAAATCCACATAGAAGTAGACCCACACAGTTCAAATCCCTGTTGTCTAAGAATCAACTGTAGTTAAATTTAGCTGAAGCTGACACACACTGATGTTAAAAGCTTTCTTAAGGCCATAAGAATTTGAATGATTGTTTCAAAATTTTATAGGTCTCTCAAGGCCCTCCAGCTTGGTTAGTTCAAGCTTCAGTTCCTCACCTAAATAAATGTAGCAACTGATGTCAAATTCTTTGATTTAAGATCTATCCCTGAGTAAACTTCAACAGTTAACAGGATAATTCCTTAATGTATAAAAGACCATATTTGTAGTTTACAAACAATGGTATTTATTCCATTCCCTTCAGAGCCTTCTTCTGCAGGTTGTTATGTATAATACTGCCTACATCTGAACTTTAGGTTATGCTATTTTATCAGACACAGATACCTTCTGACTCTTACTGGTGTATTTCTTCTTTCTGTCATTTTTCGCTGTAGGCTTTTTTTAATATAAAGAAAATTAACTTACGTTAGGTAAGAAGGATTTCATAAAGCTGTTGAAGGAATATTATACCTTAAGTACAGACTTTTCTCCATGATCTTAGGAAGCAAGAATTGGGGAGAAACAAAACTGAAAATTACTGAAGGGGGAAAAACCACATCTGTGTCTAACCTTTTAAAATCACCTTTGTCAAAGCTTGTGGTAGAATAGAAGTTTTTAAAATATAGTTTCTACTTTAAATACAGGTGGAAGAGAAATCTTATTTTATACTTGAAAACCAACCTCCCTTAGTTTTTTTTTTTTTTGCAGTACGCAGGCCTCTCACTGTTGTGGCCTCTCCCGTTGCGGAGCACAGGCTCCGGACGCACAGGCTCAGTGGCCATGGCTCACGGGCCTAGCCGCTCCGCAGCACGTGGGATCTTCCCGGACCGGGGCACGAACCTGTGTCCCCCGCATCGGCAGGTGGACTCTCAACCACTGCGCCGCCAGAGAAGCCCTCCCTTAGTTTTTTAACACCAGAAATGTGTGGCCCCGTACATTGCATTTGAGATGATAAAAGCCCTGGTAGGACAATAAATTTCAAGAATTGTAGAAAACTGATTTTCTAACAACAAAGAGCGTCCTCTGAAATTATTTTCACTCCTATTTTTCAGAGCCATCATCAAAGTGAGAAAATATGGGTATTCAGATATATAGCCTGGATTTTTTCCTACGGAAAAGAAAGGTAACCTTATGTGTTGTGTTTACAAGAAAACAGTTTGGCAACAAATTGCAGAACACAGAAGAAAATGAGAATAAAAGTAAGAATTTTTTGAACCATAGGACAACATCTGTTCTTATTCTTCGGAGGCTGCAAGACAAGGGAAAATCCTAAAATGCACACTGCAAAAACATTTATATTTGAAAAGAAGATTTCTCCTAATAGAAACTAAAGCTCTAAAACTTTTCAATTTGGAGACACAAGTCCCATCTCATATACAGAAATCTGTGCATTTTATACAGATAATAGCCTTCATAGTGGAGCTCTACATAAAACTAGTAAAATTCATCAGGTAGGAGTTGATAAAATCTTGTTAAATAAGCATTATAATTATGTTTGGTTGTATTATAATAGGACAATACCATAGTCTGTGACTTATGCCCTACCAACACTGCTTTTCTAATATAGATATAAATTCTACTTGTTTAGAGCTGCTTTATTCATAATTGCCAAAACTTGAAAGCAACCAAGATGTCCTTCAGTAGGTGAATGGATAAATAAACTGTGGTACATCTAGACAATGGAATATTACTTAGCACTAAAAAGAAATGAACTATCAAGCCACGAAAAGACATTGAAGACCTTTAAATACATATTATTAAGTGAAAGAAGCCAACCTGAAAAGAATATGATAACATTCTGGAAAAGGCAAAACGATGGAGACAGTAAAAAGATCAGCGGTTGCCAAGGGTTAGGGGAGAGAGAGGGAAGGATGAATAGGTGGAGTACAGAGGATTTTCAGGCAATGAAACTATAGTATCATTTCTGATACTAGAATGGTAGATACTAGTCATTACACTGTTTTCAAGACCCAGAGAATGTACAAAACCATCTAAACCTAAAGTAAACCATGGACTTTGGGTGACAATGTAGGTTCATATTATAATAAAGTAACACTCTAGTGCAAGATGCTGAGAGTAGGGAAGGCTGGGTGTGTGTGGAGGGGCAGGAGGTATATGGGAACTCTATACTTTCTGCTCACTTTTGCTGTGAACCTAAAACTACTCTAAAACATAAAGTCTATTTTTAAAAAAAGGTATATTGACATTTTAGTTGGTTTTTAGTGTCTGGTCTGAAGTTCTACTTTGTAAAGAAATTATCATAATTAAATTGAATATGTAGTGCTTTTACTCTTCATTTTAAAGATAACTAAGAAAAGGGAAGTGATCTGAATACAGCTGGAACACTTCTGAAACTGTTTCAGAGCTTCTCTTTATCCAAATTCTTACATTTTGGGAATGAGAGTCACTAGATAGGGGTAAAGTGCATACTTGTTAAATGTACTTAACAGTTTAAAAACAGAACGGAAATTTGACAACTAGAAAAGATACTTGGAAAACAATTGGTCAAACCCCTCGTCTTATAAATAAAGAAACTGAGGCTCAGAGAAGTTACGTGATTTGTCCTGGATCACAAGGCTATTTGACAGAAGGACTAGAATTTTGGGATTCAGAAGTTTAACGGTCACTTTTCCATTATACTGCTATCATTCAAGAAAAGAGAATTATGATAAATTTATTAAAATTCAGAGATGATTAATTTTTCTTCTTTCACTTATTTATTTTTTAAGAGGACATGAATCTAATTAGTATATTTATTTAGCTGATAAGCACTCACTCAAGCACTGCCCATTTACTCATTTATTCTGCCAGCGTGATTTTTCCCAGAGGTCATTTAAAAAGCAAATTATGTTTTAAGAATTCTAATAGCCCAAGAAAATGTTTCACCCTGAAAGGAATATAAAACATATGTATTTATTACTAAAGCAAAGGCTATGTATGTTCCCCACCCCACCGTTAGTGAGAATTTAGAAAGTTGCTCGACCTCTTACAGAGGTAAAAATCCACCCTTGGTGGGAGCAGCTGTGACTCTGTGAAAAAAGCTACAAATAACATGCTGGGAAATTCAGCAGGCACTGTTATTATATCCTGTTTATACTGTCATTCTTCCTATCAGTAGGATATTATTTATACAGACCCCACCCATGAACTTCTTGTTTATCTTATTATAGAAATCCTCCAAATCTATAAAAAGAAGCCTCTGTATTTTGTTTCTGGAACAAGCCCATGTGTTATAATTTTGCACCTCACTACACATTTTTATTTAGCATTTCCTTTTGTTATGCACCACCCGTTCTCATTTTTATCCCAAGGTTGATTTATTTCATTATTTCACATATTAGAGTTAAACTTAACTGACTTTAAGAGACTCCAATACAGGACAGATTCCAGAGCACCATATCCTAAACTTTATTTTGGGGTAGATTTCATCAGGTAGACATTCTTTTAGGATACACTTGATTAATTTGTTAAGAAAAATGTGCCTATATATTAATCAGGTACCCCAAGGAGTGAGCCCTGGGCACCTGGAAGGCTTCCTCACTCGGGCCACTCTATCTCAGGTGGGCCAATTATGAGGGCCAAGCTTCATACTGATTCTCACTAACTCACCATTCTCTAGCCAGATGTCTTTTCTGGAATGAAAAGCACTGCCCCTGAGTTTAGTTTGATGGCTAGACAGGCTGGGTGAAAATGTAACACAGTAATACATGAGAAATACATGAATTCAGTTAGTTGACCAAAGGGAAAATGAACCAATCTGGTTATAAATCATCCTCATTCCCCTGCCTTATGTAAATAATTGAATTAAAGTAGATAAAAGAAAAATACAAATTCCTTAAGGGCAGGAATTCATGCTGCATTTGTTGAGCAAATTAATATTTCTAGAGGGGAAACATCACTGGACAAAGTCATACTGGATAAATTTTCACACGTGTAGCTTGTGTTAGCTTCACCAGTACTCCCTTTCTAGGTAAACATGAGATCTTCAGAGAGTATGTGCAATGCCAGACTCTGAGCATGTCTAAGAAAGATCTCTGCTTTTAAAGAATACTACTATAAAATGCAGAACTGAAATGAGGTTTAACATCTCAGGGTGGTAAACTAAGTGTATTAATTTCAGAAAAAAGAGAGGTCTACATGGGCTAAAGTGATCAAAGAAGTCAGAATGAGGATAATAACTGAGGTAACGTTGATAAACAGGAATTGATAAGACCAAGGTGAGGAGGTGAAGGTATCCTAGGCACAATCAATGATTTATTAGCATCCAGGTGAGCAGAATACTAAAAACGGCACATTGCTGAATCCAGCTAGGGATTATACTGAATAGGAGATGGATATAAAGAGAAGGCTGGAGTAGATTATAGAGAGTTTCATTTTCTAGACAATGGAGAACCATTAAAGATATCTGATCAAGGGGAAATGAACCAGCTTTTGGACTAGGAATGAAGAAGAGGAAGAATAAGTTGGGGTGAGGCAGAAATGGGGGGAAGAAGTTTTAACAGTACCAAATCCTATGATTACAGTGGCAAAAGAAAAGTCCATGTGTTATAACAGATAATACCTGTGTAAAATGTTCAACTCTTGCTTTCAAAAACAGGAGATGGCATCATGATGACTGTCACTGACTGGGGCAATGTTAAACAGTGCCAATCCATTGAAGTCAGTATCAGGAAAGCTTACCAGTCTCCTAGAACTGCACTTCTCACACCCAGATCACCTGGAGATCTGGTTAAAATGTAAATTCTGATTCAGTAGGTAGAGCGTGATACTCTGTATCTTTACATTTCTAATAAGCTTCCAATACTGCTGTCCTGTGGACTACATTTTGAGTAGCAAGATGCTAAAACATCTTTTAATTTCCCTTTCCAAAAGGCAGTACTGGGGAGAATGGATACATGTATATGTATGGCTGAGTCCCTTTGCTGTACACCTGAATCTATCACAACATTGTTAATCGGCTATACTCCAGTATAAAATAAGTTTTTAAAAAACTTAAGGAAAAATATTAAATAGAAAAAACAAAACAAACAAACAAACAAACAAAAACCCCAAAAAGGCAGG
Source organism: Mesoplodon mirus (assembly GCF_964341445.2). NCBI lineage: Eukaryota > Metazoa > Chordata > Mammalia > Artiodactyla > Ziphiidae > Mesoplodon > Mesoplodon mirus. The sequence goes on along the minus strand of NC_138976.1, from coordinate 223,372,788 downwards.
ATTTGATGAATGGTATAACTAATGCTTTAGATATGGCTAAGAAATTCCTTTTAAAGGTATTTTATTATAACTTACATCAACGTCTGATGGGTTTCAAAAGATATTATTTAAAAAGTTCAAGACGATTCAAGATTCAGGGTATTCAAGACATTCAGAAATATTTCCACTTGGGCAAAATCAACTTTATAATGCTGTTTATAGCAGTACAATTTTGTCTTTTTTTTTTTTTTAAGGCTGACAAGCTAGAAGATACTATTGCTACTAATCTTGAGGGCTGAAATAAAAGTCCTGAAAGACAATGCCCCATCTTTCCATAGTGCACATCAGTGGGTTTTGGTAAAACCCACTTAACTTGCCCTTACAATGCCCTTAGCACCATGCCTTAATCCTTGAAGATAAAGGTAACAATTTATTTTAAATATCCTACTGAAAAACAACTGAAGATTACAAAAATTAAATTCACACACTGTCCTTTTGTTTAAGATTTCGAGGCGAAGGGACATGCCTTTAATTAAATTTTTTTTTTTTACCACGAACGGAAGTGTCATTTATAAAAATACATTACTAGTGTAATATGTTACACACATATTGGCTGACCTTAGATTCTTGGGGTGAAATTTAAGACCTCTGAAATCTCAAGTTTCATTTTTAACCAAATAAATGGTCAATAACAACCTTTTAGGTAAATGAGCTTCAATATGTATCAATGTCTAGAGAACAGAAATAGTATCTTAAAATTGGAAGGTACTGTTAAAGATCAGATCCAACTATATCATTGTAGAAGTAAGAAACTGAGGTGCAGAGGCTAAAAAGCCCAAAGTCACAGAGCTGCTAGTGGCATGTTAAAAAAAGGAAGGGGAGGAACAAATTAATTTTCATATCCATCAATGTACAACACACAACAGTGTATCAACTACCACATGTAGTTTAAAGAGTTTCTAGTTCCTCTCATGACTAAGACATAGTTGATTTTATTAAGGTCTATAAATCATTGATATCTAAGAAAGGAAGACTACAGACCAACAAAGAAAACACAGGCTACCCCAAAATTCAAGAACTCCATAAAAAATGCAGTCTGAATAGAGAATGACACATATACACCACATACTCAGGATGGGGCTACGGTGGGGTGGGTAATGGGATGGGATATAAAAAACAAAGAGAAGACACTGATAATTCTTATCTTCTCAGTAATGCTTTGAGGAAAGCTTTCACATACAGAAAAGTGGTTGAAAAAACACAACTTCCTTTACTCTCATGAATCATTTTTTAATTGGTAAAATCGGGAATTGGATTTGGAGGACTGTGAAGCTTTTAAAAATACGAAATGTAGATAGCAGTTGGATGTGCATGTGTCATAAGCTCTGTCACAATTACAAGAAAACCAGAGAATCCTTTTTTAGCCATAAAATAGGGAATTTTGTGCTTATTACAAATGCTGTAAAATTTACTAGCACAAGTAAAAAAAAAAAAGTCACTGGAGAAGTTCCAAGATGTCGGAGACAATGGGTTTTAAATCACAGGCATACATTATTATGCCTAAGTTGACAGATCTGCACTGCAATGCAGAAATGCAAGCAATATTCCAACATCTGCACCAGAAGGCAGAGACTAGACAAGATTCCAGAATAAAGGGCTCTTCAGCTCTTACCTGTTACCTGTGCAACAACTGCTTGGGAAATCCTCCGATTGGCAAGAAAGGCTTTGATTTCCTCTTTTATCACACTGCTGTCCCTCCTAACAAAAACAGAAGACAAGACCAACAATGTATGTTGAAGGTAGAAATCCTCATCTTTGCTAAGAAAGGTGAAGCAGAGAGGTGGGGAGAACACAGAAAGAAAGGACACAAAAATAAAGGTAAACAGACCAAGCTTGTGTGAAAATATGAAATTAAAACAAACCAAGAAACACCAAATATTCAAGTCCTAAAACATCACACCATCAGACAGACGCTTTAGTGAATGCCACAGTAGATATGTCTCATACCAGAGGATGGTTAATCGCATGCTGTTTATAATTCACATTAGGAACAAGGCTGCCATATGGTATATACAAAGTTTCATTACTGGGTAATGAATATATCTTACACAGACAGAAATCCTAGAAAAATAAAGAGCAACAACAACAACAAAAATCAGTTGTGAGTAGACTGTGGTTTCGCATGTTGACTATGCAACTGCATAAATAATGTTCAGTTCAGTTAAAAACCTTTGTTAAAGGAATAGAAATCATCATTCTCACAACTGCTAAAATATTAGCCAGTTTAAGAAGGCTCTGCCTTTTAATTTGCCTTCTTTGTCCTGAATAAACCAAAAAAATTTTAAGCAGGATGGGTTGAATATAAAATTTTAATATAAAAGACATTAATTTCCTAGTACATGTAATATACAGAATGCTTAATACTTAAAACTACACTATATTTTGTGTCCTTGGGATTACATATTATAGACCTAATTTTTTCTTCACTAGATGCCTTATAAATTTTTACTTATTTAAAAATTCAACAAATTCTCAAAAGACTAGACATTCACTAAACGACAATGAATGGCAAGACTTCTGTTTCTCCACCAGAACAAACAGAAAACTTCAGTAAAAATTATACTTAAAGCCTTAAAGACCAATTTCTCTTTGAATGTTCAAAAGGATTACATAAATGGATTTTCATTCAAGCTCAAAAGTAACAGAAGAGTGGCAATTTATGGTCTAACACAGGGGGTCAGCAACTATGGCCATGGACTAATCTGGCCTCCCACCTGTTTTTATACAACCTATGAGCTAAGAATAGTTTTCACAGATGAACATTCGCAATCAATTTGAGGACAGGGAATACTAACTTTGAACATGAAGTAAGCAAAATATTATCCTCTCCCCACCAAAAAATTCCATTCTTCTCATTAGTAGGCCTGTATTTTAAAAATTGTATTCAATTGTCAATTATTCTATATTGAATTCTGCAAGTAAAAATTTGTGACCATTTGCTTTCCCTATTGTATGTAAGTATCTATATTATATCAATTTTGCCTCTTGGCCACAAAGTCTAAAATGTTTTCCATCTAACCCTTTACAGAAAAAAGTTTGTGAACCCCTGATCTGAGACAAAGGGATCAAGACATCTTTACAAATCATTTTGTGAATGATCCACGGACTCCTTATAGGAGCTCAAGTCTCTCTACAGATTATTTGGAACAAGGAAAGAAAGTATCCTATCCCCAAAGAATCAGCTGTGATTCACTCAGAGCAGATTTGCAGTCCTTTGCTGAGGAGGAGCTGTACACTCTGTTGATGAATTCCATGCTCCCTTTCAGGAATTCTGGAAAAGAGCAGAGAAGTGATAGAAGGGACAGCTTCCAATCTGGAGCTCCAGTCTACTACTCCTCATCTACTGGCTGGAAATCCTGATCAAAAAGATTCCCAAAGGAAGGAAATAAAGAGGCCACTGCCTAATCCAATATTTGAAATTTCTCATACTGATCTAGATACTCTCTAGATTCCTTCCACAATGCTTATTTATATTTGAAATATTTCTTTGAAAAGTATCATTCTCATTTAAAAATTATGTATCTGAAAGAAAAAGGCACAAAGAAATACATTTTAATGTCAAACAAAATAACTGTCTACATTACCATATGGCTGTCAAATATCCATCAACAATCAGTAGAGCAAGAGATAAACTTCAGCAGTATCTATTTCAATTGGCTTATGTAAATAGAACAACCAAATCATTTGGTTTCTGATACAGATGCAAAACTAACCTGAAAAAATTTAAATAAAGCATTGCATTTCAATGTATAGAATGTCCCTCTAGGAAAATGAAAACTGAGTTTAAGAGACTATCTATTAAGGTTAAATAAAAATGTGCTTTTGTGGGGAAAATGATTAAATGGTATTTTCTTGATTACTGATTTAAATTGGAATTTAAATCAATTTATTTAAAATCAATTTCACCTAGAGACTAAGTCACAAAGAGGAGATAACACTCAATTATTCCAGTAGGGCATATCCGGTTTGTGAATTATTCACAGCCCTGCAGTATGATATTACCAAGGACTGCAGCAAGACAGAAGGAACCCCAAAAAGTCTGCAAGAGAGCAGCAGTTCACTTACCCTCACTCAGAGACTATATTTTTAGATCCTTGGCAAGTTTCTAAGTAGCCACAATGAGTTTTAAAAAAACCAAAATACCCGCTTTACTCAACTGCTTTACCAGAGAGAAGTTTTTTCAAGTTGAAGAAAAACATAAAACTTAAGAGATAAGAGTGTGCTTGGGCAAGTCATTTAATAAAGCTGGTTACATCATCTGGTAAAATGAGAACATTAATACCCCCCACCACAAGCCTTTTAAGATTTTTCTCCAAGCACTGAAATTAAATTTAAACAAAATTTAATATCAAATGTGTATGTGTATATAGTATAAAAAATTTTTAAATTCTTCAACGTAAAACTTTTTGAAACTGTAAAAGCACTACATAAACAATGACTATTATTTTATAATACCCTGGAAAGAATCCCAGGAAAAGAATAAACAAACAATCTGCTCTAAGTATGTAAGACTGAAGTAAATCTGCATTGGGTATTTTAAAGCACCATGAAAAGACTTCTATACAGTCAACTTAGATACAAGCGTTGTGTCATTTGGTTGGTTACACTAGGTATTTTCAAAATAGTAACAGCATTTAACTTTCACTGTGTCCAATTCTCTTATGTATTTCAAAAACTTCCATTCTACTGGGTTAAATTTGTTCTTTAAACTTTCACATATTCCCCCTCACTCATTCCACCTTCTTTAACGACCTGCCTCTCCTAATGTTGTCCACACTGTGCCCTGTGAAGTCACCAATTTCCTGGTGTGAAAGCTCCTTCATTGACTCCAAATCTAACTCTCTCATCTACTCCTTACTTCCTCTCTTCATCTAAAATTTGACATCTTTAAGGAGAATGAATCCACTTTTCCTCCCTTATCTTATAAAATCTCACACTTTTCATGATTTCTACTCCTCCAGTCTTATGGAATAAAAGTGAAGTGTAGGCTGAACTTTCTTTGACTCTATAGTTTATTTCCAAGATAAGCTACCACTCTATTTGTATCTAACCACTTATATACACTCAGTAATGCCTCTTTGTGAAATTACCCTTTTTAAAGACATCTTAAAATAATAATAATTGCCACCTACTCAGAGAAGTTCTCCCTGATCCTCAGAGCTAAAGAAAGATCTTTTCTTCCAATAACTAACTTTACCATTTTGATTATACTACTCACATGAGAATATATTACATGCTATTCTGTATTATAGTTGTTCCTGATCTGGTCTTATCTCTCCTACTAGCCTACAAAGTCCTTTAGCACAAAGATTGTGTCTTATTCATCATGGGGTTTGCATATAATAGTGCTTAATTTGTTCCATGAATGAACAAATCTGTAGTTGAAGATAAAAGGTTGTAAAATGGAAAACCTGATCTAGATAATTTATAAAACAGCTCTAAATTCTTAATATCAAATATGTTTAAGCTTCTCAAAACAGAATGGTAGAGAGTTATGTATACTAGCTCAAAACGGTAATACTTCCTTTTCTGGAACAAAGGCTATTAAAGACTGAATGTTTAAAAGTGGTATGTTTTAAGATCTTCCATATTCTCTTAGTTGATATACACTACACATTCTGTAGGACCCTTTAAAGTAGACATCTATCTCCAAGACTTCCAGAGATGGAGCAATACCTACCAAGACGGACTATTTCACAGGTGGGAAAATATAATTACACACAAATTCTTTCACATATGAATAAAACCCTTCTCCCTTTAATTTCTACTCATGGAGATAAAGCATAATTTAGAATTTTAAAAGATAATGTTAAAACAAAAGCTATTCTATCTGTATGAACAACATGGTAACTGATTATTATGTTTTGTAGAACATAAATCCCTACCTACACAAGTAAATAAGCTATTTTTAGGCATATGGATAACCAACTCAGAAGAAAGTCTCAGGATCCTAGATAACATACTAAACACTCATGAAATTTAGTACATGGGTAGTTAGGAATAATCTTTTATATGACATTGTTTATTAATTCTGATTAAGCCTCATTTCAATTGTTATTTTATATATACACAATAGGACAGATACACTTTAATAGGTACACACTATTATATTAGCAGATGTACATATACACCTATATATAAACATATATATTAACAGATACGTTTAAAAAATATTAACATGGAAAATCGGTCTTTATTCTAGCTCCTGGCTTTAAAGTCCTTCCTAAAATGTTATATTCAACAATTTGCTGAGAATTCACATTCTAGTTTCCCTTTCATTTTTTTTTTAACCCTGATCAATCCAAAAATGGAAAAAGTAGCAGTTACTCTCTTTCTGATTCTTAACAAGCTAATCAGGTATACAGTTACAAATTAATCAAGTTTTACAAAAAAAAAAAAGCCTCCTTTGCATACCTTGAAATTATTAGGAGTTAAGTTCGTGGACCCAGTGGATTATGAAATTTGAAAGCTCTACTTATGGCTGAGTGCTCTGGAGGTCGGGGAATGTAAGCATACAAGAGGTGAATTACATATGACACATGTAGAAAAGGAGGCAGGAAGGCATTCAGGTATCCATTCTCCCCACCTAGAGACCACCAAATCCAACCCACTATGTCACCACAGTGTTGAGTGGGCAAAGGGCAGTGTACCTCTATGTGGGCACAGGGTACTCAGAAAGATTCACTACTCAAAACTTTCTCTAACATTCTACCAAATAAAAACTCATTAGGCTAGTTAAGTGATTGATTTGACGTGGCAAATATCACATGGGGGAAGAAGGGGGGATGAGTCCATTATGGCTTTCACACTTTGTCTTGAGTTACATTAACCACCATTCCTAAAATTAGTTACTGAAATCTACACACGTGAAAAATTTATTTACAGAGGCAACAGATACCAGCGACAGACACACTGGTAATAGAGACGTGGGTTAGAATTCAGCTCTGCCACGTAATATTTACGTTTCCTTGGGTCAGTTACTTAATTTTGGTGAATCTCAATGTCTCTGCTGTACCTCACACACAGCATGGTTGTAATGATTAAAAGCGAAACCAGTCATGTAATCAACTTCCCCCTCAAACCTAAGGATTGGTACTATTTGCAAACTTGAGAAAAACAAGAGGTGGGCACAAAGGAAGAGTGCAGATGTGGGTGAGGGCACAATGGCGGAGGACCACAGAGCCAGAAGGTTCAACGAGACCACTAGATGAGTAGAGGACACCACAGGAGTTCTAAGAAAGAAGCCATAAAGTATCCTACCTATGCAACAAGGTAGGATGTATGTAAATTAAATACTGATAACAATTATAAACACATATATATCTAATGATGACACCTGAATGTGTGTAACTGCTGGATTTAACTACAAACCCTAGTCCTGACTAAATAGGTTTTCTGTTTATTTTGAGGACACAGTTGAACTACAACATTATGATAACCTTAGAGTTAATAGTCAATTTTTTAGATCATTATAGTCAAGTTTTAGACTCTGGACAATCTTCCAGAGACTTTTGTTAAGAAGAAAGTTTTCCCAAATTTCTTGTTAGGCTAACACACATTTGGGAACTAACTATTATTTTTAAAGCTCATTAAAACTGATTAACGACGGCAACAACAACAAAAAACAGGCTACCATTCTAACAAATTTTATTGTTGATACCCACTCTACTAGCATAATTAAAAGCTAACCTTCTTACATTTTAACTACTAAAGTAACTTCTATTTGCCCAAATGGTCCTCTCTCTTAATCCTGACAGTGATATAGATGTTAAATTCAAAAGGAACATCTAAACTTTGGCCAGCTGTTTAAGCAAGTGAAAATGAATTAAAAGCCAAGCTGATCTTTTATATTCTTAAGTTTCACAAAGCTTAAATAATAGGGCCCTGTAGCTGCTCTATGAAACTATTCATTACAGGAATTACGTTGAAATCTATTGGATTGGCCAAAAAGTTCGTTCGGTTTTAAGTAAAAATAAAAGACATTTTTCATTTCCACCAAAAACTTTATTGAACAGCATATTCATTAACTAAACGAACTTTTTGGCTGACCCAATAGATACAATAGTCCATTTAGCCCAGAATTCCCTATATGGCAGTTCCACCCTAAAAATAAATTCAGGACAGTTTGTTCAAAAGATATTTTACCTTTGTGGTACTATAGGATAGATGTTCCATATGGCAGTATTAAGTCACCATTATACTATCTTCAAGTCCTAAAGTCTTACAGAAGAACTACAACTCATAATCATAGGTTATAATTTTATTTGACAAATTCCTGCTCCAGTTTCTTTCATATATACTGTAACTAATCTACCTGCAGGCTCTCCTCCCTACTACAGTAGCGATAATCTACTGAAAACAATGCTTTTATCAACTCTTTCCTACAGACCTGTAAGGACTCCTTTAATTTCCACCAAGTTAAACATAAATTATGTATATGGAATTCAAATCTTCCCAAAATCTGTACCGCCTCTTAATATACTATTCTTATTACCATATCTAGCCAATCTGCAGTTTTTATAAGACTAATCATGTCTTGCCTTTTCTACCTGTTACCATTCCCTTAACTTTAAATAAAGCTCCTATATTTCAAAACAGAAGCTATCCTTTAAAGCTTAGCTCAAATTCATCCATTCACTTGACATACTAGGCCCTTAACGTGTGCCAAGGACAGTTCTAGATCCTGGAGACACACAATGGAAAGCACATCAGTGCTGCCCTCAAAATGTCCCAGGTCCAGGGTGAAGCCTTTCCTAATCACCTCTGTTGAAACTGGACTTCTTTTCTCAGTGTTTCAAACTCTAACTGTTTACACTTATTTTGTAATAGATAACATTAATAGATAACATGTGTGTGTGTGTGTGTGTGTGTATGGCATCTATTGCTAAAATTACAACTTTAGCTTCTTAAGGGTAGAAACCATGTCTATTTGTCTGCTTAAGAACATTGCTTTTTAAACAGGTGCTCAAAATTATTTTGTTGATTGGCATGTTGGAGGGAAAAATTAAGAGTATACATATCATGATAAAGCCATCCTATCAGAAAAAGTACTTAACAATGGATTTAAGGATTATAATATGTTTGTTAGAAAATATATAATATGTTTGTTAGAAATTCAGAAAATTCAGAAATTCAGAAAATTCAGATGTTAGTGATTAGAGCCATAAAGAGAAGGCTAACCTTTGCTTTGATAACAGAATGGAAAAGACTTATCAAGCAGCAAAGAGAACTTAAGTAGAGAAGAAAATTAAATGTTTTTGAATTAAAAACATAAAAATTTTAATTTTTTTATCACTATAGGGGAAGGGGGCATCACAGTTCTTATAGGTAAAGAGCTGAAATACAGCTTCATTACTCAAAATCAGTCTTAAGAACATAAACATTTGGCGGACTCTGAATAAGAAAGGGACTAACCTCATTAATTCCTCTACTTTATCATCTACATCTAGGTCCTCTTCTGAGGCTTCAAAACTGTATGACCTCTGACCCATGCTGTTTGCATGGTAGCGAGTTGGTGACATCTTTCCATTGGATGTGGATAATCGCTCGTTATTCTCCCTCCCATTCTGATTGGTAGTACAAGGCTGTGGGGAGGTATCATAACTGTTGCTAGGTGATGGGGACATTCCAGAATGCTGGGTCTGTGTGGAAGCTGTCGCTGTAGAGGAAGATGCTGAAATATTATTGGTAGTATTCCCATATGAACTTCCTCCATAGCTGGACCTTCTTCCAAACTTGTCGCTATGCTCTTGATCAAGACGGTCCAAAGTTTCCAAGGCATGGAGAATTTCATGTTTAGTCATTCCAGTACGTCGAAGGCGCTGAAGCAGATCTATCTGCTCTATGGTAAATCTGGGTTCATCTGTATAGTGAGACATGGTTTCCAGCAAACTAAAACAAAAAAAAAATTTTTTAAGTTCCTTTATTTACAATATCTACCAAAGAATATATCAGTATGTATTGAGAATGCACAGAAGATAAAATATTTCTATATCAACTCTTTACTGAAAATGATTAAGACATTATTATTAACATATTATAATGACAGTAATATTTTGTTTTATCAGCAAAACTGACCTAGGAACTCTGTGACTTCACTTACTGTAGACAAACAGTTTGGTAAGCTTAGCCCAAGGAAATACTAATCACCAGCAAGAATATTTAAATGGAAAAGTAAGAGAGGCACACAAAAAAATTTATCGAGCACCATTTCACCCACCACTTTGCAATTTCATGAGTTTTCATCTCTGTAATGTATTCTCTCTTAATAGTTATCCCAAGAAATGGATCTTGCGTGGTTGTGGCCAAACTGAACTATTCATTTTTCTTAGGAAATTGCTTCTCCATTATGCTTCCTTTAAATAACACAAGATACTGTAGCACACCAGAAAATGCCTCAGAGTCAACAACAATATTAAGTTCAAGGGAGTTGTCAAATATCGTAAAAATTCTCACTACTTGAATTCTTTTCTTATAAAACCTGACTTTCTTCAGATTTTTTTTAAGTGGGAATTTCTTCTGTTTTTATTTTTATAGTCCTAGTGCTGAAGAGGTTGCATGGCATGCAGCAGGCTCTCAGTAAGTGCCTGCTGATGGAAATAAATGCCAAAGAGTTTTCTCATCCTTTCCAGGTAAACTTCTACTCTGGGCCAGCTCCCCTAAGCTCTTGGAGATCTGCTTCTCTATCCCTCTATACTAAACATTTACTGAACATACACTCCAGGCAGGCACCGGGCAAGAGCTTCATGTAATGTAATCTCAGCTCCTCATGACAACCCTCTGTAGTTTTTTTTTAAGTTGTATATTGATTGATTGATCGTTGAGGAAACTAAGGCTCACAATGCTTTTGTATCTTACAAACAAGTCTGATTAAGACATAGAAAAGATTTAAACCTTACTGACTCCAAAAGCATGCATCATTCTGCTTTCCAATATACGGCAGGACTTACTGGAATCAAATGATATGGGACACAGGCTTTTGTCCTTTTTAAATCTCCAGTTTAAACCACTTAGATAAAACCTACTGATGGACTAGGGGTCCTAGTAACAGTTTTTTATATTTAAGATCCTTGCTCCATCTAGAATTTATATTTGCCTAATGAGTGTGAAAGGATTTGAGCTTTATCTTTTCCCAAATGGATAGCTCATTTGTCCAATATGCTTTACTGAGTAATACATCTCTTCTCCTCTGGTCTGAAAGGCCACCTTTATCATATACAAAATTTCCACACAAATCTGTATCTACCTTTGGAGTCTCTATTCTATTGCAATGATTGCTTTGTCTTCTAAGTCCTTTTAAAAATAGCAGGCGGGACTTCCCTGGTGGCGCAGCAGTTGACAATCCGCCTGTCAATGAAGGGGACACGGGTTCGATCCCTGGTCCAGGAAGATCCCACATGCTGCGGAGCAAATGAGCCCGTGCGCCACAACTACTGAGCCTGCGCTGTAGAGCCCACATGCCACAGTTACTGAAGCCCGCGTGTCTAGAGCCCGTGCACCACAACAAAGAGTAGCCCCCCTGGCAGCAACCAGAGAGAGCCCAATGCAGCCAAAAATAAATAAATAAATAAAAATTTTAAATAAATATATAAAATTAAAATAAGCAGGCAGAAATCTATAATTTTTATGTGAAACGGTTCTAGTTTTAGAGACAGGCTCATTAAAAATAAAAACAAACATTTTGTGGACCTAAAATAATATGCTGCACATCATCTGTGCCCATGGGCCATAGTATCTGCCTTATACCTATAAACATTTTCTTTTGCCCTCTTCCAATATTCATTTGTGACAAGCTATTCATCATAAAAGTCCTGTTTTCATGATTATTACATTCTTTCCTGATTGCCTAGTTTTTTTCCTTCAAGGTTTTATAATGTAAACTTTTAAACACAGAGAAAAGTTGAAATAAATTTACAGTGAATGCCCATACACTAACCACCTAGATTTTACCATTAACATTTTACTTGCTTTACTACATATCCATCCATTCCTTATGCATCCATCCCTCTATTCATCTCATCTTTTGATGCATTTCAAAATCAGTTACAGACATCTGTACAGTTCCCCCTAAATACTTCCACATGTATATCATTAATTAGAGCTCAGTATTTGTTCAGGTATTTTTTTCTCTTGAAGTAAAATTTAGATAAAATAAAATATGCAAATCTTATGTTTACCATCTATGAGTTCTGAGAAGTACAGCCACCTGTGAAATTCAAATCCCTATGAAGTTACAGAGTATTACCATCACCCCAGGAAGTTCCCTCATGCCCCTTCCTGGTCAGTCCCTGTCCTCTTCCCTCAGAGGCAATCACTGCTCAGATTTTTTTCCCACGACAGACTACTTTTGTCTGATCCAGAACCTCATCTAAATGGAATTTCTATGTACTCTTTTGTGTAAGGCTTCTTTCAGTATAAAGTTTTTGAGATTCATCTACGATGTTGTATATATCAGCAGTTTGTTCCTTTTTATTACTGAATAGTACTTCATTGTAGGAATATACCACAGTTTTGCTTAGCCATTCTATTTTGGACACCTGGATGGTTGCCAATTATTAGCTATTCTAAATCTTTGGCAATTACAACTGTACTCTGCTAATTTTCTTGTTAGCTTCATATACCACCGCCTCCCCCACACCCCCCATAACATACCATCAGCTAGTTGGGAGAGAGAGAGAGAAAAAAAAAACTTTCAACCAGAGTAACTCATTTACTTTTTCTCCTGACTGATGTCAGAAGAATAGTACACCTTGCTTATTAACACAAATGTTCTATTATTAAAATGCTATGCAGTGTTGGTAATGTTCTGTTCTATGCTAGTTACATTACATAGGTACATTAGCTGTGAACATTCACCAAGTTGTACACTACTGATTTGTACATTTTTCAGTAGGTATATTACATTCAAAATTTGTTGAAAAAGCTGTGTAAACATTTTCCTAATGGCTTATAAGAGACACCTGACACTTTAGTTTCTATCTTAACCCTTGGCCCTTGGTCCTTTCTATCAAGTGCTTAGTAACACATTAATTCTTAATCCTAGGAAGTTCTTTTTTAAAGTAGCTGCCTAATCCCTTTAGTAATCCAAATAATTTACCTCTTAACTTACTGATTTGGTAAATTCAGGTTTCTGTACATTATTCTTTTCTCTTGAAAATGGAGTTGTCCATTGCTAACTTCATGCTTTGAAAGTCTTCATACTTACAAAATTCGTCATAAACTGACCTTGTTTAGATACGAGATTTCAAGGACCGTTTTATTATACAGACAAAAAAAATCAATTATGATATTTTCCTATCCCATTTATATCAGAGCAGATAGTATTCTGTACATAATTCTTCAAACGTCTCTCTGTATGGAACAGCACTCTGTATATATTAGCATAAAACTAAAATAAATTACAAGAATTTAACCTGTTAACTGAAAAGTATCCATCCTAAAGCTTTTATTAGAACTACCAGAACTAAAGATTCCAGTATCTGAAGCAATGTAATATTATGTTATTTCAGATTCCTTGACTATGGGAAACACTTTTAATCCAAAGTCATAAAAGGAGATAACAGAAGGCACCTATTATTTTGTCTGCACAGAATGCCTCATTGTTTCCAATCACATGTTCTTGGGGATGTCACTCAAAATACACTACCTTCTGGCCAACAGGGTGGGCACACAAGGAAACCAAGCCTTGTTCTCCTCAAAATATTCAGGTTAGAGTAGAAGGAAGATGGACAGTCACTGTAACTGTGCTCAGCTGTGGGAAGATGTTAGTCTGGTATATTCCTCACCATGCAGAAGAAGCTAGTTTGCAGGAAAATAAAGCAGGCACACTAAGAAATGCAGAGCAAAGGGGAAAGTTCTACAGTGTTCATATCCCTTGTTCTAGTCATTCCTAAGCCCCTACCTCATCCCTGCTCTTCTTCCCCACCAGGGATTGAACCTGTGTGCCCCCTGCAGTGGAAGCGCAGAGTCTTAACCACTGGACCACCATGGAAGTCCACCCCTGCTCTTCTTGCTATATTGTGATGTAAGAGCATAAACTTCCCTTTATGCTTCACCTTGTTTAAATTAGATGTCTGTGCCTTGTACCAGGAGAGGTCCCTAATACAAAGATATACCTAAAGTAAAAAGATCTACAATTTCTAGAATAAAATGTATGACTCCTATAGAGCAGAATGATAGTGGCAAAATGAGCAGGATCTAATCATGCATATGACACTGAAGGTACAATATTTTACTGAGAAAATGCCAAGATTAGAAGCTTTCTTGGATATTGAGAACAATATTCCAGTGGTATTAACATAAACAAAGGTACACTTTCTGTCATTTTCGAATTTTATTTCTTATAATTCACCTAGTTTAAGCACATAATCATGAAATTATGGCAAAAATGACCTACAAAGGTCATCTAAGTCCATGATATCAGCAATTCTTTTATAACAGAAAAAGATAACATGTAAGAACTGAATTAATTTTCCTATGTAGCAGAAGAACTGTTCACAGGATAAGGAACAGCTTTCACTTCAAATTACTAATCTGAATGCAGACTCAGGCCAACAATAATTGAAAATGATGTGAGAAGAATTTTGACACTGTAATAACACAGACAATGTCTGAAGCATAAAAGAACAATTAAATTCAGGAATTATGCCTCAGTTCATAAACTGACATTCTAAAAGACCATACTATTAGATCATAATAGTAAACGTATTTTACAATAAATTTTACCCCTACTTGGATATGTAAACCCTTCTTGGATAAGGCCCGAGGTCCAGAACATACTTTCTTAAACTAAATCCTATAATCATGAAGGTTAAAGCATTCACAAATGATTAATCTTGAAATCATATGTGCAAAAATGAAACAACTACCTTACCTGTAAATCATCAACAGATAATAAGACCTTATTGGATAACACAGCATTTTCTTCAGCTTGACTGCTGTCTTTATCTTTTTATCTAGAATGACTAGGCAAAATATGGCCTAGTCATGTATTAGTTTTGTTTGTCATACATGGTATTTATTCCATGATGATTTAACACATTATTGCATCAGTCATAATATTAACCAACTAAAGATGTACTAAGGCCATTCTTACTATTTATGGCACATTACTCCCACAATTATTAATACCATCAAAGGAGAGGCAGTTTTAAAGTAAGAAAATGACAAGAGTGAGAATAAGTAAGAAATGAAGATTTGCTGGGGATTGAGCTTCACAGTATGGTAAAATGATTCTATAATTCAAACCAGTGGCAGAACTGACTAACGCAGAGAAGAGAGACTATGACTACAAGTAATAGTATAAAAATGTTCTTTTCATAACAAAAAGATTTTGAGAAAAATAAGATTATATTCAATTTATAATCACACTTTAATAGTTATTTTGAAATTATCACTAATTAAGTTTGAGATTTTTAAATTACAGCCACCTTATACACATTTGGGAAAATAAAATCCTAGTGTTGATAAAAACATCCAAGTTTATAGAGGGAGATATAAATTAGGTGTGCAATCAGAGAACAGGAGACTATTTAGACAAAAATCATTCAACTAACATTTACTGAGTGACCCCTATGTGTCAGACCATGTACAAGGCAGAGAGGATGCAACAGGGAACAAATTAGGCAAAAATTCCTGGCCTCATGATGCTTACATTCTAATGGCTATAGAATACAGCCATTAACAAATAAATTGTATTTTTTAAAAAAGGGAAACTCAGGCCCAAAGCAAACACAGTGCCTTCCCTTTCCCAAGGACACAGCTACTTAGCAGCAACTCAGGCTACAGTTCACACCACCTGGCCTATTCCAGAGACTTTTCGATATATGATAAAGCCAATGAGAGAAGAAAAAAGTTTAATGAAAAACCTAAATAACAAGGAAAATCTATCTTAATGTCTACTTACTGGATTATAGAACTGTCAACCAAAACAGAAGGAATTTAATTGAAATACAGGTTGAACCAAATTTTAGAAAATGCTTACGCTAAAGGCACTCTGCACTAGACTCTAAAGATGTATTTAATGAGCTAATAGATACTTTGTCTTCTCTAGAATACTTTTATTCAGAGGCCTATTTAATATGAACTAGTGGTTACAGCTCATGTCCTAGCACAAAAAAACCTCTCTACATAATACCACCATCCAACTTGTATTTTTTGCCAGACTCCAAAGAAAGTCTACCAGCTACGTTAGCTAATAGACTTAACTACATTATTATCCCCAGTAGGTAAAGAAAATGGCTAAGGTGCTTAGTAGTTTGCATACAAAAGGCAGCATTAAGGTAGCATTCTTCCAATATTCTGCTTGTCACAAGGTATTTAATACCAGCCATCTGTTTCACAAATTTCTAGGCTATTAAGCAGTTTAAAATTATATGTAATTTTATGTTCAATTGAAAATTAATGTTAGACTTCAAACTTGAAACAGAAATGGTAAAAGAGAAAGTTGATAGATTTGAAAATTCATTCCTTACCACATAACTATGAAAAAATTCTTTCAACTCTACAAACGCCTGCTGTCATTTTTTGATCATAATCATAATGATTTTTTAATTTTATTAAAACAATTGAGAGGATGAAAGTTAAGAGAAGAATTAGATACTTACACCACTGGAAAGGAACTGAGCATACTTTACATGAGGTGAATCAATATCTTTTCTAGAGATGATAAGCGTTATTTATCATTCTGTGGAATAAAGACAGAAAATTCAGAAATAGTTTTTAATCAAGTATTGAACAAAAATTTTAATTATATACTTAAGGATTAACAGTTAACATCAGATAATCATGTTTTTTTAATTATTTTCTAATTCTGAAAGGAAACATTGGTTTGAAGGAAAATTTTAAAAATAGAAAAATGCTTTTTATAGCTTTCAAAATCATTCACTTGGAAGAAGTAATGAAAATCATACTCCTGAAGTTTAATCTGTTACCAGACACCACCGAGGGAAACAGATTTATACATGCAATGGAATATATATATATACACACACTGTAGTGACATTCAAGATAACTTGTTGATAATAACATCAGTGCATTTATGTAGAATCCTATAAACAAAAAAACACACCACAGCATGAGTGCAGCTAACAGTCTTAACTGTGGGGTAAATCCTGGGGTCTAGTTCCAAGTCTATTACTTATTTTACTGCTAGCCAAATCTTCAGTGACTGAATTTCTCTAAGTCTCAATTTCCGCATCTATAAAACAGGGATAATAGATAACTACTTCAAAACGCTACAAGAATTTAAAACATTTTTTAAATGGTGGTGATGAAGCACTTCACAAACTATCAAGTAGCAGAGACTATTAATACCAGTTTAAAAAAGACACCAATACCCATGTCGATTCCTGAACAGAGTGTAAGTTAATAATGGAGTGAGTCTAGTACTTCTATCTTCTGATTAGCATTCTACTGCTTTATTCAGCATTCAGACACTGTGACCCCTTTCAATTCAGACATAGATCTGAACAAAAAGTGAAATCTACCATTCACAGTTTAGGAGCTAAAGATCATGTATTACTGACTGAACTTATTAGCAGTCTCAAACCATAATCTATAGAGGCAGCTATTTCCATGAACTCACAGTTAATATTATAAATTAGACGAAAGTTAAAAATGTTGATGTCAAAAACTCTCTCATTAAAATACACATTCAGCACTGAATTATATAAAGCAAGACCAAAGTGTCTAACAGTGACTAACGATATATGTGAAATATACAGGGTAAAGTTAGAAACCTTTCACATTTCATATCCTAAATTGTAGCTTTAATGAAGTTCCTGCTGTAGTTAATTTTATTGCTGACTTAAGAAACACTGGTCCTAAAAGGTAGATATAAAATACAATGAAAATCTACTGAAAATATTGTTGATTACATTTCCTAGACAAAATAGCAACACCAAGCCACAAAACTGATTACTGGTCAATACACGTTTTTTCCACTCTTGCTCAAATTCAGTTAAAATATACTAAGTACTTACTTGCCCTGACATAGGCACAAGGTCATACTATGAGTAAGATATGGTTCCAGCAGTGTAGAACCTTATTAAACTATGGGGAAGGGTCAAGTAAAAATCACACACACACACACCCTTCTAATAAAAGGCATAATGTGATAAGTCTAAAAATTCAAGGTTTATGAGAATAACAATTTAGAAATTAATTTAGGTCACAGAGAACTGGGAAGACTTCTTCAAGTGAGATCTCAGCTGTTATCTGAAGTTTAGAGTAAGACTTCCACCAAACCAAAGTGTGAAGGAAGGTTAGAATCAGTGGAGGAAAGAATCAGGCAGAAGGAAAAATTAAAAGAGATTATGAAGGATGATTAGGGAATAAGTAGACCTGTGTTGTTGGCCTTTAACCTGTATGTATGAGAAGACAGGTAGAAAGGGAGGACTTCCGCAATCTATGGAGGGCTGGTAAATGCCTTGCAGTAATTCTGACCTTTATTCTATAAGTATGCAAATAATGCTACAGCTGAATCAGACAATCTAGGAAGTAAATCACCAAAGACCCTCATTTCACAGATGAGGAAACTGAGATGAAGACACTGATACAGACCTGTATAACTGCAAATCACTGAATTCACATCATTTATATTTCAGATATAAATGGGCTCAAAATATTCTATAAAAATAAAATATTCTAAGAACAGAAGACCAAGCAAGCAAGGTGCTATGAGTTCTCTACTCTCAGGTTCAATGTCACAGAGCCCTCCTAGCATAGGAGACAGATTTTTTTTAAACTGACAGATTAGAAATGTATATTAAAATCACACCCATTAGAATGGCTATAATCAAAAAACAGAAAATAACAAGGATTGGCACAGATGTGGATAAAATAAAAGCTTTGTGTGCTGCCGATGAAAATGTAAACTGGTGGTACCACTATGGAAAATACAATAGTATGGCAGTTCCTCAAAAAAATTAAACACAGATTACCATAAGACCTGCAATTCCACTTCTGGGTGTATACCCAGAAGAAGTGAAAGCAGGGACTCGAAAATATATTTGTACAGCCAAGTTTATAGCAGCATACTCACAAAAGCCAAAAGGTGGAAACAAACTCAAATGTCCATCGATGGATGAATGGCTAAACAAAATGTGGTACATACGTAATATATAAGGGAATATTATTCAGCCTTAAAAAAGAAGGAAATCCTGACATAGTAACATGGATGAACCCTGAAGGCATTACACTAAGTGAAACAAGCCAGTCACAAAAGGTCACATACTGTGTAATTCCACTTTTTTTTTTTTTTTTGCGTTTACGCGGGCCTCTCACTGTTGTGGCCTCTCCCGTTGTGGAGCACAGGCTCCAGACGTGCAGCCTCAGCAGCCATGGCTCACAGGCCTAGCCGCTCCGCGGCATGTGGGATCTTCCCGGACTGGGGCACGAACCCGTGTCCCTTGCATCGGCAGGTGGACTCTCAACCACTGCGCCACCAGGGAAGCCCTAATTCCACTTTTAAGAGGTATTTAGAGTCATCAGATTCAAACAGAAAGTAGAATGGTGCTTGAATGGGGCTGTGGAAGGGGGAGTTATTGTTTAATGGTACAAAGTTTCAGTTTGGGAAGATGAAGAAGTTCTAGAGATGGATGACAGTGATGGTTGTACAACAATGTTTATTGTGCTTAATGTCACTGAACTGTATGCTTAAAAATGGTTAAAATGGTAAATTTTATATTATGTATATTTTATTACTGCAAAAAGTAGAGTATTATAATGAAAGAAAATGTACATTAAAAGGTATCAGGGATAAAAGTTCATGGATGCTGAATCATACTTAAGCACCCAGCTATAAAAAGCAAGTAAGTTATAAAAGATAAAAGATCAGCTCCTCATTGGACTTCTAATCTGTTATACTTTAAAAAAAGAGAAAGAGAGAGAGAGTTGAATCCCATTCACAGGGGACAGAGAGAAAAGAATTCTATACCAACAAAACTTACACTTTGATATATGAAAAAAACTGCAAATATGCAAGAATTGAGAGAGTCTATTTTCTCAGTTACCCCAATTGAGAAAAATAATTGAGAAAGGGTTCTAACTAAGAAAAAATAAACCAGAATAGAGACATGGTAACAGGGAAGATGATGAGAAAGGGTAATATGAGCAATGAATCTTTCAGGTTATATCATGTAATATACATTTAGATAATAATCGAATATCTAAGAATGTATAACTTACATGATAAATAAGTCCTCTTGAAACAAAGGACTTTATCCCCAAAGAAATTTTAATAGATATCTATTCAAGATGTACTAAACTGTCTATTCAAAGTAAAAGAGTCGCAGGCAGGTGAGATGGAGGGAGGCAGAAGTAAAAGGACTCCCAAGATCTGAAAGAAGAGAACGAGGGGAAAACAGAAAATAAAAGTACTCGAAAGGTCTCATCGTTTCACGGTCAAGAAGACACCTGGGAGAAAGATGCGCATCTTTTTGGGGAAAATGGTATTTTGTTTTAAAGTAACTGCAGAGAAACATGTATCAGTCGAGGTATAATGTTAAGGTCAAAAGTACTGAGTGGGGACTTCCCTGGTGGCGCAGTGGGTAGGAATCCACCTGCCCATGCAGGGGACACAGGTTCAAGCCCTGGTCTGGGAAGATCCCATATGCCACAGAGCAACTAAGCCCGTGTGCGACAACTACTAAGCCTGCGCTCTAGAGCCCGTGAGCCACACCTACTGAGCCCACGCGCCTAGAGCCCGTGCTCCACAACAAGAGAAGCCACCGCAGTGAGAAGCCTGTACACCAAAACAAAGAGTAGCCCCTGCTTGCTGCAACTAGAAAAAGCCCGCACGCAGCAACGAGGACCCAACGCAGCCAAGTACGTAAATTAATTAAATAAATTTATATTAAAACAACGTATCGAGTAGGATAAAGATTAAACAATTGTAAAATATATAGTTTATGACCAATATGAGTTATAAACTTGTATATACCAAATAACATAGCAGGTAATAAAGCAAAACTTATTAGAACTTTAATAATTTTATTTTTAAACATACAAATACACTCACTGACGTGTATAAAATTCATGACTAATAAGGACCTGCTGTATAAAAAAATAAAATTAAAAAATTAAAAAAAAAGATACAAGTATACTGAGTTATTTCAGTATACCTTGTAGAAGACACAAATATAGTTGCAAAACACAAAAAACAAATTATATTAACAATAAACTAATTTCACAGATATGTAACACAAAAAATTTAGGAAAAGGTACCAAAAATATTTTGTTATAAATGATGAGATGATCTAGATAATCTTTGGATCAAAGAAGAAATCAAAAGAGAAATAATGATCTACATAGTAAGCTACAACAAAAAATAGCTATGATTTAATAATCATAATAAAAACCCAGGTGATCTAGCAAAATTTGTATTCAGAAGTAAATTTATGGCCTTAATAGCTTTTAATATTTTTAAAAGGCAGGGGCGGGGGGGACACCCAGTAAATAAGAAATTAGAAAAGATACAAACTGTATCAAAATGAACTAGGAAGAAGGAACTAAGAGATACTATTTGACATTAATATAGAGAAGTTATAGAAAGCATAAATAAGTCCAAAAGCTAGCTCTCTGAAACATGATTAAAGAATCACTCAGAGAGTCTAATAAGGGGGTGAAAAAAAAAAGAGTGAAAACTCACGATAGTCAAAATGAAAAGAGAAATCATAAGTATAGTAGAGAATTAAGAATATAAGACAAAGCTAAGAAAATACAAATGCAATTTCTTGGCAATTCATTTAAAAACCAAAGAGAGAAATGTTTTCCCAGTAAGACAGAAAATATCAAAATTGACCCGAGAAATGAATTGAGTAGAACCAAATTGCATGAATTAAAGGTAATTAAAAATCTACTAGAGGAGGAGGAACTAAGATGGCAGAGTAGAAGGACCTGCTTTCACTCCCTCTTGTGAGAACACCAGAATCACAACTAGCTCCTGAACAATCATCGACAGGAAGACACTGGAACTCACCAAAAAAGATACACCACAACCAAAGACAAAGGAGAAGCCACAACGAGATGGTAGGAAGGGTGCAATCACAGTAAAATCAAATCCCATAACTGCTGGTGGGTGACTCACAGACTGGAGAACACTTATACCACAGAAGTCCACCAACTGGAGGAGTGAAGGTTCTGAGCCCCACGTCAGGCTTCCCAACCTGGGGGTCCAGCAACGGGAGGAGGAATTGCTAGAGAACCAGACTTTGAAGCCTAGTGGTATTTGTAAGGCCAACTGGCCCGAGGCAGGGGAACGCAATCAGATTCACAGGTTGCATCAGACCGAAACTCTCCAGACCACCCAGCTCCAGAAACTGACCTGGAGACTTTCCGGACCACCCAGTTCCAGGAACTGACCTGGGGACCTTCCACCCGGCCCAGCCTTCTCGCCTTTCGAGGGGCAGGACTAGCGGTCCCAACACTGATGTAACCGGCACCAGATATTGCCACAATACCCGAAGAGACCACCAAATAAGGAATATCCTGCGCCCTCCCAGATTCACCACACTCCTTTCCCTTCTTCCCCTATAAAATCTTGCCCAACCCTTGCCCGGGTGCGACTTCTCTGGCCCCTTTCTCTCGGACCAGTGAACCTCGCCCGGGAGTGCCCCCTAATAAAGCTCACTTGAAGCTTTCCTCTGTTTTGCGATGCAGTTTGTTAAGAACCGACCTTACAGTATTTGATTGCAGGACTTGGACAGGACTGGGGAAAACAGAGACTCCACTCTTGGAGGGCACACACAAAGTAGTGTGCGCATCGGGACCCAGGGGAAGGAGCAGTGACCCCAGGGGAGGCTGAACCAGACCTACCTGTTAGTGTTGGAGGGTCTCCTGCAGAGGTGAGGGGTGGCTGTGGCTCACAGTGGGGACAAGGACACTGACAGCAGAAGTTTTGGAAAGTACTCCTTGGCATGAGCCCTCCCAGAGTCTGTCATTAGCCCCACCAAAGAGCCCAGGTAGGATCCAGTGATGGGTTGCCTCAGGCCAAACAACCAACAGGGAGGGAACCCAGCTCCACCCATCAACAGTCAAGCAGATTAAAGTTTTACTGAGCTCTGCCCACCAGAGCAACACCCAGATCTACCCACCAACAGTCCCTCCCATCAGGAAACTTGCTCAAGCCTCTTACATAGCCTCATCCACCAGAGGGCAGACAGCAGAAGCAAGAAGAACTACAATCCTGCAGCCTGTGGAACAAAAACCACATTCACAGTAAGACAGACAAGATGAAAAGGCAGAGGGCTATGTACCGGATGAAGGAACAAGATAAAACCCCAGAAAAACAACTAAATGAAGTGGAGATAGGCAACCTTCCAGAAAAAGAATTCAGAATAATGATAGTGAAGATGATCCAGGACCTCAGAAAAAGAATGGAGGCAAAGATCGAGAAGATGCAAGAAATGTTCGACAAAGACCTAGAAGAATTAAAGAACACACAAACAGAGATGAACAATACAATAACTGAAATGAAAACTATACTAGAAGGAATCAATAGCAGAATAACTGAGGCAGAAGAACGGATAAGTGACATGGAACACAGAATGGTGGAAATCACTGCTGCGGACCAGAATAAAGAAAAAAGAATGAAAAGAAATGAAGGCAGCCTAAGAGACCTCTGGGACAACATTAAATGCAACAACATTCACATTATAGGGGTCCCAGAAGGAGAAGAGAGAGAGAAAGGACCTGAGAAAATATTTGAAGAGATTATAGTCGAAAACTTCCCTAACATGGGAAAGGAAATAGCCACCCAAGTCCAGGAAGCACAGCGAGTCCCATACAGGATGAACACAAGGAGAAACACACCGAGACACACAGTAATCAAATTGGCAAAAATTAAAGACAAAGACAAATTATTGAAAGCAGCAAGGGAAAAACGACAAATAACATACAAGGGAACTCCCATAAGGTTAACAGCTGATTTCTCAGCAGAAACTCTACAAGCCAGAAGGAGTGGCATGAGATACTTAAAATGATGAAAGGGAAGAAGTTACAACCAAGATTACTCTACCCAGCAAGGATCTCATTCAGATCTGATGGAGAAATCAAAAGCTTTACAGACAAGCAAAAGCTAAGAGAATTCAGCACCACCAAACCAGCTCTACAACAAATGCTAAAGGAACTTCTATAAGTGGGAAACATAAGAGAAGAAAAAGACCTACAAAAACAAACGCAAAACAATTAAGAAAATGGTCATAGGAACATACCTATCGATAATTACCTTAAACGTGAATGGATTAAATGCTCCAACAAAAAGACGCAGGCTTGCTGAATGGATACAAAAACAAGACCCATATATATGCTGTCTACAAGAGACCCACTTCACACCTAGGGACACATACAGACTGAAAGTGAGGGGATGGAAAAAGATATTCCATGCAAATGGAAATCAGAAGAAAGCTGGAGTAGCAATACTCATATGAGATAAAATAGACTTTAAAATAAAGAATGTTACAAGAGACAAGGATGGACACTACATAATGATCAAGAGATCAATCCAAGAAGAAGATATAACAATTATAAATATATATGCACCCAACATAGGAGCACCTCAATACATAAGGCAACTGCTAACAGCTATAAAAGAGGAAATCAACAGTAACACCATAATAGTGGGGGACTTTAACACCTCACTTACACCAATGGACAAATCATCCAAAATGAAAATAAATAAGGAAACAGAAGCTTTAAATGACACAACAGACCAGATAGATTTAATTGATATTTATAGGACATTCCATCCAAAAACAGCAGATTACACTTTCTTCTCAAGTGTGCACAGAACATTCTCCAGGACAGATCACATCTTGGGTCACAAATCAAGCCTCAGTAAATTTAAGAAAATTGAAATCATATCAGGCATCTTTTCTGACCACAACGCTATGAGATTAGAAATGAATTACATGGAAAAAAACGTAAAAAACACAAACACATGGAGGCTAAACAATATGTTACTAAATAACCAAGAGATCACTGAAGAAATCAAAGAGGAAATCAAAACATACCTAGAGACAAATGACAATGAAAACACAACGATCCAAAACTTATGGGATGCAGCAAAAGCAGTTCTAAGAGGGAAGTTTATAGCTATACAAGCTTACCTCAAGAAACAAGAAAAACCTCAAATAAACAATCTAACCTTACACCTAAAGGAACTAGAGAAAGAAGAACAAACAAAACCCTAAGTTAGCAGAAGGAAAGAAATCATAAAGATCAGAGCAGAAATAAATGAAATAGAAACAAAGAAAACAGTAGCAAAGATCAATAAAACTAAAAGCTGGTTCTTTGAGAAGATAAACAAAATTGATAAACCATTAGCCAGACTCATCAAGAAAAAGAGGGAGAAGACTCAAATCAATAAAATTAGAAATGAAAAAGGAGAAGTTACATCAGACACCACAGAAATACAAAGGATCCTAAGAGACTACTACAAGCAACTCTATGCCCATAAAATGGACAACCTGGAAGAAACTGACAAATTTTTAGAAAGGTATAACCTTCGAAGACTGAACCAGGAAGAAACAGAGACTATGAGCAGACCAATCACAAGTAATGAAATTGAAACTGTGATTTAAAATCTTCCAACAAACAAAAGTCCAGGACCAGATGGCTTCACAGGTGAATTCTATCAAACATTTAGAGAAGAGCTAACACCCATCCTTCTCAAACTCTTCCAAAAAATTGCAGGGGAAGGAACACTCCCAAACTCATTCTATGAGGCCACCATCACCCTGATACCAAAACCAGACAAACATACTACAAAAAAAGAAAATTACAGACCAATATCACTGATGAATATAGATGCAAAAATCCTCAACAAAATACTAGCAAACAGAATCCAACAACACATTAAAAGGATCATACACCATGATCAAGTGGGATTTACCCCAGGGATGCAAGGATTCTTCAATATACGCAAATCAATCCATGTGATACACCATATTAACAAACTGAAGAATAAAAACCATATGATTATCTCAACAGATGCAGAAAAAGCTTTTGACAAAATTCAACACCCATTTATGATAAAAACTCTCCAGAAAGGGGGCATAGAGGGAACCTACCTCAACATAATAAGGGCCATATATGACAAACCCACAGCAAACATCATTCTCAAAGGTGAAAAACTGAAAGCATTTCCTCTAAGATCAGGAACAAGACAAGGATGTCCACTCTTCACCACTATTATTCAACATAGTTTTGGAAGTCCTAGCCAGGGAAATCAGAGAAGAAAAAGAAATAAAAGGAATACAAATTGGAAAAGAAGAAGTAAAACTGTCACTGCAGATGACATGATACTATACATAGAGAATCCTAAAGATGCCACCAGAAAATTACTACAGCTAATCAATGAATTTGGTAAAGTTGCAGGATACAAAATTAATGCACAGAAATCTCTTGCATTCCTATACACTAACGATGAAAAATCTGAAAGAGAAAGTAAGGAAACACTCCCATTTACCACTGCAACAAAAAGAATAAAATACCTAGGAATAAACCTACCTAGGAAGAAAAAATACCTGTATGTAGAAAACTATAAGACACTGATGAAAGAAATTAAAGATGATACCAACAGATGGAGATATATACCATGTTCTTGGATTGGAAGAATTAATATTGTGAAAATGACTACACTCCCCAAAGCAATCTACAGATTCAATGCAATCCCTATCAAATTAACAATGGCATTTTTCACAGAACTATAACAAAAAATTTTAAATTTGTATAGAGACACAAAAGACCCCGAGTACCCAAAGCAGTCTTGAGGGAAAAAAATGGAGCTGGAGGAATCAGACTCCCTGACTTCAGACTATACTACAAAGCTACAGAAATCAAGACAATAAGGTACTGGCACAAAAACAGAAACACATAGATCAATGGAACAAGATAGAAAGCCCAGAGATAAATGCATGCACCTATGGTCAACTAATCTATGACAGAGGAGGCAAGGATATACAATGGAGAAAAGACAGTCTCTTCAATAAGTGGTGCTGGGAAAACTGGACAGCTACATGTAAAAGAATGAAATTAGAACACTCCCTAACACCATACACAAAAATAAACTCAAAACGGATTAGAGACCTAAATGTAAGACTGGACACTATAAAACTCTTAGAGGAAAACATAGGAAGAACACTCTTTGACATAAATCACAGCAAGGTCTTTTTTGATCCACCTCCTAGAGTAATGGAAATAAAAACAAAAATAAACAAATGGGACCTAATGAAACTTAAAAGCTTTTGCACAGCAAAGGAAACCATAAACAAGACAAAAAGACAACCCTCAGAATGGGAGAAAATATTTGCAAATGAATCAACGGACAAAGGATTAATCTCCAAAATATATAAACAGCTCATGCAGCTCAATATTAAAGAAACAAACAACCCAATCCAAAAATGGGCAGAAGACCTAAATAGACATTTCTCCAAAGAAGTCATACAGATGGCCAAGAAGCACATGAAAAGCTGCTCAACATCATTAATTATTAGAGAAATACAAATCAAAACTACAGTAAGGTATCACCTCACACCAGTTAGAATGGGCATGTTCAGAAAATCTACAAACAACAAATGCTCGAGAGGGTGTGGAGAAAAGGGAACCCTCTTGCACTGTGGGTGGGAATGTAAAGTGATACAGCCACTATGGAGAACAGTATGGAGGTTCCTCAGAAAACTAAAAACAGAATTACCATATGACCCAGCAATCCCACTACTAGGCATATATCCAGAGAAAACCATAATTCAAAAAGATACATGTACCCCAATGTTCATTGCAGCACTATTTACAACAGCCAGGTCATGGAAGCAACCTAAATGCCCATCGACAGACAAATGGATAAAGAAGATGTGGGATATATATACAATGGAATATTACTCAGCCATAAAAAGGAACAAAATTGGGTCATCTGTTGAGACATGGATGGATCTAGAGACTGTCATACAGAGTGAAGTAAGTCAGAAAGAGAAAAACAAGTATCGTATATTAACATATGTATGTGGAACCTAGAAAAATGGTACAGGTGAACCGGTTTGCAGGGCAGAAATGAGACACAGATGTAGAGAACAAATGTATGGACACCAAAGGGGGAAAGCCGCAGGGGGGTGGGGATGGTGGTGTGCTGAATTGGGTGACTGGGATTGACATGTATACACTGATGTGTATAAAATTGATGACTAATAAGAACCTGCTGTATAAATAAATAAATAAAATAAAATTTAAAAATTAAAAAAAAAGAAGAAATCTACTATAGACAAAGACATTGAGAACTGTTGGGTTCCCAGCAGATTCTTAATCTTAAAATAAACATAGTTCTAATAATAATAAACCATAGAAAAATACCAAGAATGTTTCATTTTATGAAGTCAGAATAACAGTACCAAATCTAATAGTATGTAGCACACAAAACACCATAAACCAATTTCACTTAGAAGTTAAATGTAAAAATTCAAAGGAAAAAAGAATCAAATCAGACAATAGAGTCTAGCCACATATCAAAAATAATATACTATCATAATTTATTGCAGGAATGCAAGAATGGTTCATTTTTAGGAATCAACACAATTCAATATATCAACAAATTAAGGAGAAAAAAAATCACAAGATTTTATCAATGGATGCTAACAAGGCATTTGGTAAAATTCAGCAGCCACTTTTAATAAAAGCTCTATGGAAAAGAATACTAAAAAATTAAGCACTTTTGGAAAGAAGAACAATTGCAAGTGTCCTAAGTAGCAAAACACTAAAACCATTTCAAATAAAATTAAGACTGTATGCACACACAATAAATATATATATTGAATATTATACATATGTGTATGTTTTCATATATATAAAGAACTTGCTTCTACATGTAAATTTGATGATCCGTGGAAGAGATCCAATAATGGTGGTTACTTTGAGTACAGGGTGGGAACCGGACAGATTAGGGAAGGGATGGGAAGGAGATTGTTCCCAGAAAACTTTATTATTTTAACCATATGAATGTTATTGCTCAGTCAATAAATCAAATTAATAAAATTAGAAATTAGAGCAGGAAGCCCACTGAACCCTTTATAATTCAACACTGATTTGCAGATTATAGGAAACCAGTAAGACATAAAAATTAATTAACTGGCATAAATATTGGAATGAAAGAGAAATATATATATCTTTTTGATAATGATTGGATGGAATACTTAAAATATGTAAGTTATTCTAGTAGAAGAAAGCTGAAGTTAGTAAAATAGATTATTAAGGAGAGGTATGATACAACACTTAAAATTAATTTAAAAATTTTTCACTAATTTAGAAGGAGACACCTAGAAAATGGGAAAAATATTTCATTCACAGTAGTAACATTTCCCCAATGTTTATAAATAACTGTCTTGAGAAAAAAGCCCAGAATATTTTTTTTAATTTAGAAATAGGACTTTAAAATTATAACGCAGGAAGTCCAAGAACCACCAAGAAAATTAAACAAAAGGAGAAAACCAGAAGTGGACTTCACTGGCCAGGTTTCAGAATATATTCAAAAGACACTAATCAAATCAGTACAGTACTGGCATAGGAACAGACACACAGATGAGTGGAACAGAATAAAGAACTTAAATAATGATTCCAGCACATATAAGAATATGTGCAAGCCAAAGGTTAAATTTCATTTCAAGAAGATAGGATAAATTATTTTTTAAAATAATCCTCACAAAACTTATCATCTAGCAAAAAACATTAGATCTTTATCTTACATTATATACATAAAAAATTAAATTCCAGGTGCAGTAAAGACAAATGTAAAAAATAAATCACAGAAATACATTCTACAACAAAATTTAGAAGACGACATGTCTTCTAAGCATTCTTAACAAAGAACAGAAACTTAAGACAAACATAAAGAGTTTAAAATTTCCTATTATGAAAAAATCATAAACTAAGGAATTAAATCAGAAAAAATATTTGACATGTAGAGAAAAAGCAGATGCAAGTTGTTAAGTTTATAAAAACACTCAAACTTACTAGAAGTCAGGGAAATAACAATTAGTTTAACAATGAGATATCACTTTGGCAAAAATTTAAAAGATTGATAATATCTCTTCAAAGGGTACTGTAATATTTCACTGGTCTAAGTGAAAAGTCCTTTTGGAAAGAAATCTTGCAACATATATTAAAATTTAAAGTACTTACACCTTTAACCTAGTAGTCCTACTCCTGGGAATCTATCACATTGAAACAAAAGTAATCACACGTAGTATACACAAAGATATTTATTGTCACTTATTTTCTAATTTCTTGACGCTATAAACAGAGTTGTTTCAATCAATACAGGAATGGCTGAATAAACCACAATATACTTTGATCAATTAACACAATGCAATCCCTAAAAAGTGTAAATTAGAGTTGTATCGGGTGACTTGACGGGATTTGCGCATTGTAGCATTAAATTAAAAAAAAGGAAAATGCAATCATATGAGTATGATGAGGTTTGAAAAGAAAAACTACAACCAAAAAAAAAAATCATTTTCTGTGTGTGTCTCATGTCAGTGTGTTTATTGATATACATACATACACACACACATAAAGTACATGAGCATGGAGAAAAAATAGGTGGTCAACAGGTAATGGAGGTGGGGTTAAGGATGGGGGCGTATGTAGGGAATACTGGTCAGGAAGGATAAATGCATTTATGCAATAGATATAGACACACATTTATGCAATGAAATTATAAAAATTCCTACTATCAGAAATGGACTCAATTATCAAATGATTAGGTTAGGGTTGTCAAAATCTAACACAATGTCAGGCTGAGCAATGAAAAAGCCTACTGTCAGCATTGCTGTCCCTTGAAGAAAAAATATAATCTGGAAAATCCATTAGGAATAAGAACCTGTAAATTCTATCTTACCCACAGGTGGTAATAGGCTCTTCTTATCCTAGTTTTTCTCTTTAATATAAAAAGTAGTAAACTATATAAGGTAAAGGAAAAGAATTTCAAAAGCCATAAAATAAAAGTTAAGTCTGCCTCCTACCCCAAACTCCTTTTTCTCTTCCACTCAAACACCATTCAGTTTCTTCATACATCTTTGAACATGTAAGTATAACTTTAGGATGAATTCCTTGTTATGACAAAGGGCATATACATTTTAAATTATGATAGACTTTGTCAAATTGCCTCCCTAAAGAGGACCAATTTATACTTCTACCTTCAGGAAATGCTTAATTGTGAATCCCTTATGTCAGTGGTGATTTACAATTGAATTTACATTGCGCGTGTATCTGTTTTATTCAGTAACGGTAAACACAGAAAGGGCAGAATATTTAAAGAAAGCAAAGCATGAGAGACAGTGAAGAGTTAGCTTAGCTATAACAGCACAGGCAGCAAGTAAGCCGTCAAAGGGAGAGGCAACAGAACAGTGCCGATGCCAATTAGTGAGACACTTAAGCCCAGATATGGATATCAAAAAAGACTTCTCAGAAGTTTGAAACGGCCATTACAGAGCTCCTTCTACTGCTCTTTTAGCACCTCACACAGAACGCATTGTTATCCATCTAAAATACCTATTTAAAGTAAAACAAAAAATGGGTTAAAATACAGAGATATACCAGCCTTACAATCCCATAAGTCTGATACTATTAGTACTTTGAAGTTACAGATGAGGAAGTGAAACTTCTTCCTGGCTAGATACACATTAAACACACACACACACACACACACACAACATATGGAGGTAAAAAAAGGTCATAAAACTCCACCAGAACAAATAAAAAGTGAACATCCCTCCCCCCTTAGCTCTCAGTCCTTCTGTCCAAAGATAAATACTATTAAGTTTCCTATAAATCCTTATAAAGATAAAAATTAAGAACTAAATACACACACATCTAACAGAATTCTTTTTTAAATGGTAGTTTTAAAGAACTTTTAATTATGAAAATTTGTAAACATGTACAAAGGCAGAGTAATATACCAATCACCCTGCTTGAATAACTCCTCCCTACTATCCTGGCTCCAAGGGATATTTTCAAGCAAATTCCAGATATCTTACCACTTTAACATGCAATGCTTAGCAAGTTTCAATATCTGGTTTCCAAATCCAGAGTAAATAAGACATAGAAACTTAGAAGGTGACTGAAAGTGTATACAAAGGCTTTACCACAGAAAACAATGACAGCTACCTGAAAAGAATAAAACAAATGAAAATGACTATTTAATAATAGATACATACACATTATACTGACGCAACAAAAAGTTAAAGTCATGTTTAGGATGTTCATTTTAAAAAGGCATGTAAGTATGTGATACATCTGTTTTTAAAAACTGAAATGGTTAAAAGAAAAGTTTACATTTTAGGAAGTTAATCAGGTGTCTCACTTGTGTCAAACATCTTTTCCCTTGAACAATGCCAGATAAGTGAGGCCTTACCACATTTAGCTGTGATTTGAAGGGCACGTAGAGAGTTTCTCGGTGAAGAACGAATGGCTGGTGACATGTGAGGAAAACAGAACCACAGATATTAGGAATTAAAAACTCATCTAAATTAGAATATCAATCTCTCAAATAATGCCTCTAGATAGCCAGCTTAAAACTAAGTGTAAATTACAACTACTAACTGTAAATAACAACTACCACTATTTCATCAATACTACCCTGGGCTGGACACTCACTAGTTAAGTGCTTTACACATACAAACTCATTTTATCTCACAATCCCCTGAGGTAGGTAATTAAGACAAGACACTACTTGCCCAAGGTCAATCAGGTAATGGACTTCCTTTTTCTTATTAGAACTGGAGCTGAAGTACTTATGTTAGGCTTCGTCTTTCTTCAAAATATAAGATTAGGGATACAATTTTTTATCATTTCTCTGGAGCAAATGTTTAATTGTGATAAGTACCATGCAACAAGTTGGGCAACAGACATACCGCTAAGATATTAATGATGTTTTCTATTACGTTTTACTCGTTATGATTCACAACTAAAGGTATGTCATATACCATGAGATTTTTATTCCAAAAGCATTATTACATACATTACTTATCAAATTTTTAAAGACAGAGATACTCATGTAGCTTTTCCTACATTTCCAGTGACAGGGAAGTTTAATGGAGAGTTTTGCAGATAAAGATATTCCTTTAAGAGATTCTAAAACTGTTTCTTGTAACTTCAAGCCACCCATCTGACTGAATCGATAAAGACTACATTTCTTCTTTTCTCTTCCACAAGGCAGCATTTGAAATGTCTGTAAAATCTTTGCAAAGAGTCTCCATGCTAAATAGTCCCAGTCATGATTCTAGTTTGACATGGTTTCCTCACTCATTTGTCATTATCCTGTCTTCTCTCAAAAAGTGGGGCTCCCCAAATTCAACACAAGACTCCTGCAGAGAGCCTAACTGGAGCAGGAACTATTAGTTCTCTTGTTCTGAACCTAAAATTATATTACTTTCTCCCACCACCAAGTCATTTTTGGGTGTGAATTAAATTTGTAGACAAAAAAGTCTTTTGCATATTCATTCAAGAAGCAGTGATTAAACATCAATGACAGAACTGATCCAGGCTTTTACCCAGGCTTCCCCTCCCTAAACTCAAGTTTTTTTTTCTTTTTTTTAAGCAAAATAGTTCCATTTTTGCTTTTTGTTTTCTTGTAAACAAATATTACTATTTGATATATATTTTATTTGTCTATTATCTGTGTCACTATTGTCTAGTATCTGTACCTACTCCTTAAGTAGTATCTGGAACATAACAGGCACTGTTTATTATTGAACTAACTCATGAACAGATGGAAGAGGTTGGAACATTCATACTCTTTCTGGCTTCTGGAAAGGAATCTCTAGGTTACTATACTTCACTGCTAAATGACCTTGAAGCCTTATCAATAAACACACTTAATCAGAAGAGCCATGACTACCACATATGCTCTAGAATTTACTATGATAGTCTAATACAGGAATTACAGGTTTTGATAACTTTTAAGATGCGTGGTAGTTTTGATGTTACCCTCAATATGTTTCCTATGTTTTTCCATTCTAAAATAATTATATAACCTGAAAATAAAAATATACATCTCCCTATTATTAACAGTAGGTCACTGGTAAACTCTATTGAACTATGCTGTGAAATGTTAGGGAACAGTCAGAGGCTGAGTCACCATCTCTGCCTCTATATATGGCCTCAACGGTACTGACTCCAGCCATGAGCATCCTTATACCATAACGTACTTGGTTTAGATGCCACTTCCTTTGTGGCTTCATTATTATTTACAGTGGTAGTTGCACACTCTGTGGTGTGATTTCAGATTTTTTGATTCATTTAAGTTCAGAACACAATGTGGAGCCGCTACTTGTTTATATTATATGATTTAGCATTCCCTGCTATGGAAGTCAGGGTTCTCTACTCTCATGGGATTGTTCCTGTTACATGACTCTACTTCATTCTTACTGAATTACAGTACAAATATATGACAGCAGGCATCACTTTCTCCTCGTGTCAGTTTAGAACAGTTATTCCCAAACTGGGCTGTGTATCTAAATCACATGGATGTCTTTTAGAATCACAGAATCCCTAGCCAACTCTGGACCTACTGAATCTAAATAACTGGAAGTAGGGAAGTCCAAGAATAGTGTTAAACAGCTTCTGAGGTAATTCTACTTGAAAACTACTGGTTTAGAGGACAAGAAAGAACTCTAATAATGCAATGCCATATCTCTTGTATAAGATATAATATCTAGGCATAAAGACAATTTTGAGCATACCGACACCCAAAATATCTCCTATTATTTCCCATATCAACATTACAAGCTGAATATTTAACAAAATTAATTTAATCTGTTATTCAAAATTGAAGGGGAATCTGATAACACCTTAAGATATGTCCACTTCAAGGGAACTCAAATAGACGCTGGTCAAAACAACTCATAAATATTCTCAAAGTAGTCTTCTCTCTACAAGTGCTGTACTACTCTTCATCCACCTAGTAAGCACTTGCCCCAGCCAAGCAGTTCTCCTAGCCCTACAAAAATGGAATGCCTCCCTCCCCATTTCCTTTCTACTAGTCTCAGTCTCAGTGACTCTTATTTGATAAGACAGCAAACACCCTTTACAAAACCCTCTGCTAGTAGGGTACCATAAATATGTTTCTGTTATATTACATTATAATTCATATACAAATCTGTCTCCTAGAATGTGAGCTTCTTAAGAGTAGGGATTGTTTCTTATCAACTGCTATAGTTCCAGCTCCTACTCAGGTGTAAGCAGTAAATAAATCTTTGCTTACTGAAGAAATAAAAGAAAATGCCTACTTTCAAGTCTCATTCAAATAAAATAATCTTAAGAGTCCTGATCCTTAAAATTAACACCAAAAGATTCTGTTACTAAATTAAAAATTAATGCAATTGGAACATTTTCCAAGACAACTGATAAGCATTTATTAAGTATCTCATATAAGCCAAATGCTATGCAAGTGCTAAGGATACAAAAAAATGAGCTTTGCTCTTCATAGCAGGGTAAGTAATATTAATGTTCCCAAGGAGATATCCTGTCATTAGTTTACAATTTACATCCACAGTTTCCTTGAAACCAAACTCTGTTAGGACTGTTGATGCCCCTGAGGGCGTTAAAAATACTGGACTGTGAATTCAGGAGTCTAACAACTCCATGTTGCTTAAGCCATGATAGTTCTCCAGAGTTCACTACAACAGGAAAACTTAACAATTTGAATGGCAAAGTCTCCCATCATCATCATAAATAAATTTTAAAGTCTGTGTGACTACCATTCAAATATCCCCTGGACTAAAACAAAGACACAGAAAAAATATTCCTATTGGCAAACATCTAGAAAATCTTGATGTTAAAATATAACAATTTACTCACAGAACCAATCCAGAAGCCTTGATCTATTGCTTAAACACTCATGTGGCTTTGAAGCCTCTAATCTTTTTTTGCAGGGAGATTGTATGAATACACTGGTAATTTCCAGAACAATAACTTGTGATTTTGCAAGTTTCTGGATGATCCAATATCTTCCTTCCCATTTTGCATTTCCCCTATCTCAGCAGTTTTCCAATGTTTAAAAGTGAAATAATAGAATTGGAATAAGATACTTCATTAAGCTAGAACAAGGTGACTCATAAAATCTTAACTAGAATTGATGTTAACAATGTTTTCCAAATACCTCAGCTTACAGAGAAAAAAAAAAATTCTGAAAATTGGAGCCAAGAACCCTGACACCCAGGTTACTGCTTACACTAATTTACCAATAAATAAAAGCAAAAATTCCAGTCAGTCATTCAGAAACTTAGGGTCTATTTAAATGCATATCATTTGAAAGCTTTTTTAAGAGTTCAGAATTATGACAAAATGTGCAAACAGAAGTTTTCCACAGTTGGACCTAGGCAAGTATTTCCTGTAGAGGGAGAAATAAAATTTAACATATTTTGGGAAATACCATCTTAAGAATGTTTGGTATTCACTTTCCCTATAGGCACTCCTTTTTATGCCTCAATCCTGCAGGATTCTGTATTCATTCATTTATGCTTTTAAGAAATATTTACTGAGCACCTAGTATATGCTAGGAAATGGAAAACACAGCAATGAACAAAATCCGTGTTCAAATAAAGCTTACGTTCTTGTGGTGAAAGGCAAATTAAAAAAAGTTAAACATATAGTATTCAGATCGTGATAAATACAATAGAGACAAATAAACCTGGGAAAGAATTCAGGATTATGATTTTAAACAGGGTGCTCAGAGGAAGGCTCAGTGAGAAAGTTAAATCAGAGTAAAGACTTGAATGAAGTTAGGAAGCAAGCCATAGATACAGGAGAAAGGGCATTGAAGGTCAAGACCTTGAGGCAGAAGCTGTCTACCACGTTCAAAGAACAGCACCAAGGATGATGTGGCTGGAGTTGCATGAGCAAAGGATAACATAGTAGAACATGAAAATAGAGAACAGGGGGCTACTGGGAGGGCAAGATCAAAGAGGAACCTATAGTTGGAAATTTCTGTTAAAACTACTAAATATTATGTTAGTTAGATTGGGATTAAATCAATAGCCTAGGGATGACCCAATTTAAGAGGAAACTTAGCATGAATTGTTAATGGTAGAATTTCTAATATCAACAGGTTAGCAGAGAGATGTTATTTTTGGACGTTCCCAGCATCGATTAAATTGTACATCAGAGAGCATCATCAACTACTTTTATAAATGACTAGCTCTGAAGCATCCCCTTGTCAACTTACTAGAAGGTGAGTGCTGAAAGGAGGATGAAGAAGGCGGAGGATAAGGAAATTCATAGTTTTCCATTGCAGAGAAGTGTTTTATCTCCCATATCTCAGGAGGTATGTTAATATATAATTCAAAATAAGAAGGTGGACAAGCAGATTGTTTTACAAGTAAAAGTTAAAGTTAAACAAATTTCAGGGAGCCCTTATGCTTTACCCCCAAACTCATAATACTTAAGCACCCCAAGGACAAGTTTCTTTTATTTTTCACATTTTCCACAATGTACTATAGTTATTTTAGGGCCTCATATTATGTATTGCCTGACTAAACAGACAAAAACGTATCTCAAGTCATGACTAAAGGCTCTGCACCTGAGCTAGGGAGAACACAACTTTAACACACTCCTGCCTTTAAAAACCTGGGGCTTGCACAGCAAAGGAAACTGTAAACAAAATGAAAAGACAACCCACAGAATGGGAGAAAATATTGGCAAACAATGAGACTGACAAGGGATTAGTCTCCAAAATTTACAAACAGCTCTTGCAGCTCAATATCAAAAAAACAACCCAATCAAAAATTGGGCGGGGGCTTCCCTGGTGGCGCAGTGGTTGGGGGTCCGCCTGCCGATGCAGGGGACATGGGTTCATGCCCTGGTTGGGGAGGATCCCACGTGCCACGGAGTGGCTGGGCCCGTGAGCCATGGCCGCTGGGCCTGCTCGTCCGGAGCCTGTGCTCCGCAACGGAAGAGGCCACAACGGTGAG
The DNA here is from genome assembly GCF_964341445.2 of Mesoplodon mirus. NCBI lineage: Eukaryota > Metazoa > Chordata > Mammalia > Artiodactyla > Ziphiidae > Mesoplodon > Mesoplodon mirus. Next base: position 223,334,794 of record NC_138976.1, on the reverse strand, counting down.
AGGCCCGCGTACCGCAAAAAAAAAAAAAAAAAAAAAAAAAAAAAAAAAAATTGGGCGGAAGACCTAAATAGACATTTCTCCAAAGAGGACATACAGATGGCCAAGAGGCACATGAAAAGATGCTTAACATCTCTAATTATTAAAGAAATGCAAATCAAAACTACAATGAGTTATCAGCTCACACCAGTCAGAATGGCCATCATCAAAAAAATCTACAAACAATAAATGCTGGAGAGGGTGTAGAGAAAAGGGAACCCTCCTACACTGTTGGTAGGAATGTAAATTGGTACGGCCACTATGGAGAACATTATGGAGGTTCCTTAAGAAACTAAAAATAGAGCTACCATATGATCCAGCAATCCCACTCCTGGGCATATATCTGGAGAAAAACATGGTTCAAAAGGATACATGCACCCCCAATGTTCATCGCAGCGTTGTTTACAATAGCCAAGACATGGAAGCAACTTAAATGTCCACTGACAGATGAATGGATAAAGAAGATGTGGTACATATATACAATGGAATACTACTCAGCCATTTAAAAAAATGAAATAATGCCATTTGTAGCATCATGAATGGACCTGGAGATTATCATACTACGTGAAGTAAGTAAGACAGAGAAAGACAAATAGATGATACAGCTTATATGCGGCATCTAAAAAAAATGATACAAATGAACTTATTTACAAAACAGAAACAGACTCACAGACATAGAGAATGAACTTATGGTTACCGGGGGGAAGGGTGGAGGAGAGGGATAGATTGGGAGTTTCGGACTGACATGTACACACTACTCTATTTAAAACAGACAACCAACAAGGACTTATTGTATAGCACAAGGAATGCGGCTCAATATTCTGTAATAACCTAAATGGGAAAAGAATTTGAAAAAGAATAGATACATGTATATGTATAACTGAATCACTCTGCCGTACACCTGAAACTAACATAACAATGTTAATCAACTATGCTCTAATATAAAATAAAAATTTAAAAAAATAATAAAGCAAAACAAACAAAAAAACCCCTGGGGCTATGGTTAACCACCTTATTTTTTCAATTTCTTTTGTCCTCCATGCTCGCCTTGACCTGGTCATTCCAGCATGATCATGTATTCTACTCCAGAATCATAATGGCTTATCTCAGTCTTATCTGCTAAAGTCTTCATATATTTCAGATCCCTAATTCCGAATTATTTTCCTCAGATATCTACTGAAAAGCTCAGGAGTTCTCAAACTATAAGGAGAATCATAAAGTATAATGGAAATATACAGTATTAATATTTTAAATTATTCATTGTATCCTACCAAATACAACCAGCTCTCAAAAAGCACCCTCAGTACTACAGATTTATATCTAATTATAGGCGTTAAGACTTCTTCAATCTTTGGAATAATTTCCAGACTCAAATCTGTTTTAAATTATTTTATATTATGTATAACCAGCATTAAAAATGTGCTAAATCTATATCCCATGCTCCTTATTACTTCTTTTTATATGAGTTAATAAAGATTTTAAAATACTTGTCAAACTCATTCATATTAAAGATAATCCCTATGAAAGGCAGAGAATGATTCATTCTTAAAATTCTGAGGTTATACTTTTTGCCATATTCCCAAGTACTGTGTTAGAGAACTTCAACATATAATTGATAGGTTGTCATTTTAAACTGAAATTTATAGCTAGAAAAAGCTTTATATGGTGAACTAAAACACAACACAAGTATATGCTAAACCAATTAACGCTAATTAACCTCCTTAGCAGGTTCTTTTATCTATGACCTTCCCTATCTTACTTGAGACCTTCTCTTCCTGCTGTTTTAATGCCATGGTTTCTAACTGCCTTCCCTGCCTCCATTCTTATTCTTGTTACACATAGTTAGTTAATCTTTCTAAAGTGCAAAACTACTGGAAGTAGGACAGAATGGCACAGAGTGTAAGAGACTTGGAGCATGACTATTTTGAGTTTGAAATCCCAGGTTCTACCACTTGTTAGCGGTTGACCTTGTACAAATGTCTTATCTTGCTAAACCCTGGTTTCCTGCTCTGCAAACTGTGGACAATGTTATTTACTTCAAGGGTCACTATGAGAACTAAACAGGATAAAGTAAAAAAGACTCCTCATGTAGACACCCAGAAATGTTAGCTCCCTTGGCCCCTTTGTAAGTTTGAACCATCAATATTTCAAAAAGGTTATCACATCCTAGGGGGAATATGATTTAAGGAGAGTATCAGAAAAGAAATGCAATGGCTGATATTGAGAATACGTGCTTCCTAATACTGTGATGAGAAAGTGGTTTCAGGAGTACACAGAACTCCAGAGCTAGGCAGATGCTCTCTGCCAAGAACTGCTTGGACAAGGCTTGCTTCCCCCAGGTAACTGCAAGGACTCACTGACCCAAGTGTTATCCCACAATTCCGTTTTTTATAGTGCCTCTAACTAACCTTTTAATTACTCTAATTACGAATAAGTGACTTTAATTACTTGAGAAAAAGCATCAAAGTCAGGAGTTTCTAAACATCTTGAAGGAACAGCGGGTGCATGTTGGGGTGGTGGGAGAAAGTCTCTGACATGAGAGAGGGAAGAGGTGATACTGACAACCATATGCCCTTCTCCAGTGGGAAATTATGAAAAATGGAATAAACAAACAGGCAATAGAAGAGATCCACCAAGTAAGAGTTTTTGATCCAATGGGAATCATAATGCAACGTTTGGAGACTTTCTTGGCTCAAGCCTCTTCCAATAACTCATAGATAAACCACAGTCAAAGAATGTCATGAATGACTTCAGAGAGAAAAACACTTTCTTGCTAAGCTTTATTTTAATACTTACTCATATCTATGATCATGTTTCCCTTACCACTTCAAATAATGACCAAAATCTAAAAAGAATCCTGGTAGAAATCATAAAGAGAACATAATGAATATCAGTATTCTCTGCTCCTGGCTGCTAAAATTCTGAAAGTCTACACCTCTAAAATAGAAAATGCTTATTGGAATCATACGGTATTACGACTAAATGAATAGAAATGTGATATTTAAATCTCATGATTCTGTATGTTATGGCTGGAAAACATCAAGGGTGAAGGAAATTCTAAACAAAGATTTAAGAAGATGGACAATGATGATATGCAGAACTGAATATTTAAGAATCAATGAACGTCTAGACACAGTACCTGGATGATAGCAGACGATGAGGGACTAGAATATGTGGAGGTCAGAGCTAGAGAAACAGACCAAGGAGCTGCCTCTATATGCACAATAGCAGAGGGCATAAGCTAGAGGCTTAGGGAGATGGATCAATCCCATGGATAGACTTTTATTTGGTCTACATGGTATTTAAAAGTCAGGAGACTGAATATAAATATGGAGGTTTTCGCTTCTATTGAAAAAAAAAACTGCTGCATCTATTACCCCTCCTGAGTCACCACTGAGTTTGTAATCCCTCATGTGCCAACAGTTGGCTGGAATTGAGTTCCCCTTCTTGTATGAGGGATGCACCCTCCAGGTCACCACAGGCTCTGCCACCTCTCAACACTAATCAGCTGCTGTTTATCACCCAGCTCATACTGTGATTTGTTTTATGATGGAAAAATAATTCTTTATACTTACATCTCTATGAAAAGTCTGAAAACAAAAACTAAATCTATCTTTTTCCTTGCACCTGGACCACTTATTTATGTTGCCTGTGTACTGCCTGAGCAATCAACAAATAAAATCTGGTGGTGATAAAGCTAGAAGGAGGATTCTAGCATATAAGTTAGAAATCACAAACAGAACAAACAAAAACCTCCTCAGAATTTAGCAACTGAAAATGTAGCAGGTTCCAAATAATATAACCATAAACCTTGCAATTCCAGTTCCGGGGATCTACCCTACAGATATACTCATACATGAGCAAAATAAATTATGTTCAATGTTATTTTCTGCAGCATTATTTGTAATAGGAAAAGATTAGAAACAACCTAAATGTCCACCATTAGGGGACCAGATAAATAAGTTACGGTATAATCACACAACGCAGCCATAAGAAATAAGGAAATTCCTGGACTTCCCTGGTGGTGCAGTGGTTAATAATCCACCTGCCAACGAAGGGGACATGGGTTCGAGCCCTGGTCCGGGAAGATCCCACATGCCATGGAGCAACTAAGCCCATGTGCCACAACTACTGAGCCTGCACTCTAGAGCCCGCGAGCCATAACTACTGCAGCCCACGCACCTAGAGCCCATGCTCCGCAACAAGAGAAGCCACCGTAATGAGAAGGCCACGCACTGCAACGAAGAGCAGTAGCCCCACTCGCCGCAACTAGAGAAAGCCCACACACAGCAACGAAGACCCAACACAGCCAATAAATAAATAATTTTTTTTAAAAAAGAAGGAAATTCCTTATATGCAAATATGAAACAGTCTCCAAGTGAAAAGAACAAGGAAGAACACAGCATATATGTCATTTGTGAAGGAGAAGAAGGAGGGAGAAGAGAAAAGTGGGAAAGAATATATAAGTAACTATATATAGATTTGTTTATACATGCATGAATTATTTCTGGAAGGATACAGAAGAAACTGGTAATACTGATTCTCTAGGGGATGGGAACGTGATAACTGAAACATGGAGGTGCTAGGAGAGTTTTCACTAGATATATTTTTCCATCTTTTGAATTTTGTAGCAGATAAGTAGGTACCTGTTCAAAAATCAGTTTTTAAAAATGTAACAGGTTGGCTGAGCTGATTCCAAGTATGATTATGAACTCAGCAACTATCAGAACTAGTGAGCCAGTGACCCCCTCTGCACATATATGGTATTTGGACTTTTAGTTCCTTGATAGAAATTTCAGTGGGAACCTAGAGGAGGGTGAGGGGTGAGCAGGAGAGAAGGAAAGTGAGATGAAATAAGGACAGTGGAAGAAACGGCATGGTGTCTTTTCTCATCTGGCTCTCTGGACTGGTTTTGAGCCCAGAAAGAGTAAAAGGGTAGATTCAAAAGATAAGACACCTTTTCAACAGAGACTGTGAAACTGTGAGCACAAACTCTGCTGCACTGGGACTTGGGGACAAAGTGTGGTACGGCGATGGGGGATGGGGGGATGGGGGGAATGCGGCTCTAATTCAGCCTCACACCTTCTGAGTACTTGAAGAGTGCTGCTCCGAAAGAACTAAAGACAACATTCCTGGCGTGGCTACTATCCCTCACAGAGGACCCAGCAGCAGGGGCAGTGATGAGGTACCACATCAGGGTGGGCTGAAGGGGATGGACTTCCCAAGGAGGGAGTAAGACAGTAATATTCACTTCTGTTCTTGAATACACGTTACAATCCACTCAAGGGCTCCCGGAAATACTTAAGGGAACTCTGAAGAGGGCTGGGGGTTTGTGTGAGTAGGAGGGAACTAAAACTTATACTCCATCTCTATGTAAGTGGTGAAGCCTAGAAACAATTATGATACAAAAGTATAAAAAGCATATGTGGAACAGTGAAAGAACAGAAGACAGTACTCTGGCAGGAGAGCCAAAAGGAAAGTCTTACCGGATTTTTTTTTTTTTTTTTTTAACTTAGGCAGTTGCTCACTGAACAGGAAGTAGAAGAGAAAAAATATGAGGATGGCTGGAAAGAGGTTACTCAAGGCTCTGCTGGGAACCAACACACTTAGTTATGCAGTACCTACTTTCCAAAGTGAAATCTTTCAACTGCTTTAAAATGTTTCTTTTCTAAGCCATTGAAAGCAATGAGATCATGTTCTTGATTAAGTGCCAGGTTTTTTTCCCCTGCAACCCAGACTGTTGAAGTTAAAAAGAAGAAAAATTAGAGGAATGAAAAAGGGTGAAGGTAGGAAGAATTGGGAACAGAAAACAGAGAGGGGGGAACAAACATATTTTAAGAGTCAAGTGACAGAAAATTATTTAATGACCAAACAGAGAGAGTTTGTTTTCAAAATTGAGACTATCTTGCCCTGTTCCAAAAATACAACAAAGTATCGATTCAATTTATTTAACTGATGTTTTCCTATTCCATTTCATCCACAGTTAAAGTAACATATACAATCCTGTTATGCCTCATAGCACATAGCATTAAGTAATTACAAATACACAGATAAGCCACTTGTGAAAGGTGCAGTTTGTACTAATATAATAGGGCTTGCTGGACCATTAAAAAAAAAAGGAATTTGAAGGCTAATCTTAAGCAATTTGGTTCATATGATTTTCCCACAAGGAAATAAATGATATTCACTACCCTAAAATGGATAGTGAGAGAGAGAATTTCTAAGATAAGCAAGAAGCCCAATATACAAAAACTAGAGATTAAACTCCATCTCGAAACGCAACTCTTATGGTTACAGAATAAATAACATTAACGTGGTCCATGTATTTAATATATTCTGCATCCATGACAGTCTCTCACTTACATAACTAGCTATTTAACGTAACTTAACATTCGAATAGCATTTTATACTTTTCAAAGTATCTTCACATTTCTCATTTGATGTTCACAATACCCTGTGAGGAAGGCAGCACAGGTTTCTTTCAGTTTTAGACACCAAAACAAAGAAAGGTTAAGAGTGAATTTACAAGTCAGTTGTAAGTCAGGGATAGAATGTAAGGGTCCAGAACTTCTGGTCCAGTGATTGTCAAAGTGGTGTCTGTGGACTATTATTCAACTATCTACTCAGTTTTTTTAGGTGACGACTGTGTTCCAGGAAATGTAGGCATTTATATAGGCAATAGGAATATAATAGAGAACAGGAACATAAATAGTGTCTACCCTCGTGGAGCTGCCAGTTTAGTGAGTCATCATTTAAATAATTATACAGATAAATGGCAAAGCTTCACTGTGACAAGTGCTGTGATGGGCTACCCAGTGCTGTGAGAACATACAATGTGGGAAAGCTGACCTAGAAAAGGATTCACTATGAATTAATGATAAAGCTCACATCTGAAGGATAGGCATCATAAAGACAAACAAAGAAAGGAAACACTAATTCTCGGTGAAGGCTACATCATGTGCAAAAGACCAACTGTGGGAGGGGGCACGTAAAATGCAAGAGACTCAAGGAAGAGAAGTGTGGTTGAAGCAGAAGTCCTGAGCCCCAACTTCCAAAGGTGAGATCAGGATTCCCCATATGATCTCAGACACATTAAGGTTTGAGTGACTACTGCCCTAGTCTAATAATTGTTTAATAATATCTAGATGGTTCACTCAGGTATGGGGGTGGGTGGCCAAGAATGCAAAAATAAGGGAACTGCTACATCCATTAAAAAGTTGCCAAATTATCTGAATTCTAGGGGGTGACATCACTTTGAATTTACAGCATAAAGAGAAAATTTATGAAGGTGGTGACATTTGCCCTAGGCTTTTAGAGGTGGATTGAATTTCCACAGATAGAAGATAAAGAGACTACTACAGATAAAGAAATGAAGAAACTGGAAAGATACCCCTTGCTGCTTCATAGAAGTGTGAATATTTTATCTTAATGCAGTCTTTCCTAAGTGGTACTTTAGAAATATCATCCCCATAACATCTTAAAGTTGCAGAGGTCTTGTAGCTTATAAAGCTTTGTTTAATTTTATACTCACAACAAATTCTATTAGGTTCAAGGTCACATTAATTCTTTCGATTCTGCAGATAAAGCCAGCTGAATGAGGTTGACTTGTGCAAGGCCACATTTCAACACCACTCTTTCTTTTTAACATTATAGATTCCTGATCATTAGGAAGTGGAACAGATATCAAAGTCTGTTATATGAAATATGGGGAACTAACTAGGCCTGGGATGTTGGACAGACACATAAGAACTCTACTATGATAATTTGAAGCAAAAGCCAGTTATCCTGGCTTTAATTAAATGAAAGTAATGTAATAGGCAAGTGGTCTTCTCAGTGAGAGAGAAAGAGAATATGACACACAGAGACGGAGACTCAAATGAGGCACCCCTGATGAGACCTAATAACTCAGGTATTAAAAAAAAAAAGCAGCTGTGGAGGAGGGGCTGTGGGAAAGAGGGGGAAAAAAACCAAAATAAAGCAGCACAATATATTAAGGGGAAAAAAATGAACAGATAAGGAGAGACATGCTTTACCTTCAAACAGCAATCTCTAATGTTTTAAAGTCATTTTTCAGTTTTCTCCCAGAAGGTGTCGTCAAGAAAACTCTTGGTGATCACACTTTGAAAATCTACACTGTTCTGCATCGTCAAACACATTTATTCCTCTTTTCCTTTTCTAACACATGGAGGACTCTAAATGATGCAAATAATACTCTTACTTTTATTAACACATATTAGCCTCTACTTTGTGCAAAATATTATGGAAGATACAAAGGTCTCTAGTCTCAAAGATTTATGTTTTGGCAACACCAGTAGATATGATCACTAGACTGTATTCAAGAAAATCTGTTGGGTTTTACTCTATTTTCATAAACAGAAAGGACTTTCTCTACAGAAGAACAGAAAATTTCAAAGCCATTAATAAGATTCCATGCCACACAGAGATCAACTCAAGGAACTGAGTAGGAGCCATGAATAAGATTTCATATCACACGGAGACTGATCCAAGGACTTGGGTGTCTTTGGCTTATGAATCCATCTGGCCTATAGTAAGTACTCTAGAAAGGGATAATGTTGTACATATAAGAATAATTTTCCTTAGAGTTAAAGGTAACATAAAGTCAGAAAGAACAGGGGTTAGGAATAATGATTAACTGCTAAGGAGAAAAACAGAATTTCAATGAGTATGGATAACAACAAACAGTAATAACTTCTTACCACAATCCAAAGGACTTTGGAGATCTGTATAGAAATACTGACACCCCCTTCAAACTCTCCAGAGCCAGTTTATAAATCTTTTTCCACCTCTGCTATTCTATCTTCACTATCAATCTTACATCCTTCCTCTTGTCTATCTCTCTCACCTTGTCCCAGTGAGATAGTTTGGGTGACTGCAAACATGGTGGACCAACAACTGAAAAGGAATATAGAAAGGAAATACAGAGTACAGAAAAAAGACAGGTTTTTTTTTTTCCCTTTGATCTCTTCCTTGATATAAAATGAAAAACGGGGCTTCCCTGGTGGCGCAGTGGTTGAGAGTCCGCCTGCCGATTCAGGGGACACGGGCTCATGCCCCGGTCTGGGAGGATCCCACGTGCCCCGGAGCAGCTGGGCCCGTGAGCCATGGCCGCTGTGCCTGCGCGTTCCGAGCCTGTGCTCCGCAGCGGGAGAGGCCACAGCAGGGCAAAGGAAAAAAAAAAGAAAAACGATATTGTACTTTAAAAGCAGAATGACAGTAATGTTTTCTAGTTTTCTTGCCCCCAAATCCCTTAATTTGACTTTTTTGAAAGTGGCCTTGGTTGCCGCTATTTTTTAACCCTCTGGTTCAGTGGTCCTTTATAGAAAAAGGGTCTTAACCTCTGTAATATAGAAAGTTTAAATTTATAATGGATGACTCATGGATGAGTCTCTACAATCTAACTTTCAGATATTAAAAAACTCATTTTCTCTGTGCCAAAGCCAAGTGGATTTGTGAAGCTGTGGAGTTTGTCTTATTTCACATGAAATCATTCTCTTTTCAGGTCAAAGTACCTAATATGTTCTTGGGAACCACTTAACTATCTTTCATTCCTCACGGTGGATAATTGCATGTTTTAGAGGACAGCTGAACCTAACTACACTAAAAAAAGTACATGGAGAAAGTTTCCAGGCAAAAAGTACACTAATGACCAACTGGTTCTATTATTTTACAGTTTAAATATATAATACACAGTATATATTTAAATGTTATGATAGCTATTCATATAATAAGCGATATGATTATTACTTAACATCTCTACATGTCTAGAAAATGTTTTTCAATTGCTCATTAAAATATTACTAGTTAAAAGGATTGGCTTGGCATAAAACTACAGGGCATACACAAAAGTAGTGTGAGCAGTTCTCTTAAAAGAAAATGAAAATAACGTGACTATACCTACTTTCGATTTCCGTAGTCAACAAGAATCAGAAGGATAAACTGGAGTTTATAGATCTATTTATACATCTATACTATTTATAGATCTGTTTATACATCTAATTATAGTTGGTTACGTGAGAAAGAGAGGTTCTTTCACACTTACCGTTTTACAAGTGGAGGAATTAAGGGTCAACTATATGTATAAAAATAACAATAATGATGATGATGACACATTAAATAAGAACAGCAGTAGCACTCTATTTTTTTATATCTAATTTTTGACCTTCACTGTAATCCTATAAGGTAGGCATTCATATGACCATTTCACACACACACACACACACACACACACACACACAGGAAAACCAAGGCTCTGAGAACATAACAGCACTAAATAATTTAGTAAAATATATTTCTGACAAGTGTCAGAGTTAGGATTACATATGAGAAGTTCCTGACTTTAAACTCAGCACTCTCTTCTACACTACACTGTAGTGATGGATTGCAAAATAAGGCTACAAATTACACCCATCTCAGGATGTATGTCTGTTTGTAATACATGACCTTGTTGCTCTTTAATCACCCCTTTCAAAGAAAGTTTTAAATTTTGATGAAGTGAAATTTATCAATATTCATTCTCTTATTCATGCTTGATGGGTCTTCTCTAAGAAATGTTGCCTTAGCAAAGTCACATTTCCTCCTATGTTTCTTCTAGAAGTTTTATAATAAGTCTCAGCATTTAGGCTAAGGACTATAACCCATTCAAGTTAATTTCTGGATATGATATGAGACAAGGGTCAAGGTCCCTACCCTACCCTCCTCCCCTCAATCCCACCCCATAAGTATATACAATTTTTCCAGCATCATTTTTTTAACTTTTTATTTTACACTGGAGTGTATGTGATTAACAGTGTTGTGTTATTTTCAGGTGCACAGCAAAGTTATATATATACATGTAACCATTCCTTTCCAAATTCTTTTCCCATTTAGGCTGTTACATAATATTGAACAGAGTTTCCTGTACTATACAGTAGGTTCTTACTGGTTATCCATTTTAAGTATAGCAGTGTGTACATGTCAATCCTAAACTCCCTAACTACCCCTCCCTCCTACCCTTCCCCCTGGTAACCGTAAGTTCTTCCCTAAGTCTGTGAGTCTGTTTCTGTTTTGTAAGTAAGTTCATTTGTGTCATTTTTTTAAAGATTCTGCATATAAGCGATATCATACGATATTTGTCTTTCTCCGTCTGACTTACTTCACTCAGTATAACAATCTCTAGATCCACCCACGTCGCTGCGAATGGCATTCTTTCACCCTTTTTAATGGCTGAGTAATATTCCATTGTATATATGTATCAAATCTCCTTTATCCATTCATCTGTCGATGGACATTTAGATTGCTTCCACGTCTTGGCTCTCATAAACAGTTCTCCAGCACCATTTGCTCCATGAATTGCCTTGGCATCTTTGTCAAAAATCAATTGACCAGGGCCTCCCTGGTGGCGCAGTGGTTGAGAGTCCGCCTGCCGATGCAGGGGATACGGGTTCGTGCCCCGGTCTGGGAGGATCCCATATGCCGCGGAGCGGCTGGGCCCGTGAGCCGTGGCCGCTGGGCCTGCGCGTCCGGAGCCTGTGCTCCGCAACGGGGGAGGCCACAACAGTGAGAGGCCCGCATACCGCAAAAAAAAAAAAAAAAAAAAAAAAAAAAAAATCAATTGACCATAACTGTGTGGGTCTTTCTAGACTGTACTCTGTTCAACTGATCTATCCTTATGCTAATATCACACTGTTCTGATTACAACTTTTCGGTAAGTCTTAAAATCAAATAGTGCAATTCCTCCAGCTTTGTCGTTCTTTTTTTTAAAATGGGTCAGATAGGTCTTCCGAATTTCTATATAAATTATAGATCCAGCTAATCAAGTTCTACAAAAAATCCTCCTAGGGTTTTGATTGAGATCATGTTGAACCTATGGATCAATCTGGGGAGAACTGAAGTGTTAAAATTGAGTCTTCTGCTCCATGAACATGTCATACATCTCCATTCATGTAGATCTTCTTTAATTTACATCAGCAGTGTGTTGTGGTTTTCAGCATCAGGTCTCGTACACATTTATTATGTATTCGAAAGTATGTCATTTTTTATATGATTGTAAATGGCATTGTTAGTGAACTTCGACTTTCCAGATGTTCATTGCTAATACCAGATAAGGGTGTACAGAACTAAAAATGATTTCTGTATACTGACCATACGTCCTGTGGTTTTGCTAAACTCCTTTAATAGTTCTAGAGGCTTTTTAAAAAACTTAATTCCATAGAATTTTCTACAAATACAATCAGGTTGTCTGTGAATAATGACAGTTTTCTTTCTTTTTTCCAATCTATAAGCCTTTTATTTATTTTCCTTTCTTACTGTGTGGGCTAGGAGCTCCAGTACACTGTTGAATGAAGTGCTAAGGGCAGAAGTTCTTGCTCTGTTCCCAGTCATAGGAGGAAAGCATTTAGTCTTTCACTATTAAGTATAATGCTAGTTTTAGATTTTTGGTAGATACCCCTTATCAGTTTAAGGAATCTTGTTTTACTGTTAGTTTGCTGAGTTTGGGTTTTTCTGTTTCATGAATGGTGTTTTTCTGCATCTATTGAAATGATTATAGTTTTAGTTTAGCCTGTTAATATGGTGAAACACATTGATTGACTTTGGAACATTAAACTAAACTTACATCTTTTGACATTACATTAGTCATGATATATTAACTTTTTATTGTATTGCTGGATTCATTTTGTTATTTTATCATTTCCTAATATTTTAATAAGAATTTCTGCATGTGTTCCCGAGGGATAGTGGTTTACAGATTTCTTTTCCTATCACGTCTTTGTCTTGGTATCAGAGTAATACTGGCTTCATAAAATGAGTTGAGAAGTGTTCCTCTTCTCTTCTATTTTTGGGAAGAGCTTATGTGGAATTGGCATAATTTCTTCCTGAAATGTTTGGGAGAATTCACTGAGAATCCATATGACTTGGAGTTTTGGTTTTGGGTTTTTTTTGTGGTAGGGTTTTTATCTACAAATCTGATTTCTTTAACAGGCACAGGGATTTTCAGGTTATCTATTTTCTTCTTGAGTGAGCCTTGATAGTTTGTGTCCATCAAGGAATCTGATTATTTATCTAAGTTGTTAAATTTACTGGCATAAATTTGTTCATAATATTCTCTTATTATTCTTTTAATGTTTGTAGGATCTATAGTGATATCCTCTTTTTTATTCCACATATTGGTAGTTTGCATCTTTTCCTTTTTTCTTGATTAATGTAGATAGCGGTGTGTCAATTTATGAAGTTTTTCAAAGAACCAACCAGCTATTGGTTTCATTCATTTTCCTGCTAATTTTCTATTTCATTGATTATCGTTCTTGATTATTTCTTTCCCTCTGCTTACTTTGGGTTTAATTTATTCATCTTTATCTAGTTCTTAAGCTAGAAATAGAAACCTAGATCACTGATTTGGTACTTGTTTTAGTTCACAGGTCTCTGAATCAAAAGTTCAGAGGAACTGAATTTGAGGAACCTTATTCACATCTGGACCTGATGCAGATCAAGAGATCTTGGACTTGGAGAGTAAGGTTGCAATCAGATTCTGGGAATTAGGGGAGAGGATGAGTGTATCTCCATGTGACAGGAATATAAATTTTAGTGGCCAGAGAGTGGACTGTGGCAGATTATTTTTGTAGATGGTCATAATAATTGCTCCTTTGCAATGTGACTCTGCCCCTCTTCCCATCAAAAGAGAGGACTGGAATCTGACAGGACTTATTTTACCAACAGAAAGTGATGGAAGTGAGGTCATACAATGTCCGAAACTAAACCTTGAGCCTCTGATAACTTCTGCTTTTCTCTTTCTGGCAGAGCCACCATGAAATTACCATATAAAGAAGATAGTCTAGTTTATTGGAAGTTGAGAGGCCACACAGAGGAGAACCAAGGCACACCAACTGACAGTCAGACATGTAGGTAAGGATATCTTGGACCTTCGGTTTAGCCAAACGTCCACCTAAATGGAGCCACGTGAGTAAGCCTCGGCAAAACCAACAGAGGAGCAGCCCAGTCAACCCTCAAAATCATGAGAAATGATAAATCCTTGTTGTTTCAATTCACTAAGTTTTGAAGTGGCTAGTTAGTCTGTAATTAACTGAAACTACTAAGTCCTGATAGAAAAATCGATCAATAGATTTTCCTCTAAGGAGCTGATGATAAGGGAAAAACATAAAGAAGATTAATGTCAATTAAAATACTGCTAAACCTACTCTTTTAAAAAGAACCAAGGGCTTCCCTGGTGGCGCAGTGGTTGGGAGTCCGCCTGCCGATGCAGGGGGCGCAAGTTTGTGTCCCGGTCTGGGAGGATCCCACGTGCCGCGGAGTGGCTGGGCCCTTGAGCCATGGTCGCTGGGCCTGTGCGTCCGGAGCCTGTGCTCCACAATGGGAGAGGCCACAACAGTGAGAGGCCCGCGTAATGCAAAATAAATTTTAAAAATAATTAAATAAATAAATAAATAAATAAATAAATAAATAAATAAATAAAAAGAACCAAAAGTAAAAAAATAAAAATTAAAAAAAGGACGGGAATAAGGTAGAACTTAAATAAGGGCTTCTCATAATTTATATATTGGCTTTACACTGTCTATTAGTGTCTGCTAATATCTGTTCTCTTTATAAAGCAGAGCTTACAAACCGTTCTCAACATTCGCCAAAATGAACTTTTAAAACTATAATTCAAATCATGTCATGTCCCTACTTAAGAAGCTACGGTGGCTCCCCAATGTATACAGAATAAAACTTAAATTCCTTATCATGATCTACACTGCCATGCAGGATTCAGCCTTCGCCCCTCACTCCCTAAACCCTAGGCACAGTTGCCTTCTTTTTATTCTTGAATACCCCAAGCTCACTCCTGTTTTAGTCTTTAACTGCATTTTGACTAAAATATTCTTTTCACACCTGGTTTCCTATGCAGGTGCCAATTCAAATGTCACCTCAGACAGACCTTTCTTGCCCACGTAATTTAAAATACTACATCATAACCTTGATGTACGTATACTCTTCTAGAACTTACTACTATCTAAAATTATTTACTTGTTTATATATCTGAACTCCCAGCCCTAAGTTAAGGATAGCTTCAGGCTAGTTTACCATTATATTTCCAGGACCTTAAACAGTGTCTGGCACGTAGGAGGTGCTTAAATATTTGTTTTCTTAATGAATTGTGTAAAGATAAGGTATTAATTTGGGACTCTCACCCTACTCCCATGGTGGGAAAGGATAAGAAAGATCAATCTCCCCATTAATGGGGAACTAAGTATTTTGAAAGGCGCAAGAAAAGTACTACGTAATAAACTGTCACCATTAACTACCTACAGGTTCCGTGCTAGCACAACCCTCACACTTTATGCTACAGACCAGGGCTATGTGTGAGCACACGACAGTAAACTAGTGTTTCCCTAATGAGTTCCTGGGACAGAATTTGGACTATAACGTCCTTCATGGAAGAATTAGACATACAACTTAAACCTAAAAGCCAAGTTTCAAGCTTGCTGGAGAAAATGAGGTAAGAAGTCTTCAGATTTCCCTGTGAATCCTAAAGGACTCTTTAGAACTGAGATTCTCACTTTTGTTGAAAACAGAGTCTGATGTGGCAACTCTCCCTTTTCTGGTGGAAAGCATGAGAAGCTTATATATGTCTATCAGTCTGATGACTCCTTGAACATGTTCTCACCTTTGCTTATGTGATTCCTCCCACTGAAAATGTTACGTGCAGGATTTTTCATCTTTTTCCAAACCACTTCTACCTCTCAAAGTTTCACTAATATGCTTTCAGGAGCAAGTAATAGCACCACTCAAAATGGCTTAAACTACAAGAACATTTACTACTTCATATAACAAGAAGTCTGGAAGATAAGGCAGCTCTGGAATAAGTTAATTGAAGACCAATAATCTTTAGCAAAGAGCCCTTTTCCTTTTTCCCCACTCTGCCATCTCCATTGAGAAACAATGTCTTAGTGTTTTTAAGCCAAAGATAGTGTGATGTATAGGTACACCAACCTACACAAGAACAAAATCAGAGCTCTGCAAGGAAGGAAAAAGACAAACCCACTGATTACGCAACCAAGAGTACTTACACAAAGGTCCAGTTGTAAATACTAATATTTCAAAAAGCCTTTCCCGAGTACTCAGGTCTTTGATGATATCACGTGTATGGCTTATATAATTGACTGGAAATTGAAGTTATCCTTCTGATATAAGATTATCAATTATTTTTACTGAAATCTATACCAGAAGAACATACCAAAGCAGGTTTACTTACATATGTGTAAAGGCACAAGTAGAGAAAATATTAAAACAAGATTATATATATTTATATAAAAGACTTTTAAATTTGGAGTGTATCTGTATCTGTACAGGTATGTGCAAATATTGTTACAAGACTTCTTAGAATAAAGAAATACTGGAAACAACTCACATGTCCAGCAATAGATGATTGTTAAATATATTGGGTTGGCCAAAAAGTTCATTCGGGTTTTTCCGTTTATGGAAAAACCCGAATGAACTTTTTGGCCGACCCAATATGATGACACACAGAATTCATTAATATATATTCCTAAGGAAAAATTTTGGAAATCAACACCTAATGGCATGGAAAATGTTCAGGATATAACAGTAAATGAAAAGGCGACTACAACACTGCATGTAGTGACTTTTTTCCCAGACCATGTGAACTAAACAACAGAATAATTATGCCACATTAGGTGAAACAGTCACTCAAGCATTCTGGCATTTTAAAGTACTCACTTGTCTTGACATAGAGGAGGCATCTGCAAAGCGAGGTCAGATAAAAGTGGGTGCACTGTTACTGTTGGTTGATTAATAAATATCAGGATATAGAGGAGTCAGAGGGCTATTGTGGGTCTCTGGTTTGGGTCCTGATTGACAGTTGCTACATTTCAGAGCTCTCTTTCAACTGATTGGCACTGTGAATCCCAAGTGCTTCGGGATTATTGAACAAGTACAAATGAGTAATAAATAAAAGATAAAAACCAGATTAACTTGAGGACACAGGGTGGGAGGGGGAAGCTGGGGCGAAGTGAGAGTAGCATCGACGTACATACACTACCGAACGTAAAATAGTTGGCTGGTGGGAAGCAGCAGCATGGCACAGGGAGATCGAATCGGCTTGGTGCTTGGCGATGACCTCGAGGGGTGGGATAGGGAGAATGGGAGGGAGACTCAAGAGGGAGGGGATATGGGGACATGTGTATGCATAGGGCTGATTCACTTTGCTGTGCAACAGAAACTAACACAGTATTGTGAAGCAGTTATACTCCAAGAAAGATCTATTAAAGAAAAAAAAACAGATTAGCTATAGGTCAAAGTGTTAAATTTTCAATCAGAGTAAAAGAGTTATTAACTTTGCTTACATTTATAGACCACTGCTATAATGTTAGATATATGACTGTTAGGAAACTATCTATACATTACTCTTAAACTGGTCTATGCATGGACATATATTTTGTAATTTTGAATGGTCTTTCCAATGACGTGTGCACTCCACACAAAAATGACACTGCTGATAACAAGTTCATTTAAAAAAATCATTAAATTCTGAATGTCTCTTTCAATTATATCCAATCTTTCAACTGAAAATAGTGAAAAGACACAGATCACAACAGAGAGGTCACAATTATATACCAACATACCTTTTTGAAGGACATGCCTTCATCAGATAATGTCAACTACCTTAGCTATTTCTTTAAGAAACAAAATATTTCCTGGTACATTCCTTATTTAAAAACCAGTCTAAATTACCAGTCACTGGGTCTCAAAGCAAGGCACATTTTTGTTTGTTTATTAAGATAAGAAGTGGGTCTGGCATAATCAGAGGGCACTTTCTCCAAAGAAAGCCAACATAAGGAATTAGGATTAATTCTATGGGAGCTCTCCAATACTACTGAGTCAGGGAGCCTAAGTGATTTTGGTCTTTCAGTAAGGACTTCCACCTGTGCCCACATGAACACCAGGAACATCTTTACAGTATTATGGAAAGAGAGGCAGATGGACTCTGTAATGAGAGATGTTCCATCTTCATGGGGATATACTCAATGTGACAACAATGTAGAGGCAGAAAATCAATAAACAATATGCTATAAAGATGGCACACTTGAAAAGTTTTACTGTGTAACTTTTATAACACTCTATATTGTATATGATAACATTTCCAGGCATGGGGAAATTTCATGCTGCAACCTGAAGTAATTTTTGAGAATATTTAAGGTTGTCTGAAATGTGACATCCTGGACTTAGGAGCTCTTATTTAAGTTCACAGGGCAGCAGAGCAACTGTATTTTTTTTCCTGTATCTTAATTTCAGTACTAATCACAAAGTGGAAATGAATGTTAATGACCAAATAAATGCATGCATAAAACTTCACATAATTATATAGCTTTTGGTAAACAGGTTAACAGATGGATGAAGAATGGAATCCATGTTCACAGGCATTCAGTAGATGAAACATACCACTTTGGACACAAAAAT
Organism: Mesoplodon mirus; assembly: GCF_964341445.2. Lineage (NCBI taxonomy): Eukaryota > Metazoa > Chordata > Mammalia > Artiodactyla > Ziphiidae > Mesoplodon > Mesoplodon mirus. Next base: position 223,316,287 of record NC_138976.1, on the reverse strand, counting down.
GTGATACTCACTTATATGCAAATATATGAAATTACTTAAGTGAAAAAAGTAAAAAGAGACACTATGAGTACTAAGCCAAACACAATTACCCAGAATTCAACTCTCAGTAAGAAAATTCAGTATTAAAGTTATAATTTCAAGTCTTTCATGTGACCTCATCAACAATTATTTACAGTAAATTGTACTTAACCGGAATGATCAGGGATGGGTCCTTGCTAAATACTCTGGTTACTTGAGAATTAACTTTAAAGCAAAACCGTTTCACAGGAGCAATACTGATCACTGAAGATCTTTCTAAAGTATGTCAATATACTTTCATTCAGGAATAATACTCTAATCTAGATCTTCTGAATATTTAGGTACTTGTTATTGTGCATTATTTCCAGAAATAGGCAAAATCTGTATCAATTCCTGGATACCTCTTGAAAGTTCCTTGTCTCAGTTTCCTTTCCCAAAGATTTCTAGTTTATCTGAGTTTTTCCTCTCAGTTTGCTGCTTCATGCTTATCCACAAAATGTATTTTTGTCACCTCAGTGCTTACCATTTTACTTCTCCCTCTCTGTTACATATTTCCTTTCCTATCTCTGGTTTCCCTCTTTCTGGAAGTTTGCAGAGCCTTGGTTTGCACACCAGTCAGAGAGCTACCTTAAATTCTAGTTCTTCTCAGTTGGCGTGCCTAACATACAACTAAAACCTTCTGGTTTCTCCACATCTTCTTCACTTTGAATGACCCTGCCATTCAGAACAATCCTGCTTCTTGGGAGCTTTTAATTTCTTGGGACCCAGCTGGGGACTGATTCACTACACTTTTTGTATTGCAGTTTCTCATGACTGAACTCAAAGCAATTTCCTGAACAATTCATGAAACAGTCTCCATTTAACATGATCAACAAAACTTGTATGTTATTTTTCACTAGGGAAAGGAGAAATTCATATTTTAGGCATGTATGTCAGATTCAAAGATTTTCCTTTCTAAAAAGTTGTTATAACTTCTGAGAATAAAAACATTTCTACAGTATCTGGCAGGCATTCAACACACATGATTTTTCTTGAATTTCATTTAAATCTGCTATGTCAAGTGCAAAAAAACCACAAATTTGATGGTCATTGTTATTTCCTCTATAGGTATCATCCTGGTTATGGTTCTTTTAAGTAGTAATTAAAAGCGCAACAATAGAAGAATGTGGTGCTATCTTCATCCTAGCCAAATCTAAATGGAATGAGCAATACGGAACAACGTAAATAAAGTGTAATACAACCACACAATGCAATACTTCACAAATGTAAGAAAGAATGCGGAAGTCCTCTATGTACTGATATGAAAAAATTTCCATTATATAATTGTCAAATAAGATGAAGAAAAGAATATATAATGTGCTACCTTTGTTGAAAAAGGAACTGAAAATAAGATTATGTACTTGCATAGAAAAAAGTTGTAAGGAATACAACAATCTAAAAATAGCATTACATAAGAAGGGGTCTGCAAAGGAACTTGGTGGGTGACGGACAAACAGAGACTTTCCAACAGTCACTATATAACTTCCTACATTTGCTAATTATTTAATCATATGAAATTAAGTACTGAAAAATGATCTAACTTTAACTCTCCCCACCTGAATTAAGATTATAAACTAATATCAAGTTCAATGGAAAAAAATCACTTTTAGTTAAAATATCATGCTGAACAGCAATGTGTTAACAAAAACAAAAGCAAAAAAAGGGAGCTGGGGAGAAAGGGCAGACAAATATTTCCTAAAAGGATTTCTGGTGACTCTCTCAATACCGTATAGTATCATAATCACTAATCAATTGTCAATAATTTAGATTCAGAATATTCAGCTAGGTGCTGGGTAACATGTTCCTACCCTCAAAACTTTTACAACTATCTGGATAGTTAAAATACAGTTAAAAACAAACAATAATTTAAGGCAGAATAGCCTAATGCCAAATGAGTGGTATAATATTCCATGTTCCAGCTAATTTCAAATAAATGAAGGATTAATGAAATGCAAACAAGTAAAGACTTCATAAAGGATGCAGGAATTATATAAGTGAAAAGAAAGAGAGAAGAGCATTCCAGGGAAGTGGAATTGCTGTAACAAAGATGCCAAGGGAGGAAAAAAGCACTAAGTATGCTCACGGATACTGACTAGACCAGTTTGACTGAAACAGGAAGCTGGTAAAGGTAACAGTGAGGGCAAAGATGAAGTCTAATACCTATAGTAATACTTGAGATCTGTGCAATATTTCACTTATCTCATTTGATCACCGAAACAACCATAAGAGAAAGCGTAGATTGTAGAAGGCCCTGAGTACCAGGTTATAAATATCCAGCAGCAGTATCTAAGATGGACCATACCATCCATTAGAGGATAAAGAAACTGGAGGCAGGGAGACTTGTTATGAAAGTTCAGGCATAAGTTAATAAGGACCCAGGTTATAGTGATAGCAGTGGAAATGGAAAGGACGGAAGAAATGTATAGGAGTGTGGTGATAACTGTGGAAGAGGTAAAAAGGCTACCAGGGCTTAGTCCTCAGTTGCTGGGAGGATTCTGGTATAAATTGAGAGAAATACCTAAGTTCAGATGGAGAGGAGCCATTTTTAGTAATAAAGAGTCTGGTTTCCAAAATATGTGTTTTATGAGTTACAAGATGAAGCAACAGCAGCACATCCAGTTTCTAGAGCCTCTACCACACATTCCAACAAGTGTGCTCTAAGTCCACCATCAACCAGCCAAGTGACTCATGTTTCTCTGCCATTAGGCTCGGGGCCCATCGTCCTCACAAAGACTGCTGATCCAAAAGGGAGGAATAGAAAGTGACTGCTTAATGGGTAAGGGATCTCTTTGGGGGATAATGCGGTGTACAACATTGTGAACACAGTAAATGCCACTAAGTTGTGTACTTTAAAATGGTTAATATATGTTATATGAATTTCACTTCAATTAAAAAAAAAAGTAGCTGAAACTAAGACTACAGTGCCTTTCACCATGTTGTTAAAGGTCTAATTGCCAGGATGCCATGTACTTTCCAGCCAATTCACTCTACCTTCCAAATCATTCCAAGTGCCCTCTGACATTGTCCTCAAGAATAACCAGGAAATTTCATCTTCCAGCTTTTCTCCGATTGTATCTCTTTACTTTAAAACAAAGTTGGCCCTCCCCTGAGTACAATACTTCCTTGCAGCCCATTCACACGGTGGCCGCTTCTCCGTGTGTTTTCTTTTTGCTTCTTTTCCTCCTCATAGTTACCCTCAGGGCCCTGGTCCCAGAGTAACCTCCAGAACTTATTCTTCTACCATCATATTTTTTAAAAAGTAAACAAAACAACCCATTTCTTTGATGCCCAAGGCCCTCTCACCTATATTGCCATCTCTCCCCTCCTCACTGCTATCATTTTCTAACCTACCGGTCTCTCCTCATATTTGCCTAAATCTTTGACACCCAGGTTACAGCCTCCTTCCCCTAAGTCTTGTCATTACCTTAGATAACATTCAGATCCAAGAAAACTACCTTCCCAAGGATATGCCCTCAGGTCATCTCCAATGATATTCTCCTTCACACCACTTTATCCATCCACTGCCAAGGTAAAAGCTTGGACTCTGATCATCATTCAAAATGCTCTTCCACCAAAACTAATAACTCAGATATCCTATTTTATCCACTTTCTCCATGCATGATTGCATCTGAGCAGCCAAGCAACTACTAGAGAAAGATCTTCAAAGGGCAAGCTGATTCCATTATTAACTCATCATTGCTGAATTCAAAGGAGCCCTCCACACAAGGAAACAATCCTACATTTCTCTGGTTAATGCATTCTCCCACACTTCACCACGGTTATTGCACATCTCCAGTTTCCTTGATCCTCTGACAGATGCTCCTTTCTCTCACTGTGAGATGATGACATTTTATACAACTTTAGAGAAAATAACCATCAGGCAAGAACTCTGACATCTTTCCAAAATGTAAAGCAAAAACATACAACAACTACATCCACCCTGTTATTGCTTCCTATCTCTTAAAAACAGTGAAATATCCCTCTTCCTATCTCACTCCATTCATTCATTCACTCATTCAACATTCAACGAATATTTACTGAAGGGCTACTAAGTGCCAGGCACTGATTTTCACCTGAGAGACACAATGAACAGACAAAAATTCTTGCCCTCCTGGAGCTCACCTGTTGGGATTTGGGGGAGGATATAAAAAAAATACATAAATATAGACAATATGGGACACATATCATATGACATATGACAAATGACACAGTATGTTAGAAAATAAGTGCTGTGGCAGGGGGACAGCACAGGAGGAAGAATCAAAAGAGCGTGGGGGGCAGAGGACGGTAGTGTTTCACTGTTAAATGGGTAGTCAGAGTGAACCTCACAAATTTATTTCTCCATCTCAGATTTCTCTTCTGAGATCAAGACATAAATATCCAACAGCTCATGAATCTCAAACAGGTCCAAAGGGAATGCATAAATGTTTTCCCCTCCCCAATTTCCCTATTTTAAATAAATAAGCCAATAAAAACAATTGTCCTATTTCAGTAAATGGTAATACCCTCCATGAAGACTGTAAAAAGCCAGATCTTGAAGTTATCCTTATACCCTACACTCTCACTCCCCCATTCAAAGTCCTGTAAATTTAACCTCCTGAATATTTCTGGAATCCATCACTTATCTCCATCACTTGCCATCATCATCACCATCACTACCATCCAACTGCAGGCTACTATGACCTCTCTTACATCAGTCCATATTCATCCTGCCTCACTTCCCTTCCCACAATCATAATTTACGGAAAAACTAGAGTAAAAATTTTCAAAACATATCCTTCAGCTTGCTTAGAACACTTGCTCTTAGGAAAAACAGTTTCTTTAAGACATGTTATAAAAGACCATGGGTAATCTGACCAAATTCTACCCTTCTAGCCTCATTTTGTATCACACCCATCAGATTTTTTCCTCTTATCATACTGGCTGATCCTTATTCTTGTAAAACTCCAAGTAACCACAGGGTTTCTGCTTCGAATGATTTTCTCTCCTCCCAAAGATTAGTTAACTTCTACTCATCTTCCATATCTTGGCTCAAGGGAAGTCTTCACTGATGTCCCAGATAGGTCAAACTGGCATGCATAGCACCATGCAACTAACTCTTCTTAATAGTAGCTGTTTATGGTAGTAGTAGTTCATCAGGGTAGTTGTTCCAATGGCAATTTTATATTTTTTGAATGGATTATCTGATTAAAGATTGTTTCTGCCTCGCAAAAAAACAACTGCTATTGAAAAAATTATCAATAAAACAGATTGTTGAACTCATATTAATAAAGCCTTATCTTACAATGTCTACTCCAGTAAATTATGAATTAAACTGAATGCCTCTTAAACTAGACTTGGAATAAGTCATGAAGTTCCAGAAGCATTATACTTTTATGACAGAGGTATTTTCTCAAAATCAAAGGTACAATCAAACATTAGAAATTTAATATATTTAATCCATCAATCATTTAAATGAATGTGTTTGTATGTTTGGGGGTGGGAGTGGGTATGTATGTATAATCACCAATAAAGTCCCAAAATTCTTTCATATTTATTTTTATTATATACATTTAAGGTGTACAGCATTATAGTTCAACATTTGTACACACTACAGTGATCACCACCACAAGCTGAGTTACTATCCATCACCATACAGTCGACCCCCTTCACCCATTTCACCCACCCCCGCAAGTCCCTTCCCCTCTGGTAACCACTTATCTGTTCTCAGGATCTTTGAATTTTTGTTTGTTAATTTTTTTTTCAGATTCCACATATGATTGAAGTCATATGGTATTTGTCTCTCTCTGTCTGACTTATTTCGCTTCGCATAAAACCCTCAAGGTCCATCCAAGTTATTGCAAATGGCAGGATTTCATTCTTATTTATGGCCAAGTAGTATTCCTTTGTGTGTAATATGTGTTTATGTGTGTGTGTGTGTGTATACACACACACCACATCTTCTTTATCTATTCATCCACTGATAAAGGTTGTTACCATATCTTGGTTTTGGCTTTTGTACATAATGCTGCAATGACTACAGAAGTTTATATATCTTTTTGAATTAGTGTTTTCGTGTCCTCCAGATAAATACCCAGAAATGGAATAGCTGGGTCATATGGTAGTTCTACTCTTTATTTATTTATTTTTTTTTTTTTGAGGACTCTCCATACTGTTTTTCTATAGTGGCTCCATACTGTTGGGACTTTGTTTATAGTCCCAACACAGTACACAAGGGCTCCCTTTTCTCCATATCCTCTCTAACATTTGCTATTCCTCGTCTTTTTTTTTTTTTTTAAATATTTATTTATTTGGTTGTGCTGGGTCTTAGTCGCGGCTCACGGGTTCCTTAGTTGCGGCTTGCCGGCTCCTTAGTTGCGGCATGTGGGCTCCTTAGTTGTGGCATCCGAACTCTCAGTTGTGGCATGCATGTGGGATCTAGTTTCCTGACCAGGGATCGAACCCGGGCCCCCTGGATTGGGAGCACGGAGTCTTGACCACTGTGCCACCAGGGAAGTCCCTATTCCCTGTCTTTTTGATAATAGCCATTCAATCTCATTAAGGTTTTGATTTGCATTTCCCTGATAGTGATGTTGAACATCTTTTCTCATGCATGTTGGGTACCTGTGTGCTGTATGCCTTCCTTGGAAAAATGTCTATTCAGGTTATCTGCCCACTTTTTTTTTTTTTTTTTTTTTTTTGCGGTACGTGGGCCTCTCACTGTTGTGGCCTCTCCCATTGCGGAGCACAGGCTCCGGACGCACAAGCCCAGAGGCCATGGCTCACGGGCCCAGCCGCTCCACAGCATGTGGGATCTTCCTGGACCGGGGCACGAACCCGTGTCCCCTGCATTGGCAGGCGGACTCTCAACCACTGCGCCACCAGGGAAGCCCTATCTGCCCACTTTTTAATCAGGTTTTTGGTTGTGTGCTGTGTGAGTTCTTTTGGGTATTAACTCCTTATCAGATATATGATTTGCAAATATCTTCTCACATTTGGTAGGTTGCCTTTTCATTTTTATCATGGTTTCCTTTGCTATACAGAAGCTCCTTAGTTTGAGGTAGTCCCATCTGTTTATTTTTGCTTCTGTTTCCCTTGCCTTTGAAGTCAGATACACAAAAACATTGCTAAGACTGATGTCAGTGAGGTTACTGCCTATGTATTCTTCTAGGAATTTTATGATTTCAGACTTTACATTCAAGTTTTTAATCCATTTTGAGTCAATTTTTAGGTATGGCATAAGATAGTGGTCTAGTTTTATCCTTTTGCATGTGGCTGTCCAGTTTTCCCAACACCATTTATTGAATAGACTGTTCTTTCTCCATTTTATATTCTTTGCTCCTTTGTCATAGTTTAACTTCATATATTTGTGGGTTTACTTCTGGGCTCTCAATTGTATTCTGTTGATCTATGTGTCTATTTTTGTGCCAGTACCGTATTATATTGATTGCTATAACTTTGTAGTATAGTTTGAAAACAGAACATACAATGCCTCCAGCTTTCTTCTTCTTTCTCAAGATTGTTTTGGCTAGTTGGGGTCTTTTGTGGTTCCACACAAAATTCAGGATTATTTGTTCTAGTCCTGTGAAATAAGCCAATGGCATTTTGATAAGGATTGCATTGAATCTGTAAATTACTTTATTAATTTTAACAATATTAATTCTTACAATTCATGAGCAGGGATGCCCTTTATTTCTTTTTCTTGCCTGACTGCTGTGGCTAGACCTTCCAATACTATGTTGAATAAAAGTTGCAAAAGTGGGCATTTTTGTCTTATTCGCAATCCTAGGGGGAAAGCTAATAGCTTTTCACCAGAGTATGATGTTAGCTGTGGGTTTGTCATATGTAGCGTTTATTATGTTGAGGTTATGTTCCCTTTATACACACTTTGTTGAGAGATATTATCATAAATGGCTGTTGAATTTTGTCAAATGCTTTCTCTGCATCTATTCAGGTGATCATTTCATTTTTTTCCTTCATTTTGTTAACATGATAAATAACATTAATTGACTTGTGGATGTTGAACCATCCTTGCAACCCTGGAATAAATACCACTTGATGGTGGTGTATGATCCTCTTAATGTATTGTTGGATATAGTTTGCTAACATTTTATTGAGGATTTTTGAATCCATGTTCATCAAGAGTATTATCCTGTCATTTTTTTGGGGGGGGGGTGTCCTTGACTGGTTCTGGTATCAGGGTAATGCTGGCTTCATAAAATGTGGAAAATTTCCCACATTTTTCGGAAGGGTTTGAGAAGAATAGGTATTAAATTTTCCTGGAATGTTCTGTAGAATTCACCAGAGAAGCTGTCTTGTCCTGGGCTTTTGTTTGTTGGGAACTTTTTGATTACTGTTTCTACCTCCTTATTAGCATTTGGTCTTTGCAGATATTCTATTTCTCTCTGATTCAGTCTTAGAAGATTGTATGTTTCTAGAAACTTATCTATTTCTTCTAAGTTGCCTAATTTGTTAGCGTATAATTATTCATAGTTTTCTTACGATCCTTTGTATTTCTGTGGTATCAGTTGTAACTTCTCTTCTATTTCTGATTTTATTTGAGCCCTCTCTCTTTTTTTCTTTAGTCTAGCTAATGACTTGTCAATTTTGTTTATCTTTTGAAAGAACCAGCTCTCAGTTTCATTCATCTATTGCTTTTTTCCATCCTGCTTTTGGATGGAATGTTCCATATATATGTTAAGTCCATCTGATCAAATGTATCGTTTAAATTTGTTGCTTCCTTATTGATTTTTTTGCCTGAATGATCTATCCATTGATGTAAGTGGGGTGTGTTAAAGTCCCCTACTAGTATTGTATTGCTTTTAATTTCTCCCTTTACGTCCATTAATATTTGCTTTATATATCTTGGTGTTCCTATTTGGGGTGAATACACATTTATAAATGTTGTATCTTCTTGCTGGATTGACCCCTTTATCATTAGGTAAAACCCTTCTTTTTTATTATAGTCTTTGTTTTAAAGTTTATTTCGTCTGATATGAGTATAGCTACTCCAGCTTTCTTTTCATTTCCATTTGCATGGAATATTTTTTTCCATCCCTTAACCTTCAGTCTGTGTGTGTCCTTATTTCTGATGTGAGTTTCTTGTAGGCAGCATACAGATGGGTCTTGTTTTGTTTTCGTTTTTGTTTTTGATTTTACCATTCAACACTCTATATCTTTTGACTGGCAAATTTAGTCCATTTACATTTAAATTAATTATTGATAGGCACACACCTATTGGTATATTGTTAATTGTTTTCTGGCTGTGTTTATAGTTCCCCTCTGTTCCTTTATTCTCTTTCTTCCCTTAAGTTTTGGTGGTTTTCTTTAGTGTTATGTTTCGATTCCTTTCACTTTCTTTTGTGTATTCACTGTAAGTTTCTTCCTTGTGATTACTATGAGGTTCACATATAACATACTATGTAAATAGCATTGTTTTAAGTTGGTAGCAACTTAAATTTGAACACATTAAAGCTTTATACTTTTAAACTCCCCACCCACATTTTACACTTCTGATGACACACTTTACTTCGTTTTATCTTACTTCTCCCTTAACTAAATACTGTAGTTTTAGTTAATTTTACTCCTTTTGTCCTTTAACTTTCATGCTTGCTTTATAAGTGATTGACCCACTACCTTTGTTATATGCTTACTTTTTCAGGGAGATTTTTACTTTCACATGTTTTCTTATTATTAATTAGTACAATTTCTTTTCAGCTTAAAGACGTCTCTTTAATATATCCTATAAGGCTGGCTTAGTGGTGATGAACTTCTTTAGCTTTTGCTTATCTGGAAATCTCTTAATCTCTCATATAATTCTGAATGATTATCTTTCTGGGTAGAGAATTTTTGTATGAAAGTTTTCTCCCTTTCAGCACTTTGAATATGTCATACCACTTTCTTCTGGCCCCTAAGGTTTCTGCTGAAAAAGCAGCTTATATCCTTATGTTATGTATCCTTGTACATAACAAGTTGTTTTTCTCTTGCTGTTCTTAGGATTTTCTGTACATCCTTAACGTTTACCATTTTAGTTATAATGTGCCTTGGTGCCTCTTTGGGTTCACCCTATTCAAAACTCTTCTAGGCTTCCTGGACCTGGATGTCTGTTTCCTTCCTCAAATTAGGGAAGTTTTCATCCATTATTTCTTCAAATATTTCTGGCCCTTTCTCTCTCTCTCTTCTCCTTCGGGGACCCCTGTAATGCAACTGTTATTCCACTTGATGTTGTCCCAGAAGTCCCTTAAGGTATCTCCACTTTTTAAAATTCTTTCTTCATTTTGCTGCTCTGTCTGGATGAGTTCCTTTGCTTTGTCAGCTCACTGATTTGTTCTTCTACTTCATCCAATCTGCTACTGAACCCCTCTAGTGTATTTTTCACTTCATTTATAACTTCAATTTGGTATTTTCTTACATTTTGTATCTCTTTGTTAAAGTTCTCACTGTGTTGGCCCATTCTTCTCCCAAGTTCAGTGAGCATTTTTATGACCATTACTCTTAACTCTTTATCAAGTAGACTGCTTATCTGTTTCATTTACTTCTTCTTCTGAGGTTTTGTCTTGTTCTTTTGATTAGAACATATTCTTCTGTCTCTTCATTATTTTGTGTTTGTTTCTACATATTTGGTAAATCAGCTACCTCTCCCGGTGTTGAAGGAGTGGCTTTATGTAGGAGATGTCCCATGGGGCTCAGAAGGGCAACCCTGCCTGGTCACAGAGCCAAGTGTTCAAGGGGTGTCTCCTATGTGAACTGCATGCACCCTCTTGTTGTCACAGGCCCACAGTTGTTGCTGCGGCACACTGGTGGGTAGAGCTAGCCTCTTGAATGGCTGTGGGACCTGGCTGGAGTGGCTGTGGGTGCTAATGGCTGGGGTTATTGCCCAGCAGGCTGTGAGACACAGCTGAGGTGCAGAGTGGGTGGGGCTCTCAATGGAGCACACCCACTGGTGCTAACAAGTTAGATGGAGATTCCCAAAATGTCACCTGCCAGTGCCAGTATTGGTAAGATAGCCGGAGATCACAAAAATGGCTCCCACCAGTGTCTCAGTCCTTGGGGAGTGTCCCAGCTTGTTCTTGCCTCTCTGTCAGATGCTTCACGATTAAGTGTGTAAGTGTGTTCCTTTCTCCTATGGTCCATGCATGTTTCAACCCAGTGTTTCTGTGCTGGTCGGGTGAGTCTGCATGCAAGCCCTTTAAGAGAGGGTTTTCTGTTCCCTGTAGTTCTACAGTTTTCCTGGATGGATTCCCTACTGGTGCTCAAAGCCAGGTGTTTTGAGGGCTTGTGTCTCCTGTTTAGTGTCTAAGCGTTGAGGAGCCTGATGTGGAGCTCCAATCCCTCACTCCTTGGGGAACATAACTGTACCGCTGCACTCCTTCCTCATTGTGCATTGCCCTGTCTGGGGTGTGTTTTTTCCCCTTGGCATAATGATCTCTCTTTCTCTTACCCGTCTGGATGCTGTCATTTGACTGTTTGGTTTGGAGACTCTGTTCATCTAGTTTTCAGGTCCCTTTCAGAGGGGTTTATTCCATACGTAGTTGTAGATTTGTGTTGTCAGTGGGAGGAGGTTAGTTTGGTTTCCTCCTATGTAACCCTGTTGAACCCTCTCCTGCTATATGTGTTTATATTTAAGTGTTTTACCAAAACTTTTAGAAGACAAGAAACAAACAGAGATTCACTTTATTATAATCAAATAAATCAGCATCAAAAACTAAAACTAATTAAATGTTTATGGTTCATTTCAGTAGATAAACATCATTTTTACCATTGCACAATAGACTTTAACTGCTTCCAACCTTTCATTTTTCATAAGTATCTACAAGGAGTAGATTCAAGGTCACCAAAAGTAACAGTTGAGATAAAATATTTAGCTACATGTAGTTTATTGTTAAATTATATTTATTTTAAAAATACAGAAAAACTGACTTTATAAGGATCAAATAAAAAGATTTCTTTGAAAAAAAGGATGCCTCTTATTAAAAATGCAAGGAAAAAAAAAGCAACACGATAAGGAAGAAACAGTATAGACAGATGTCTGTAAAATAAGAGAGATTTTTCACAAAAGATTGTTAGGGTTATAGGTGCTTTGAGTCAAACGTCCAAGGCTGAGTCAATATTTCTGACCAGGGTGGCGTAGTGGTTAAGAATCCGCCTGCCAATGCAGGGGACATGGGTTCAAGCCCTGGTCCTGGAAGATCCCAGATCTTCACAGATGCCACAGAGTAACTAAGCCCATGCACCACAACTACTGAGCCTGTGCTCTAGAGTCCACGTGCCACAACTACTGAAGCCCACGTGCCTAGAGCCTGTGCTCCACAACAAGAGAAGCCACCACAATGAGAAGGCTGCGCACCGCAACGAAGAGTAGCCCCCACTCGCCACAACTAGAGAAAGCCCGTGTGCAGCAACGAGGACCCAATGCAGCCAAAAATAAATAAATAAATAATAAATAAATAAATGTATTAAAAAATACATTTCTGACCAAGTCAAGGTGCTTAACCTGCAGTACTTTAACACATATAATTTTCACCTACAGAACTCCACTTGCTTTCAAAACATTTTTCCTATCACCACCACATAGCTGAAAGCAGGCAATAATCTATTGTTTGCCAATAATGAAACAAACAAAAAAAAAGGATTAAATAGTAACTATACACCTCTAGTTTAAAAAGAACAAAACTAGGATTAAGAAGAACAACCTTGGGGTGGCTGGGCAGCAGTGGCACAGAGGTTTCTCTGAAAACCAGGTTGATCTGATATAAATCTTGACTCAGGGGCTCAGTTCTTAGTCACTTATGCAAAACACCTGATCTACTTTGCAGCCATCAATGATACATAAACAAATGAATGTGGCTGTGTTCCACTAAAACTTTATTCATGGACAATGAAATTTTCACGTTACATTATTGTTTTCAACTATTAAAAGTTTTTAACTTAAAAATTTTAAATTATATCATCCTTTATCTCATGGGCTGTATTAAAACAAGATGGTGAGGGCTTCCCTGGTGGCTCAGTGGTTGAGAGTCTGCCTGCTAATGCGGGGGACACGGGTTCGAGCCCTGGTATGGGAAGATCCCACATGCCACGGAGCGACTGGGCCCGTGAGCCACAACTACTGAGCCTGCGTGTCTGGAGCCTGTGCTCCGCAACAAGAGAGGCCGCGATGGTGAGAGGCCCGCGCACCGCGATGAGGAGTGGTCCCCACTTGCCGCACTAGAGAAAGCCCTCGCACAGAAATTAAGACCCAGCACAACCAAAAATAAATAAATAAATTAATTAATAAAAAAAAAAAAAAAAACAGATGGTGAAACCAGATTTGACCTGTGAGCCATAGTTTATCAACCCATGGTCTAGAAGAAAAATCACTGATAAGACAGATGATTTGTATGCTATCCATGACTTCACACTAAACTTTCTTCAACTATAGAAAAAAAAAAACACCATATACAAAAATTATCTCAAAATGGATCAAATATCTAAACATAAAAGTGCTAAACTTATAAAACTCTTGGAGACATAGGGGAAAATCTTTATGACATTAGATTTGGCAAGGATTTCTTGGGTATTATACCAAAAGCACAGGCAACAAAAGAAAAATTAGGTAAATTGGACTTCATCAAAATTAAAAACTTCTGTGAATCATTATCACAAGGACACTATCACAAGAGTGAAGAAACAATTCACAGGATAGGAAAATATACTTGCAAATCATATATCTGATACGGTGTAAATATTCAGAATATATAAAGAACTCCTAAAATCAATGACAAAAAAGCAAACAAATACAAAAATGGACAAAGGACTTAAAAAGACATTTCTTCAAAGAAGATACACAAACAACCAACAAGCACATGAAAAGATGCTCAATGACATCAGTCGTTAGGGAAATGCAAATCAAAACCATGAGATACCACTTTACACCCACTACTATAGCTAGATTTTTTTTTAAAAAAAGAAAATAACAAGTGTTAATGAAGTTGTGGATAAACTGGAACCCTCACACACTGATGATGATAATGTAAAATGGTACAGTCACTGTGAAAACAGTTTGGTGGTTCCTCAAGGAGTTAAACATAGAATTACCACATGATCCAATAATTCCATGGAAAACAGGTGTTCACACAAAAATTTGTACACAAATGTCCATAGCACCAATATTCATCATAGACAAAAGTAAAAATAACCCAATTATCTATTAAATGACGAATGGATAAACAAAATATGGTATACCCGTATAATGAAATATTATTTAGCTATGAAAAGGAATGAAGTACTGATTCATGCTATAACAAGGACGAACCTTGAAAACATTATGCTAAGTGAAATAAGCCAAACACAAAGCCCATACAGTATATGATTCCATTTATGTGAAATGTCCAGAACAGGCAAATCCATAGAGACTTAAAGTAGATCGGTCCTTGCCAGGGTCTAAGGGGAAGGAGGGATTGGGAGTGATACTTAATGGGTACAGGGTTTCCTCCAGAAGTGATGAAAAAGTTCTGGAATTGGACTGTGCTGATGGTTGCACAATACTGTGAATGTACTTCATGTCACTGAATTATATGCATTAAAATGGTTCAAATGACCAACTTTATGTTATATGTATTTGCCACAATAAAAATAGCTTTTAAAAAGAACAGGAGCAAAAAGGGGATAATTCCTGCTTACCTACAAGCCTTTATACATTATTACTCCATGTGTAAAATGAGATTGGGTACGTGGCACCACTTTATAAACTATAAATTATTATTATTCCAGAAAAGTGCGGCTGCTATCAGAACACACTCTAGATAAAAGAAATTTCATAGTAGTAGTTGATAGAATTTAGTAGTAATATATTGTCACTTCTCTACAAACACAACTTTATGGGTTCCAAAGATGAAGAACAATTTAGGAAAACAATTATAGGATTAATGCCTGGTGAGTTCTTAAGCAGAAGTCTGAGAACTGCTTGAAATTACATGAAAATTTTGTATGTGTGTGTTTGTGTCTATTTCTATTTTATAATTCACAATTTTTAGATTTCAGTGGTACCCAGGTTAACAACTACTGGTGAGCCACAAAGATTCCATTATACAAAAGAATGACTTGTTTGATTTCTCAAAGCATAAATTTGTCTTTGCAAAGATAAAGTCCTTGAAAAAAGCAGAACTCAAAAATAAACGTCCACCAAGGTGATGCTCTATTATTTCAAGACTAAGCTTGGGTCCAGCCTCCTCCCTGAAGCTTTTCAGGAAGACTTTAGTCCATAATTACTTATCTTTTCTATTGTTCCTTTTCTAATATTACTTTTGCAATAGTTAGCTTTATATGTACCTCTCATTTGTTGATTTAGTATAATTTAACACTTTATCATGTATTGCCTGGATCACTAACAGTTTTGAGGAGGTCTCTACCTCCATAAATGATAAGCTACCCAAGGACAGAGGTTTGGGTTTTTTTTGTACTTATTTAGTAGTCCTGGAATATAAAAGATAACATATAATAATTTTATTTCTATAAGCTCCATATGTCTTTTAAAATTAACTCTAAGCATGTTTTATTTATTATGGTACATGTTCTATATTTCAAATGAGGTATACATCTTAGAGTAATTTTGCAGTTATAACACTACATAATGAATGAAACGTATACAGTTATCAAAGTTATTATTAAAGTAACTCCTAACCATGTTGTTCCATTTGGTCAACCATAGTTACTAATGCTTCACTGCACTATTACGTTAGTATTATCCATTAATGTCTATTTTACCCACAGGTAGAGAAATATATTAAAATTTTCCAGAACCTTTACAGGTTTCCTCTATACAACACTATTCACTGTGTGACAAAGTAAGAAGAAAAGGTCAAAATCCATCATTTTGACATCAAATGATGACAAAGGAACTGTGGAAATGTTTGTTTTAAATATGATCTAAGTGTTTATGAAATGTTCATTTTAAAGATTTTTTTAGTCATCACAAACTTATAGGTATTCAGAACCATTTATTATAAATTAGACTAGAATCCATAAAGAGTTTTCTTCCATGTTTAGTCTAGTTTATCTAAGACTAAGTTATTCTTTAATTCAAGATAGGAAGTGAAATCAAATAAATATCCACTTAAGTTAGCAATTTCATTTACCCTATATTCTTCACTATTATTATTTCATCCACTCATTATTTTATAGAACTTCTACTCTTCCAAAAGATAGATGAAAACTTTTCTGAGACTCCCCTCTCAAAAATCAAAGCAGAATTAAGCACTTTCCTTCTCTTTGCTTCTATACCACCTTGGGCATATTTCCATTATGGGCTCACTTCATTTATATTCCTATCTCTTTCATCAGACAGTAAATCTTAAAAGGTTAAGTAGGGGACTCTGCTTCATTCATATTTTTTTTCTCTAAAACCTAAGCACAGTCTCTAGCAGACTAGGTGCTCAATAAATGTCCGTTCATTAATTTGTTCGTGGAAATATTTGGGTACGAGGGCAGTATTGATAAATGAATACATGTTTATACAGAATCATTGAAAAAGACATAGCTCATAACCTAATCCAATCATACAATAGCTTAACAGTTATTATGTCTTTTCTATTAAGTTAGCACAAAACAGTGATGGGATAAATTTCAAGAAGTGCCAAAATAACTTAGTCCCTCACAAGTACAAAGGATAGGATGTACTTAAACCATCTTCCCTCTCCAGAAAAGAGAGGCTAAGTTAAAATTTCACTGGAGTCAAGGTCACCTAATACTAGAACAAAGTAGCTATCAATCTGTATTTATAACATCACTATGTCATTTAAAGGGTATATAAAGATGGTACATGGTACACAATATATTATAAAATAATGAATTATTTCCAACACTCTTATTTTTTATAATTCCTTTATTGTTTTGCTTAGAAAGGAAATTCCTGATATGAACTATAAAAACAAGAGAAAGAAAAATGATTCTACAGAAATAATTATGACAGACATTATTGCTAACTGCTTGTTGAAAATCTTTTTTTCCTTTATTCCTTACTAACAAACCTCTGATTTTGTTCATAATGGCAACGGGAGTTACCAAGCACCCTTGAAAATAAAGATGGCCATATATGTAATATAGTTTTGGCCTATGAGATGGAGATAGAGCTTGCCAAGTCAAATTGGAGAAAAAAGTCCAAACCAACATAACAATGACAATTAACGCAGGAAATAGCTCATTTGCAGCTAATAGAGATTCCACAGGCTTTATCCTAATTTTTTTCAAATTAACAAACAAAATCACTTATTTTCTAACAAAATGTAGGTATTAGTCAACATCCTGATACCATAACAGAACCCTAAGTATTTAACAGGCACTAAATCTATGTGCTTTACACCAAGTTAACTCCTTTAATCCAACCCTATCAGGCAGGTACCAGTATTAACGTGTTAAAGATCACACAGCTTGTATGTGCAGATGGAGAATTCAAACTCAGGTAACTTAACTCTAGAGTTATACTCTGTTAATAAAGTTCCAACATGCCAATACATGTATGTATATGTGTATAAGTGTAAATAAATATGTATGAGTATAAATAAATGTGTGTTTACCACATCAGCTAATGTTGAATTTGAACATAAAAAATTCTCTTAATAATTAAATGGATAATATATTCAAACTTTAAGCAGATATTGCATAGGATTTTAATTTACAAGTAAATATGAAGGACTTATTAGTTTGATGTGACCAAGTCTGTCTTATCCACAACTGTAGGCCCCACCACAGTGCTTTGTTCAGAGTAGGAACTTAATAGAGACTTGATGAATGACTGAAGAAAGAATGTAAATAAAAGGTTAACACACAGATTTGAAGCTAGAGCTGCTGTTAAGTTTACCCAGCTAATGGTAAATCCTGGAAGAAATATTTTTAAAATGCTATATTTGTCACAATAAACATAATTGTTTATTCATAAACCAATTTTGTATGCAATACATCTCTAAGCCTAGCTATTGAAAAAAACACTTTGCTTGTTCTTTATAATATTTAACATTTGAAAGATCTTTCTGACAAAGTCCTTCATTTTTAAATTAAGGTAATGTTAACTTTCACATAAACAAAATTTGTATTTACAGTTACCTTTGAACTTTAAAAGATCAACAGAGACTAAATTTTTCTAACAGTCTTTGAGTATTCATTTTATGAAAGTATTTAATACAGGGTTTTTTTTTTCGCTTTACCTGTTCTTCCTTAGGACATCTGCAACAAAATTTGGTATATAAAAATTCAAATTATTTATTACCTTTCAAGGATACGTTTTTTGCCGAAAGAAAGGTAAATACATATATTACTTTGACTTTCAGAATTATGAACAGGTCATTCAGTTTGTGGATATCCTACATCTTTCTTTTACATTTGCTACAGGATTAATCTTTCATCATAAAAGGAAAGTTGGCTATGACAGGGATATTGAGCAATCAGTATTCTGTCTGCCACTTTCCTCTTTGTTGGTACTCTGCTCAACAAAAATAACTTCCTTGCTTTTTTAATTCCCTACTTTTTCAATTTAGAATGATAGAATACAGCAATGCTTTAAAAGTTGCTACAATGTTTAGATAATGTCTTCATAAAAAGCTCCTGCTGTTTAAAACTGGATTATGACTTTAGTAGTCTTCACTGAATTCAGGTGCTTAAATGACTTTGATAACATAACCGTAAACACCATCAGTGGACCTTTTTTTAGTTATTTGTTCACTTATGTGCCAGAAAATGACTGTTTCTGAATGATCTCAATTCTACTACTTTTAGACACTTACGCTAAGTGAAAGGTTGGAAGCATTTAAACGTGGTGTGCGGTGGTAAAATGGTATTTATACACTCAAATGAAGCACGAACATTCCATCAGTTATAGTTTTTTGATAATGAAAGAGAGGACATCACCAGAGATCCTACAGAGATGAAAAGAACAAAGTAAAAAAAACTCTATGTCCATAAATTCAGCAACTTAGATGAAATGGACCAAGTCCTTGAAATATATAAACTACGAAAAGAAACAACCTTAACAGTCCAACAGTTATTAAAGAATCTGAGTTCATAGCTTAAAAATACCCCAACAAAGAAAACTCCAGGCCTGGACGTTTCCATGACTGCAGGTGGCCAACTTGAAGAAATGGGGAGAAGCAGCATTAAGATAAAGCAGAAGTTTTAAAACTGTGGTGTCTGCTACAGCAACCACCAGTCATGTGTACCTACTGATTCCTTGAAATGTGGTTAGTCCCAATTGAGATGTGTTTTAAGTGTAGAATATACACGATTTTGAAGACTTAGCATGAAAAAGAATAAGTATCTCATTAATAATTTTTATACTGATTACATATTAAAATGGCAATATTTTGGACATACCGAGTTACATTATTAAAATTGTCATCTGTTTATTTTTACTTTTTTAAACATAGTTACTAGAATATTTAATATTACAAATGTCACTCACATTGTATGTCTATTGGACAGAGCTGCTTTAGGAAACTGAGAATGCAAAGTCCAAAACACAACACAACACGAAAAAAGATTACTGATGATATCTTGGAGCCTCTGGATCAACTTTTGCCTGAAGCTGCCCTAACTTTGGATTTTTCTGATACATAAATGAATAAATTCCTTCAGTAGTTTAAGTTATCTTCATAGATTTTGTAATTTTGCTACTGAAACTATCCCAACTCATACTCTAATCCAGCAGTATTTCTTTTTATTGCCACTTTTGAAGAAATAAAAATATTTTCTGTAGAAATTTTCTTTGTAGTTCTCCCACTCTATTTGTATATGTTTATAATGCACTCACTGACTTTTATAAAGCACTTCATTTCCATTACAGGTATTAAAAGCAAAATACTGTTTTCATATAAAGTAGAATAATTTCTAAGCACATAGGCAGGTTCTCACAGAAATGAAAACCACATATTCATTTATTACTTCAAACCCTACTGAGTGCTTACTTAGGCTAGGGATATCAAATAGGTTTCAGTGCCGCATCATCTGTCGTGGCTGCCTTTAGAGCTGTGGTTCAAAGGATGCTAGGCTGAACTTGATACAGATGTTTGTCATGATAAAGGAGAAGAGGGCAAGCATGTGTTCAGATATTTGTGTCCTCTGTAAAACAGTGCCTCTCCACAGTTAAAAGAGGGAAAAGATTATTTTGATGGGAGTTATTTAAACTTTTAATTATTAAGTTGAATTTCCCATTGACCATTCTTTAATAGATAGGTTATATATTTGATTCCATGATTACAGTTTTAGCCTTAAGTCCCTAAAGATAGATTTTACTATATAAGTTCCAATAATTTTCTAATATCCACTTTGATAATTTAGATTTATGAAATTCTAGGCATTTTAAAATAGATTAACCTAAGGCCAGTACATAGAACTCACCTCTCTCAAGTGGTTCTACTGATATACAAGGCTTTCTTTCTTTGAACAGAGCAGAGTCTCTTACTCATTTGACATATAGTTATTGAACATTTACTGTGTGTCAAGCACTATGCTGGGTGCTATAGAGTTAGGTGTGTAGGGGTGTGTGTGTGTGTGTGTGTGTGTGTGTGTGTACCTCTAAGCATGATTCTTGTCCCTATGTAGTTTGCAGTCTAATGGGAAGAAAGACAAATAATTTCAATAAATGGTAATGAGTTTCCTTTTAGGGAAAGTACAGAGTATTCCAGAAGCATGCAAAAGAATGACCTCACCTAGTCTAGGGAATTATATTTAAATTGAAACATGAAGAATTAGTGGGCACTGCCGGGTTGAAGAGCGGGGAAAAGGGATGGTAAAGTAGAAGTGGGAGAGAAAAGTGTCCTACTTAAACAGCATGTGGGATAAGTGAGGCAAGAAAAAGTCTGCCCAATTGGGAAACTGAAAGAAGTTCAGTATAACTGAAGTATCAAATGCAAGAAGAAAAACAGAAATAAAGAAATCTAGAGGGACTTCCCTGGTGGCGCAGTGGTTAAGAATCCCCTGCCAATGCAGGGGACATGGGTTTGATCCCTGGTCCAGGAGGATCCCATATGCTGCAGAGCAACTAAGCCCATGTGCCACAACTACTGAGCCTGTGCTCTAGAGCCCGTGAGCCACAACTACTGGGCACACGCGCCGGAACTACTGAGCAGCCCACATGCTGCAACTACTGAAGCCCCCGCGCCTAGAGCCTGTGCTCCACAACAAGAAAAGCCACTGCGATGAGAAGCCCGCGCACCGCAACGAAGAGCAGCCCTGGCTCGCTGCAACTAGAGAAAGTGTAGCAATGAAGACTCAAAGCAGCCAAAAAAAAAAAAAGAAAGAAAGAAATCTAGGGATAAGTGGGTGCAAATATATTGGAGAGCCCAATTATAAGGCACATTAAACAGTCTGGACTTTATCCTAATGGCAAGGGTTTATCACTGAAAGATTTAAGGAGTTAACATTATCCACCTGGCTATCCTGTAGGAAAGAGGGCAAGACCAGCATCAGGGAGTGTTATTAGAAGGTTTTAACAGTAAACCATTTTAGGCCACCATTGAACACGGCCTGAACCAGAGTGACTGCAGGAAGGAGAGAACTGATGAATTTTGGGAGATATTTAATAAATAGAATTCTGGAAGATGTGGAATGAAGGATATAGAAGAGTCAGGGATAGTCTCCAGGTTTCTAGCTTGACTAGATGTTTGATTGGTGGTGTCATTTCAAGCAACAAGCAATACTAGAAGAGAAAACCTGAATGTGACTTTTGGAAGTGTTGATTTTGAGATGCCTTTGAGATACCCAAGAAGAAATGGCTAACTGTATATAAAGTTCTCTCTGCAGCTCAACAGAGAGGTCTGGGCTAGTCTATAAGTGGTAACTGAGGCTATGGGAATAGATGAGCTTGCCTATGGAGTGTGTAATGATAAGAAAACAGGGCCTGGGGCAGAACTTTGAAGAACTTGAAAACTTTTATTAGAGGGCAAGAAGAAGCCTCCAAGAGACTAAGAAGAAAAACCAAAAGATGGAGGTATCAAAGAAGCCAAGGAAGGAAGTGTTTCAAAAAAGAGGCATGATCCCTAACAAAAACTGTTGAGATATCAAACTGGAAGACTGAAATTTGTCCATGAATATTAGTTACACTGCAGAAAAGAGTTTTGGGGATTAGTAACAGTGTACACCAGATTTTAGTGGATTGAGGAGTCCATAAAAGGTCAGGAAATGGAGGTGAAAGCTGCCTATAGTCCATATTGCCTGTAGAGGACAGAAGAGATATACAGCAGAATCTAGATGAGAAAGTGAGGTTGGAGGGAGCTTTTTTCTTTTTCTTTTTAGATGTGAAATACTTCAGTGACTTTAAACACTAATGAGATGTAGGATTTATCTCTTATTAAGAAGCTTGAAAATGCCAAATATTCATTTGCCAGCTTCCTTTAGAAATAGAGCATTGGCTGGCAGAGGCACCTGCCTCAAACTTTGAATTGGGAATTTGTGTCACAAACAACCAGAAAACATTCTTTGTTTTTGTTGTGTTTTTTTTTTTTTGATGTAGACCATTTTTAAAGTCTTTATTGGATTTATTACAATATTGTTTCTGTTTTATGTTTTGGTTTTTTGGCCACGAGGCATGTGGGATCTTAGCTCCCCGACCAGGGATTGAACCCGCACCCCCCTGCACTGGCAAGTTAAGTCTTAACCACCAGACCACCAGGGAAGTCCCCAGAAAGAACATTCTTAAGTAGAGAGGACCGTTGTAGCAAGATTAAGTTTCAGGGCAGCAACAAAAGTCAAGCAGCAGCACCGCTGGTCTAGTGCCAGCAGTAGTAAGGAAGCAACAATAATGCTGTCATAACCAGACCAGACCTGAGGTGTGGTCCTGGCTGTGGTTCCTGCCAGGGAACAGCCCACAACAGCTCTTCCCCTTGTACAAGCCTGGTTCTCTAGTCTTCCTAGAAATGCTGAGAGCTTCCTAACATCCATTTTATAAATTTACTTTTAGTTTAAACAGCCAGAGTCAGTGTTTGTTGCTCCAACTAAGAAACCTGACTACTTGAGGAATTACAACAAAAGGTGATGTTTATGTCAATGTTATGTTGGCAAAACAGCTCCCCGAACACACATTACCAGGAGATCTGGTTTGAAATAGTGACTGAGTTATTTAGCATCATTCAGCAAGCAAATTCCAGCATTATGTAAGTACTTTCTGAAACAGGGCTGAAGAACAGACCCTGCCACTGATCTCCTATTTCATTAGTCCTGTGATTCTTTAAAATAGGGACAATTTTACCAAGAATTGAAAGACTCTCATTTCAAAACACATCAATAAGAGAAAGAAAAGAAAAAAGCCAAAGATTAGAAGAAAACATCTGAAAATCATATATCTCATAAAAGATGTGTATCTAAAACACAAAAAGAACTTTCAACTCAATAGGAAAACAAACATCCTAATTATAAAATAGGCAAAATACCTGAATAAATATTTCACAAAAGAAGATATACGAAAGAGCAAAAAACACATGAAAAGATGTTCAGTGGCATTAGCAAATTAGCACCACAATGAGATAATACTTCACTTCCAGAAGAATGGCTATAATCAAAAAGAAAATAACAAGTGCTGACAAAGATGTGAAGAAACTGCAACCCTAGTACATTGTTTGTGGGGCTGTAAAACAGCTTGGCAGTTTCTTAAAAAGTCAAACAAGAGAAATGAAAACACGTTCACACAAGTTGCATGCAAATATTCACATAAGCATTATTCATAATATCCTCCAATCTGGAAAAAACCCAAATATTCACCAGTTGGTGAATAAACAAACTGTATTATTTCTATACAATGAAATATTATTCAGTAATAAAAAGGAACAAAATACTGATACATACTACCATATGGATCAAAATAAAAAATATTATGGTAAATCAAAGAGACCAGACACAAAAGACTATATACTGTATGATTACATCTACATGAAATGTCCAGAAAAGGCAAATCTGTAGTCACAAAAAATAGATTAGTGCTTGACTGGGGATGGGGACACGAATGGGAATTAAGTACAAAAGAGCATGAAAGATCTTACGGAGGTGATGAAAATGTTCTAAAAATTTGTTTATCCATTCATCAACTGATAGACATTTGGGCTGTTTCTACTTTTGTCTACTATGAATAATGCTGCTATGAACATCTGTTTACAAGGTTTTGTTTAATCACCTGTTTTCAGGTGATGTTTTGCATAAGTTGGCAAATTTACTAAAAGTCATTATATACACTTAATATAAGGGAATTTTATGCTACATAAACCATACCTCAATAAAAATTTTTTAAATTCCCATTTCCCATTTTTTGGTCTTCACAGCAGGCCACTCGGCACTGTAGGGTGAGGCCTCTGTGTATTGTTTGCAGGAGCAGTATTTCCTGTAAGAGAGCTTCCTTGTCTAGGAATGACTTCTAGTACACAGTATTTGTAATACTTGTATATTCTAGAACAGTCCTTCTCAAAATGTGGTCTGCAGACCAATACCAATCTATGTGTACTGTTAACTGTCTGAGACTGTCCATAACTAGGTAATTACAGAAGTTAAGAATATGTGTTTAGAAACTTTAACAGCAATTTCACAAAACAATATATCTGCTGAATCTGATAATAAAATATTTGGACTTGTATCTTATATTGCTTAGGTTATTTTTTTCCATTTCCAGCCATTCATTTTTACTGTATTTTCCATAACAATCAGTCAGCCAATGATTGGAAACTTAATGTTTAGACTTTTTCAGTGTGTACCACTTTTCCACTATCTTACAATTGGCCATCATACCTATCAGTGTAGGTCAAACTCAACATGCTTTCAAATTTTTTTTGTAAACATGCTTTCAAATGCTCCAACAACTCTGGTGGTATATTTATCAATGCCAAATTTTAAGGCCTTCTGTGTAACCCAGATTTTAATAGATGTTCATGTATCTTTCTGTTTTTATCAATATATTTTCGAGTTTATAATTAAAAAACAAAAATCTTCAAACTATATATATATATATATATATATTTTTTTTTTTTTTTTTTTTTTTTTTTTTTTTTTTGCGGTATGCGGGCCTCTCACTGTTGTGGCCTCTCCCGTTGAAGAGCACAGGCTCCGGACGCGCAGGCTCAGCGGCCATGGCTCACGGGCCCAGCCGCTCCGTGGCATATGGGATCCTCCCGGACCGGGGCACGAACCCGTATCCCCTGCATCGGCAGGCGGACTCTCAACCACTGCGCCACCAGGGAGGCCCCTAAACTATATATATTTAATAAATGTACATTTTCTTCCCTTTCCCTCAACTAAAAAAGGCTTGAATTTAAAAAAAATAACAAACCTAGTCTTAAAACTTCGGTAAATTATGGTCCTAGGAAAGGTTCTATAAATCATTTTAAAATAAAAGTACAAACTAAACCAAAAACATGTTTCTATGCTCATTTGTAAATTAATGCAAAAATGCTATTTAAATCAATATAAACTAATATCTACACATTATATCAATACAACGTGATGCCCCAAATGTGTATCAATGAATTAAATCAGGCAATATAATGACTACATATACTACTTAAGAGATCTCTAGGAGAAGAGCTTCATAATGTAAGGGTCAGCAAATGGTTGGAAGACTCAAGACAAAAGTAGAACAGTAGCTATACCTAAGATCCCAGAGTGAAGTTGAGCAGCCTGAAGGCTTCCTAAGACAACACAGTCAAATGCAGAGGCATAAAACAAATCAATGACTGAACAAATCATTTTTATACTACCTGGATGAGACTGTTTAGATAATGAATACTATACAATGAGGTAATAATGAAAACAAAAGAGAGATAAACTGAATTACTGTTAAAAATCTAGACCCATCTATAAAAAGGAAGTTATTCAAATCCCCTAAGTGCCCATCACAAATTTGCAGAATTTGAGCAAAGTGAATTAGAAAGTTTATTGTCTTTGATAACAGGTAGAACAATGGAGAGAGTGTGAAACAAGGAGATAAGTGACCTGAGTTCTACCTTGGCAATAAGACTTTAGAGGAGAACATCTTTATTCATTTCCTTATTGGACACAAATGATAAACCAGATTATTTCTGGTCCCTTCCTTTCAAGAATTCTACATTACAGCTTATTGATACAAGTACCAACAATGCAAGACATCATCACCACACACATGGAATAAATTGTCCTAAAATGTTTACTATGCCTCTTCTAAATTGAACCCTATGTATATGGTTCATTTGGAAAATAATCTTTCATTTAAAAGAAATTAATTTTCCCCCAAAATCCCACTTAATTATTTTCCAAATAATTCTGATAACTTAAAACATATTTGACTTAAAATTTACTAACTTCATCAGTTTGGAATTATTAGTTTGGTAATCCATTCAAAACTATCATTTTCAAGAAGTTTTTCCTAAGAATCTCATTATGCTTGAAAAGGGAGAGATGGATATGCAAAGTTAAAAAATGTTTAGATATTGAGTACTTTATAAATGTAATGTATTTTATAAATGTCTTGTAAGACAATACATAAATATACAAAACATTTTTATACGATGAATTTTGTTTTTATATAAACTTGAGGGGAAGAAACTGATAATTTTTAAAAATCTCATTAAGTAAGAGTTAAGCTCAGTTACGCTGCTCTAAGTAATCTCTTATCCTTCTCTTACAAGTTTTTCTCCATAAAGAAATCACCACCATTAGCAGAAAGTGCAGGAAAGAAGACCTAACATTTCCCCCCAACAACTACAGAAATAGTAATTAACAACTTTAACAATCCTATGCTAATTCAGTTTAATCCTCTAGCTCTGAGATTAACCATCTATTCAGGTTATATTTCCCACTGGGTACTAGTGACTAGATAATTCATTAGGGTATCTAAAATGCCAGTTTCTGGATTTCTCTGATTAATCTCTGATTAAATTCTAAATAACATCATTTTTATTAGGCAATGAGTCAGCTTGCACAAATTCATGTAACCAAAATTATGCATATATTCTGAAAATCCATATAATCAAAACTGAAAAAAGTGCTAGTAATGCGAAGATCAGAAATATATTAGAATCAAGTCTTTAATTAACTAGTAAAATTGAGATACTGAGTTCAAGTATTTTAAAGAAGTATAAGAAATGTTTTAGTAAAAGGCAAGAGACTGGCTGATGGAGTTTAATATGCAAAGGTCCAGATGAAGGTAATCTAGGAAGACAAAAGACAATCATGGAAGTTAGCCTGCTTAAAACAGAGATCTGTTAAATAGAGTAATGCCAGCTGGTGTTTGAAGCACAAAAAAATATGATTAAATATATTTCACGAGAGGGACTGCAACCCAGCAAAATAATTTAATAACTTCTAAATAGAAGAGGCTTCCTGATTATCCCAAATACCAAAGATCACTGAAATCCTACCACTAAAACATATAAATCAAGAGTGAAGACCATTATTCTCTTTCAAAGGCTACTACTGGTATCGTCTCTTCCAGCTCTCCTCCATCACGTCCTTATAAATCCAACCAATTTGGGGCAAGACAAACGCAATTGTAATATAACGTTATAATATGCTCATAGGTTTTTTGTCTGTCTACTTTTGCTGTGTATGTGTGTGGTTTTTGTTTTGGTTTTTTGGGGTTTTCTTGGCCTGTTTAAGAATTAGTTTTCAGTGAACTTACTTTGAAAACAATTCTTTTTGATAAACAAAAAGATTCTTCAGTTTCTTACTGCTCATATAGAAGCTCTTAGCCAACATACAATTAACCATCACAATCAACCAACACCTTCTAGATTCCCCTTCTAAGACAAACTCACATGGGATACTAAAGGCTAATATCTCACATACTCCTCTGTGTGCCAACCAAGAGTAGGTTGGTTTGCTCCCTCACCGTTTACATCAGTTGTTCTTGCAACTGTGTAATTTAATTATATCTTATCTAAACTAACAAAATATGAGTATGAAGAATTGTTTCTGTAAAAACTAGGTTAAAAAAAAGATGGGATATTTTGGTATAATAAATGATTTACTTTAAAAAAGAAATGCTATTGAATTGGGTGGGCGTGAGACTACTGTAGACGTAGGGAAAATAATAAAATAGTAAGATTTGACTCACAGATTATATAATAAGTGTCTTTAAGGTCTACCTCCATTTAAAAGAAATCAAAACTTGAAATCATAAATAATACATTATGGGTATGGTTTATGCATGAAAATCTGATGCAGAGTGCCAGTCTGTGAATTCATGCATCCAGAAAAGATCTTGGCCGTAGATAAAGGTTCCTTGACCCCAGCACTATGGACATTTTGGACTAGAGAATTCTTTGTCTGCAGGTGGGGGTGGAAAGCAACACTGTCCTGAGAATTGAAAGATGCTTAGCAGCCATCCTACCAGTGGTTTCTCTACCACCCACTTGATGGCAACAGCAGCACCCCTGCCCAGATCTGACAATCAGAAGTGTCTCCAGGGCTTCCCTGGTGGCGCAGTGGTTGAGAATCTGCCTGCCGATGCAGGGGACGCGGGTTCGTGCCCCGGTCCGGGAGGATCCCACATGCGGAGCGGCTGGGCCCGTGAGCCACGGCCGCTGAGCCTGCGCGTCTCGAGCCTGTTGCTCCGCAACGGGAGAGGCCACAACAGTGAAAGGCCCGCGTAACGCAAAAAAAAAAAAAAAAAAAGAAGTGTCTCCAAACACTGCTAAATATCCTCAGGGGGTAAAATCATCCCAATGGAGACCCACAACCCTATATCAAATGATTGATAAATACATGTATGTTTATATTTTTTTCATTAAAGTGAAATGTATAAGTAATCAGCTTTTAATGATTTTTACTATAGCCAATTTTTTTGATTAATTGATCAACTACTAGGTGAAATTAATGGCTCCTCTATACTTAACAGGAAGAAAGAAAAACAATCCTTGAATTGGTAAAGTGCCAAATAAGATAGCTTTACTTTATATATGATGATAGTCCCATTTCTTCCACATCTTTTCTGAGATCAAGACAGAAGCACAGAATTACTGAATGAGTCAGACCAGGGAGAGGAAAGGGAGGCAGCAGCAGCCAAGGGAAGAAAAGAAATTTAAGAAACAATTTCCAAATGGTTGGAAGAGCAGCATGAGGAAAAAGCTTATCGTCTCTTGACTACGTAGTCCTATTATTGCAACATTTACTGCAGGCCTATCCACTACCAGTCAAAGGGGTTCCTACACATAAACTCCAAAACGCTTAAATGTCTACTATTAGATGAGTGGTTATGGCAAATTATGATTCACTAATTTATGATGTTCAAAAAAAAATAAGGTGGGGCTTCCCTGGTGGCGCAGTGGTTGAGAGTCTGCCTGCCTATGCAGGGGACACGGGTTCGTGCCCCGGTCTGGGAAGATCCCACTTAAAAAAAAATAAATAAAAAAATAAGGTGAGTAATGACAACATTATATGTTGTTAAATAAAAAATAAGTTGGTTAATTAAGTATACTCCAATATAAAATAAAAATTTTAAAAAAACAGTAACTCTAATTTTACCTTTTAGAATATTAAATATTTATTTTGTCATGTAATGGGATAACATATATCCATGTCAACTATAGCAAAGTTACCTAATGACATTAAAAAAAAAGTTGGAGTATGATAAAATCATGTAAGTAGACAGTTGGAAATATGATTTGTACATACAGAGAAAATGATGTAACAGTAAAATTATTAACAGCATTTATCCCTGATGTTTTGTATTTTCCATAATTGCCACAACAATATTTCCTTCATACATATTATTCTAGAATGTTGTCACTCCCCCTATCAAGAGGTAGACTCTGTCTGTGTTCCCAGCTCTTGAACTTGGGCAGGCCAGCATGACTGCCTGGATAAGTAACATTGTGTGGTTTCCAAGGCTAGGTCATAAAAAGTGATATGCTTAGCTTTCTTTCTCTTTTGGGACACCTGCCTTTGAAGCCAGCCCTGGGATACCATGTAAGAAATCCAACTATCCTGAAGCCACCATACTGGAGAGATCACATACTGGAGAGACTGAGAGAGGTGCCTAAGAAGCTGCAGCTATCTCAGCCTTCAGTTGTGTGAGTTCTCCCAACTTGGGCATCAGACACATGGGTGATCTAGCCTTCACATAACTCCAGACGAGAGAGCCCACGTGAGAACCACTTAACTGAGGCAACTCCCAGAACCCTGAAAGAGGATAATAAAATGATTATTGCTGTTTTAAACTACTATGGTTTAGGAAGGTTTGTTATGACCAATAGACAGGAACCAAGGTAGAATGTGTTGGGAAGAAGAGGGGGAAGCTACACTTGTTATTTCATACATACTTTTCCATTGCTTAGATTTTTTTCTATATAATAACTTCATAAATGCAATTTTTAAGTCCCTAGATCTCCCACTGTTCTGGTAAAATAAAAGAGGGGAAAACTGAGCTTATCCCCAGAAGACAGTGAACCTAAAATTCCTACCTATCGTCGACTCTGACCACTCTGAGCTACTGTCATTACTACCAGCATTCTATAGCAAAAATATTTGTCAGGAACTTAGACTCAGCAATCTATTGAGTGCTAATTACTATTTTTAAGGGTGAGTCAGAGAAATTACTGAATCAAGAATAACTCAGATATAGATCTGAGATCTGTAACTCAGGATTGAGTCCTCCTTCTGATCCTATCAAAACCAAACTGTGAGCTTCCTAAAGTCTAGGCCTAGGTCTTACATAATATGTAATCAATATTGGTTGGATGAATGAGACATAGTAAATGAACTATGAAAATTAAAGGGGGAGAGAAAAGAATGCAGAGAAGGATAAGCCAATAGGAGACACAAGGACTTTACACTTCAACTAGGAATCCAATTCATACACGTGAAATGAAAACTAAAATATTTAAAATGTGACATACAAGTAAATACAAAAAATTATATAAACTAGTAACTGAGTATGTAAGTGCAGCTCATATACAGAGAAAATGACTGGTCCAAGTGTGACAAGGTTCACTGGAAAATGTCTCCTCAGAGAGAGAAGGCTTTAAGAAGAACATTTTTACTGGAAAGATAAGAATATACCAACATATTAAATGGAGAAAGTAGCAAATACCAAGAAATAAAGGCTGAAAACATACAGCAGGAAGAAAGGTAATTTACCTGAATGTCATACAGAAAACATCTTTAAGAATAAGAAGATAGAATGCTGGTAAGGGAGGGAAAAAAAATGTTAGAAAACCTTTAAAAAAAAAGCATAAGGATAAAAAACTGAAATATAACACAATTCGAACTAAGGTACTTCTTGAATGACTTGATGAAAAGTGTCTGATGAAAATTATTCTAACAGTACTGTGCAGCATGGAATAGAGCATGGAAGAGGCAGGAAGGCCAGTTTTGCTGCTGCAATCATCTCAGCAAGAAGTGATGAGGATGGCAACTACAGATGTTAAAAGGAAGAGAATGATCTAAGAGACATGATGGCGAAAGAATCAGCAGAACATTGCTGATAAATTAGATGGGGGAGGAGGGAGAGAGGTACGAAAACGAAAGTACTAAACGGGTGATTTAAAGGTTTTAAATGTAGGAACTCTAAGACCAGAGGTAAATTTTAACAAGAAAGGAAAAAGATGACGGAAGGAAGAAGACCTGGATAGAAGAAATTTTAACTAAAAGGAAATAGGCAATTGTGTCAAAGGCAACTAAGGCCTACAAAAGGATTGAGAAAAACAAATCAACAAACAAAAAATAAGTTAGCTAGGAAAGGATTACTACCAACATATGAGAATTCTATTT
Organism: Mesoplodon mirus; assembly: GCF_964341445.2. Classification (NCBI taxonomy): domain Eukaryota; kingdom Metazoa; phylum Chordata; class Mammalia; order Artiodactyla; family Ziphiidae; genus Mesoplodon; species Mesoplodon mirus. The sequence continues at coordinate 223,284,562 of NC_138976.1, read as the reverse complement.
ACAGGAGAGGAGTAAATACCTTAGACACAAAGGCAGAGCCAACTAATAATAAGATAATAAGGTGTGCCTTAATCTGTGCCAACCACTATCCTAAGCACTTTACAATATTGCCTGATATGCTCACAACAATCCTATGATATGGGTACTTACATTTATCTCCAATTTACGGATGGAGAAACTGAGACATAGCAAGGTTTAATAAAGTTACAGAGTAAGTTGTGGAGGTCAGATGTGCACCTAAACAGTCTGGCTCCTAAGTCCATGTTCTCAACCAGCTCAATATTCTAGGATTAATTAAGACTCTGAGAAGACTGATGACAGACCCCAAAAAAGTAAGTAATTAAATTTGTGAGGGCAAAGTTTCAAAATGGCATACTATGAAAAAATCTTGCTTAATGGATCCAGAAAACTAGAATAGGAGAGAATTTATTGGGGGAAAAAAAAGAAGGCAAGACTGCCTTAAGAGTTGGAATGTGAAAATATAAAAGTTTAAGAAAATGAACTGATGATATAACCATAAAAGACTCGATGTTTGGGCATAATATTGGGTTGGCCAAAAAGTTCGTTCGGGTTTTTCCATACGCTCTTACTAACCATTAAGTATAACATCTAGAAAAACAGCCTTGCTTAACCAGAGCATATCCCATGGCACAATTTAGTGGTATAAACAGTTATAGAGGATGGATATGCAACATTTAACATAATGCAGGCAAATGTCGGGGAGAAAACATTTCGAGTTTCAAACAGGTATTTAAGATTACCAAGCCCTCTACCACAAACCAAACACGTAGAAGGTTCTCAGTAGGTATTATGCTTGTCCGTGCATTTTCCAAATGTTCTGAGGACCACATTATTAGAGTTATCTAGTATGTTTATGAAGGACGCATACTCCTAGGCCCATCTAAGATTTTAGGAATCTGGTGGTGGAGCTCAGCAAGCTAAAATTTTAATACTCTTTCCAGGCAATTCTTTTGCACAAAAGTTGCACTGCCTTCCTTCCTCCGCTGCAGCCTGTGTTAGCAGTAAACACTCCCCAACTGTTTCTCTCCTGTGGCTTTGTATTGACTCAGATCTTCTAGGTTCTTTCATTGCCTATGCTTGACTTGTGTTTATTTCTAAAATTTCAGTCCTGGTTTGGTAACATAATCAAGACTTGGTTCTGGAGTTATTAGCCCTGAAATCCATATCAACTTCAATACGGACATTGGGTGGGGGAGCTCTAGTTCTTTCCCCTGACATCATAGATTTTCTTTTTTTTTTTAATCTTATTTATTTATTTATTATTTATTTTTGGCTGTGTCGGGTCTTAGTTGCAGCACGCAGGATCTCTAGTTGCAACATGCGGACTCTTAATTGCGGCATGCATGCGGGATCTAGTTCCTCGACCAGGGATTGAACCCAGACCCCCTGCATTGGGAGCGTGGAGTCTTACCCACTGGACCATCAGGGAAGTCCCTAGATTTTCTGTTAAAAATAAAATATGGTGCTGACTGGACACTGGACTGACCCAATATGTCTCTTACCTTTTTATTGAAGTATAGTTGATTTACAATGTTGTGTTAGTTTCTGGTGTACAGCAAAGTGATTCAGTATATTCTTTTTCATTATAGGATATTGAATATAGCTCCCTATGCTACACAGTGGGACCTTGTTTATCTATTTTATATACAGTAGTTTGTATCTGCTAATGCTGAACTCCTAATTTATCCCTCCCCCTCCCCTTCCCCATCTGGTAACCATAAGTTTGCTTTCTATGTCTGTGAGTGTGTTTGTTTTGTAAATAAGTTCGTTTGTATCATATTTTAGATTCCACATAGAAGTAATATTATATGACATTTGCCTTTCTCTGTATGACTTACTTCACTTAGTATGATCATCTCTAGGTCCATCATGTTGCTGCAAATGGCATTATTTCATTCTTTTTTATGGCTGAGTAATATTCCATTGTGATATGTATATATATATATATATATATATATATGCATGCCACATCTTCTTTATCCATTCATCTGTCAATGGACATTTAGGTTGTTTCCACATCTTAGCTACTGTAAATAGTGTTGCTATGAACACTGTGGTGCATGCATCTTTTCGAAGTAGAGTTTTCTCTGCATATATGCCCAGGAGTGGGATTGCTGGATCATATGGCAACTCTATTTTTAGTTTTTGGAGGAACCTCCATAGTGTTTTCAATTCCCACCAACAGTGAAGAGGGGTTCCCTTTTTTCCACACCCTCTCCAGTATTCAATATGTCAACTGTTGTTACCAGATCTGTGTTAAAGAAGATGCTCACTGCTACAGACTCAGCATCTGAATTCCTGTTTATTGCCCCTAAAGTAAAAAGGTGCAAATGTCCTGTCTTTGTCCTGATTTACCGCAAAAGCTTATCAAGGATTGAAGACATTTTCTAATCACTATGCAGACAGAGACTGTGAGAATGCTCCAGTTTCTGGAATTGTGAAGGAGTGAGTTCTTCTAAGATGTCTTTTGACCCCAACAATGGGACAAATGGTGGCCAAAAAGCTGTCTATTGATATGACGTGGAACTGAAAAGAGAGCGTCTTTATTCAACAGGGATGCCTCATGATAGCAGCAATTAGGATCTTGAAAGAAGGGCTTCTAGGTACTTTCATGCTTTAGCAGATCTGTGATTCAGATTGTAGAAGCTGAAGCCATGTCTCTAGTGTTCCCTCTGGTTCTCTTTCCTTAATCCTGGCTAGTTCTGTAGTCCTGCTGTGTCATCGTTCTGGTTGGCCTGAGGTGGCTAACATAAAAAGCTAACACTAAATTATACTGGGAGACTTCTGCCATTTCCTGAAAATTATTTGATCCTTGAAGGATGACATTCAATTCACCTTTGTATCCCAGAGTACCTACACATGCACTGTTAGTCTTGACATATTTAACTGAATGCCCTGTTCAATCCCCACAAAAGAATCCTCCTCATGTAGAGCACACAAAGGCATTAGCTTTATATGAAAGGTGACTTCCTCCTGCATCCTACTCACCAAGGTCATGGAATAGGAACAGACATCTAACTCATGGTCATGCAATACATTCAGATTTCTCTCTCGCCAACGGAACTAAAAGAAACACACTGTCACCACTAGGAGGTAAGCTTTAGCTGAAGGAAAGATCAGTTCAAGTCAGCAATATGGCCAACCAAATCCACGTGCAAGTCAAAGTTATGGAGAAGCAGAAACCAAGAAAAACTATAGCAAGGCAAATAGAAGTGGAAGGGAGAAGTGGGAAAGGTACATGAAGCAGACCTGTAAAGAGAAGGCAAGACAAGAAACCATATATCCCCAGAATGAGAGGCAGAGAGAGACTAGCTTCTCAGATCCTGACAGTTCTCCCATTTGCACAAGGTCTAGTTGTTCTTTATCAATCGAAAAGAGCTGGATCCCTACAACAACCTCTCCTTGAAGCCAAACAATTCCTGATTAAAGCACTATTTTTTTTAGAATGTACACCAAGATATACAAAAAGCTGGCAACAGATAAATCCAAAGAGAAAAAAAATTGTACCAGGAAGAAAGTGAAATCTCAGATAGCCAGCAAGTTCTCTAAATATGAATTTTACTTATCAGGAAGAACCACCAATATTTACCATATTCTTATCAATGAAACAAATTAAAATTTAATTGATGTTTTCAAAGAAAATTATCAGTGTTGACAAAAAAATTGTCTCAAACCCAGAAGAGACAAAAACCACATGACATATCTTTTCTGTTAATATATTTGAAAATATTTTGTAAGCCTACTTAAAGCAGACCTTTGTTGTTTGAGGTCTGTAATAATCAGTAGTACGTTGGATTAATAGCCTCATCTTTGAAGACAGGCTTTATAACACATACAGCTGATAAAGGGGAGGCAAAGGCCAGCCCTGTAACTAGCCTTTAACCTGATTGATGGTCCTTTCTTGTACCTAGACTAACAATAGTATCTTTACCATTTTTTTTCTTCTAAAGATATTTTCTCTGAAAACAGTCTTTGAACTGACTTTCTCTGAAGAGTATTCCCATATAACAAATCCCAAATAAAACCATAACATGAGTTCACAATAAATTAATCCAACAAGTTTGCTTCAACACTGTCAAAGACCAAACTAACGTCACAATAACTATAATTTTGTTTATCTAATACAGATTCTAGCATATATCCTCTCTGGCAAGAAATATATCATTTAAGCCTTGAATTCATTTAAATCATACACATTCGATTTACAGACATTTTTAATATTATTGTTAACTTTTTACTAAAATGTTTAATAGGTACTAATATTGTAAATCTTCAATTAAGTAAAGCTTGCCAATTTTTAAATTCTCATAAGAAAGCTTAATTGGAATTTTCCATAAAAACTTTCAAGATCGGCCTCCCTGGTGGCACAGTGGTTAAGAATCCGCCTGCCAATGCAGGGGACATGGGTTCGATCCCTGGTCCAGGAAGATCCCACATGTCACGGAGCAACTAAGCCTGTGCACCACAACTACTGAACCTGCACTCTAGAGCCTGTGAGCCACAACTACTGAGCCCACATGCCACAACTACTGAAGCCCATGAGCCTAGAGCCCATGCTCCGCAACAAGAGAAGCCACCGCAATGAGAAGCCCACGCACCGCAACGAAGAGTAGCCCCCGCTCATCACAACTAGAGAAAGCCCACGCGAAGCAACAAAGACCCAGTGCGGCCAAAATTAATTAATTAATTTTTAAAAAAACTTTCAAGATGTGCCAAAAGAACTTCCAAACTACAAAAGGCAAAAGAGTGACGTCACTGGGCTTCCCTGGTGGCGCAGTGGTTGTGAGTCCGCCTGCCGATGCAGGGGACACGGGTTCGTGCCCCGGTCCGGGAGGATCCCACATGCCGCGGAGCAGCTGGGCCCGTGAGCCGTGGTCACTGGGCTTGCGCGTCCGGAGCCTGTGCTCCACAGCAGGAGAGGCCACGACAGTGAGAGGCCCATGTACCGCAAAAAAAAAAAAAAAAAAAAAAAAAGAGTGACGTCACTGACCCAATAATTGGTATCTTTCTCCTTATGCTGACAAAACAACAGAATTTATGAATAAGAGGAATCATTTAATCTCTGGGGTGATAAGAGTTCTGTATCTTGATTGTGGTGGTGGTTACAGAATCCACACGTGATAAAATGGCAAAGAACTATACATACACATAGTACCAATGCCAATTTCCTGGGTTTAATATTGCACTAAAGTTATGTAAGATGTAACCATTAGGGGAAACTGAGTGAAAGGTACAGGGCCCTCTCTACTATTTTTGCAACTGCCTGTGAATCCATAATTATTTAAAGATTCCACTTATACGAGGTACCTAGAATAGTCAAATCCATAGAGTCAGAAAGTACATTGGTAGATGCCAGGGCCGGGGTGTGGGGAGGGGGAATGGGGAGTTCGTGTTTAAAGGAGACAGAGTTTCAGTTTAGGAAGGTGAAAAATCTGGGAGATGGATGACGGTAAGAGTTACACAACAATGTGAATGTACTTGGTGCCACTGAACTGTAAAGTTAAATATGGTTAACATAGTATGTTTTATATTATGTGACTTTTACCACAATAAAAAAATATTTTAAAAAAGTAAATAAATAAGCGAACAATTTTTAGTTTAATTAATAACAAAAATACCACAAATATAAAAAAATTAACCTAAATACCCTGTTTAGTAGACTGGAAAACTGAGACCTAACCAGGTAATACACACAAACTTTCAAGGTCAATAACAGAGTAAAGGCACCTAACTGATATGCTGTTGACTAAGGAACATAAGATTAGAAGTAACCAATCACTTGCGGCCATTAACAATATCTTGTTTTACCGAAGATAATCAGGTCGGTTGATGCCTGGGTTGCATTAAAATGCAATCAGTATATATATATTTTTAACTATTATACTTTATTTAAAGGAAAAAACTTTTTCTGAGGGGAAAAAAATCTCAAAAGAAATTTATATTTAACCTTAGAACTTCCACGTTTAAAGGAATATGAGTGTTTTGAAGAGCATGACACAGTATTCCAAATAAGATCATTGCCATCTTTTCAAAGAGGTCTTCCTCAGACAACAAAGTGAACAGCAACTATTCTTGTCCCTAATGGTTCTAAACAGCTACAACGTAAAACTAAACACAGGCTATCTTTGACTCCAGAAAATGGATTTTCAACCAAATAAAGATAATATTCAGAATAGCTACTTTCAAGTTCCCCACAGTGAACAATTATGTTCCATGAAGGCAAATGTTGGCTAAATTAGTGGTTGCAAACTACAGTCATAATATAGCCTCCTACAAAAATTACATTCTAAAGTCTGAACTGATACCTTAGCTATCATCCTGCTTCCTCTACACAATCATTGTGGGTAACATTTATCCTTATGAGACTCAGTTTGGTAAAAACAGGGCACTCTTTCTCCTCCTTGAGAGGAATGAGACATAGATGTAAATCACCATATGTATATCATCTACCACTTTGGAAAATCAACTGGAGCGGTCGAGCCACCCAACCTCAAGTATAAACATCAGCATGTAAATAAAACTGATGTCTGTCTAAAGTGGCTTCCAGATCATATAATGCAACCATGCAATTGTTCCAATAGCAATGTAAAGAAAACACATTACCTGAAATGGAACAAGGATTCAGATTTGTGGGGGGAAAAAGTGACAGAAGCTACACAAAGTTAATAGGTCTTCAATGAAGTCAGTGAGAAGATAAGAAAAGTCAGATTAACAAGGGGAAATCTAGGTTAGAAACATAAGAATGTATTAACGGGGATAAAAAGTTAATTTTAAAATTGTAGCCTGAATTAGGCAGCAATTTAACTAATATTACTTTGTACTTTGGGAGAAAAAAACAGAAGCCAGAGAATATGGAAGCATTCTTCACATAGCAATAAACTTTAAAGTTCACAATTCTTTACTTTTGAAGACATTACTAACAACTGCAACTCTCACAGATTCACACCCAACCCTCCTTATCTATACTAAAGAGGCTTGTTGGGCCTACCAGCAGTTTGGCATGGCTAAGGCATAGGGTCTGGGATTGGTAATGATAAATTATAAGGCAGGAACCAGAACATAATCTATCTGGTATAACATGATAATTATATAGTTAACATTTACGATATGCCAAGAGCAGTCTAAGGACTCAACGTCATTCTAAGGGCTCACAATAATCCTATGAAATAAGGAGTATTTATTCCCTTTCAACAGATGAGAAAACGGAGGCCCAGACAGATTAAATCATTTGTCTAAGGTCACATAGCTAGTAAGTGGCAGAGCCAAGATTTGGACGCAGGTGGAATGATAGTTTGGATTTATCTGAAAGGCTAAGGAGCCAATGAAGGATTATAAGCAAAGCAAGACCAATATTCAAATTCCCATTTTATTTTAGCAAGATCTATCAGGTAGGAGTGAATAACGACTAAGGAAGAAAACTGAAACCTCAAAATTAGTTAAGAGACTGAGGAGGAAAGACAGAAATGATGAAGGCCTCAGTTAAGGGAATAGCAATAGAATGAAAATAATTGAATAGATATATACAGAGGATATAAAATCAACTTGACTTATGATTGGAAAAGGGAGAGTGAGGATGATTCCAAGGCTTCACTGACTAGGCCCAAGCCAACAGCTTCACATTTTGATCATATTATTACTTTATCAAAAGCAGAAAGGTTTAGTATTAAATCATCCTCATATCAGCAACAGCCACAGTATTTGACTTTCTCCTCTCTGAAAAATGCGACTAAATAACTTACAGTTACTGCCACTTGGCAACTCCACACTAACTGTTTAATATGCATACAGTAAAGACAGCTATTAAATATTTTCAATAAATGACACGCAGACCATCACTGAACATAACATGGACAGAGAAGCTACAGAGAATCTGTGAAATTTAGCAAACGTTCTTATAATCAGCACTCTAAATTTAAGAAAAATCTAAATGCCCTTTAAATGGATTAGAATCATTTTACCACTTATAGGAAGAGGTCTGTAGACACCTCTTTTAAGATTCAAAAAAAGTAAAACTCATTACTTGAAAGTTAAATCGACTAGGTTCTTTTTTCCCCTTCTGTCTGTAAATGTAAACAAACAAAAAAAACCCCACTATCCTTATAGCCCAAGCCAAGGATCTGTAAAATACTACATTAGGATTATAATAACCACTGGAAAAACTTACTGCAACTTCAACCTTATTACCACTGTAAGGGTAAAACTATGCTAAAGCCAGGGCCTTCCAGTAACTAAATGCTCTTAGAAAGTGTCCAAAACAATGTATAGTAAATTTCCAATTTGTTTCATCTAAGATCAAGAAAAACAAGTCATCTAAAGTACTGGGTTATATTTAAATAGGCTCTAACTAAGAGTTTTACATCACATTATCACTCAGAAAAATCTATACTCTTTACTTAGGATGGGACCTAAGACCAGTAAGTCACCTGGGGGGTAGGGGGTGGGGAGGGGAAGTTGCACCTAGGAATTTAATCACATATTACCTAATATTATTTTCAGAAAAATTTAAATACCACTAGCTTTCTTTGTGAGAGAAACAGATTTTGGCAGAATCTGCTAAAATCATGGTTTGCAGTGATACTGAAAATCTCCATAGCTTCTATAACATGGACAACATGTGGTGGTGCTTACTCTGGTTTCTAGCTTGAGCCGTTTTTTAGAGTCTCCTATTATTTGTGGTTCAGATTCCTTTTTTATGGGTTGCATGCCTGATATACACCACTATCATATAAAAACAAACATAAAGGTGCTTTATATATGTGAGTGCATATGTGAATGTACATACATGACAATTTAGACAAGCTGTGATTTCCACTCATAAACAACTTTTTTTATAAAGTTCTACTAAATTGAGAAGTAAAAGCCAACAGTTAAGAAAATAATCTAACCATACAGCAAAGGGAGCTGTAAAATTAATTCTGAAAGCCAAAAAAACCTAAATAAAGCAGGTACGCAAAACAAACCCAACCTACTTTCACCGAGCATTTTTAAGTTTAGCTATAAATGTTAACATTTTTTAAAAGTTGAGGAGTATACCAACTTTCATTTATGAAAAATGACACCCTAGGTTAAATTTCTAATTCCCAAGAGAAATAAGTCAAGTTTAAAGATCTGCATACAAAAATAATAGAAGAGCTGCAAAGAAATGAATCGAAAAAGCAAACATGGTTTTACAGGAAACATGGAAGCTATCTGAAACATTAAAAGTGGAATGGACTTATTATCAATATAACAAACAAAAGATCCAAAATGAACAAATTAAGCATAAATACTCCCCATGTGTTTAACTTCTTCTGAAACAAGCAATGCCATACCAATCAATACTTGCCACAAATATTGCCATAAATTGGTCACTTCTATCTTTTTAAATGATGAAACAATGAAAGGTTTGTTGAAATGTATTTATAACTTACCAATACTGAGCTATTAAGTTTCTATTAGTGATGCTTCCACTAAGGATTTGTGCTAAAAAGACTGAAATCTATTCATACAGCAGTGAAAAATGAAGCCTCACTAAAGACATTCAATATAAAGCTGACCCCTAAAGGCTCCTTGATGCACGTTTGCAACCACAGTATTCACAGTATGCAGTACACTAGCAACAGATTGGTTAAAAACAGTTTGGATTTTCAACCTCCCATTATACAGGCAACATTTTTAGAAGCAATCACATTAAATAAATATGTCTTTCACAGTTACAGGATGAAATTTTAAGCTTGACAGGCACCAATGCCCTGATTTTCTACTTTTTTCGTAAACCATATGACTTCCACATGCTGAGAACGTATTATGCTTTAACCTGCAGTAAAGGCTTTACAACATTTTAATGCTCAGTGCCTAACATGCAACAGAAGCACCCCACCCCATCGAATGCAAGAAATACATCTGGTTTCAACCAAAACACTAGTCAGAAAAAGTTTAATGAACGCCTTTCCCAGTAACTAACTTTGCATTTCCGTAGAGGTAAACAAACAAAAAGAAAATCTGAGGCGAGGGTGGGTGGAAGAGAAAATCTTCTTATATTTTAATATTTTTCCAACTCTTAACAAACATTTTAGTCTTTTTATTTCTAAAATAATTATTGAACATTTTAAAACACTATGTCTAATAGAATATCTTTCAGCAGAAAAACACTCTATTATGCAGTTACACAGGATTTTTCTCCAGTTTTTGCAAAGTAATATTTCAGGCTAAAATAGAAGGTAAAAACAAATAATTCTGGAAATCCTAGTCTATAGCAAACTGAAACCTCAACTTTGTATCAACATATTTTATGTTCTAAATTTGAGATTTAGAAAACATCCATTTTTTTTTTCTATTCAGGTCAATCTAAATATATATGCTACCTCATGTTTATAGACAGCTTATCTGTGAATGACCAACTGCAGAAATTTCAAATCAAAGGTTATAAAACATACCATAAAATTACACACTATGTGACTTTCAGTTTTTATGGTATCTAAGGTCCTTCACTGATAGATTCAAGAATTGATAAGTTTGGATATGTAAATATATAAATACATTAAATTCTCAGCAGTCGAAAGAGAAATTATGCCAAATCCTTTAGTTATTTAAAAGTCCATTACACGAAAAATCTGTGACAAAAGAATGGTTATTGAAAAACTTATATTTCAGACCGAAAGAAGTACAAATTATATTATCTTAAATCTCCTGGTGTAATGTTTTTAAATATTAAACACTGTGAGAAACAAGAGATGTTGCAATCCTCTTTCCTTTATAACTCCAATTGAAACTAGGAAGAAAAAAAAATCAGAATTCAAATTTGCCAAACTTGACTTATACACATAATTCAACTATGTCTATCTTAGTTGTGCAATTTTAAAATAAGTTCAGTGCAAAGCACTGCGATCTTGATGTGATAATTACCTGTGGAAGAAATGCAAAATAAAAACAAATGCAGGTCCTTTTCATCGAATGATGCATTTCACAGCAAAACCACTAAAAGCACAACCACGTAGCACAAACTAAATAAACAGGCACAGGAGGCAGCATGTCCATCCAGGAAGAGAAATGTACCACGCCAAGAAAGAAAGGAAAGAAGGAGGGAAGGAAGGCAGACAGGCAGGCGGGCGGGCAGGCAGGCAGGCAGGGAGAGAAGACAGAGGTTTCTATACCTGCAGGATCCCAGAGAAATGAACTAGTCACATCATTCTCTCCTATATGATACGTAGGGTTTTTAAAGCTCCAGGGTAAATAAAAACAGCAACCACTCTATACCACCATTCAACTTTCCATAGTACAGAATCTTTAATGCCAACTGCATTCTCCCCTTCACTCACCCAGTGTTTCCTCTCTCTTCCATACCAGCTTTCAGACAAATGCGAGACAGAACAGGGTGGGGTAGGAGAAAAATACAAGCAGCGCCTTTCCGCTACTCCCCCCGCACCTCCAACAATTTCCAACAGTTCTTCCTACTACGAAAATAAGTCGCCCTATCTCAGGATACACAACAGTCATTCCGTGTCTTCAGTAGACACACAGAGACGCGTACACATGGCAGCACTCCCGAAGCCCCACCCCCAAGCCCCCGAATCTTAAGTACTGTTTAATCTATATTGAACGCGAAGACCACAGCGAGATCCCTACACCTACTGTTTCGGGGTGAGGGTGGGTGGAGGACTCCTTTCAAAGTAGCCCCAACAGTGTAACCAAAACACGGTTCCGGAATAAAATATTAAGAACACTTTTCCTTTCCCACCTAGCTGCCGACTTCAGGATGCAAAAAGCCATCTCCACACCCCCGCATCGCTCCAGGGCTCCTGCCCGGAGTTTGGGGTGGAGATGCGTCCCGGGAGGCGGGGAGGAGTGTGAGCGGGCGATGGGACACAAACGAGTCGCTCACCGCGGCCACCCTGCGCCGCGTCGCCAGCCCAGAGGTTCAGGACCCGCACCTCGCGCACGCCTCTCCGCCCAGGCCCAGCTAAAAGCTCCGACTCCGGCTCTCGAACTTCCTCTCCGGAGTCGTTTATTCAAGGCGAACACATCACCCAAGTACACGTCACCCAGTTTCAAACACAGTTCTGCACCCCAAACAAACCCACGCACCTCAAATTCCCCTCACAGTTTCCCAAACTCCAAATAAGAGACCCCACCTCCAGGATTCAAACCTTCCGCCCATCGGGGAGGCAACCAGGAGAAAAGAGTTGGGGAGCAACCGACGCCTTTCCATTACCGCCCCCACAAACTGCCCCACCCCAGACCCTGCGTCCGGGTCGCCCCCGTCGGAAGCCCCCCGCTTCCTCCCTCCACTCAGTCGGGCCGCTTAAGAGACCCATCCCCAGCCCACTCACTTTTTCCCCCAAACCCCTCCAAAAAAACAAAAAAAGTGAAGAGAAAGAAGTGAGGAAAGAGACTTGAGATAGTCCGGCTTCCAAACCGCTCGACTCACCTCAGAATCCTTGCTGAGTTCTCTCCGCCCGGCACAGCCCCCTCCCCAATGTCCCGGTACGAAGGGCTGAGGTAGGGAGGAGGGGAAAGCGGGAGGGGGAGGGGTGTCTTCCGCGTGGGGCGCCCGTCGGGAGGGGACTGGGGAGGGGTTGAGGCCGGCGCAGGAAGAGGAGAAGGGGGAGGGGAGGCCCCTATCTCCCAGTCTCCCCCTGAAAACCTCCCTTGTCTCAATCACATCAGACTGACTGTCTTTGTCTGGCTGACAACCGCCATATTGATATCAACAGCCCCGCTCCCACCTGCTGCCGCCTGGCGGCCCTGGGAGTTGTAGTTCCTGCCTCCCTTGAGTAAAGGCGCCGGACCGGGCGTCCGGAGGCCCCAGGGAACTACAGCTCCCGGCAAGTCCCGCGCCCATCCGCCTTCCCACAGGGAGGAGGGGAAAGGGGCGCCAAAGCCGTAGGGACTACACATCCCAGAATACAATGGATCCCAGGCCCAGAAGGGGGACATGATATCATGCTGGGGTGGAGAGGGAGGATGAATTGGCGGCCGGGATGAATTTGAGCTGACGGAAGGAGGTATTCTGAGAGGAAAGGGAGGAAAAGGAAAGACGACCACAGTTCCCATGATGCACGGAGAGATGACTACATTTCCCATGATGGGGGGCGGTGCGTAGGGAAGAAAGACTGCATGTCCCGCGATGCTCTCTGCAGGCCGGTGGCGGAGATTGAACCGGAAGACGCTTTCTGGGTCTGAGGAGTGGAGTGACTGGTTTTGAACAGCCAAAAGTCCAAAATGAAACTGGTGAGTCTCCGCTCTTAGGTCAGAGGGCATATCCTTTTGGACTTCGTCGTTTCCACCTTGGGAAGGGAACCGTCGCGGAGGAGGGGTGTCAGGGACTAGAAAGTGGGGTGGACTAAGGAAAGCTACTGTTTGTTGCTGAGGAGTTTGAATCCCACCTCCCACCCCCGACCCCCCGTAACTGCCTGGTCTTATTCATTCCTTGGCGGGTCCCTTTGGTTAGATAAGAGATTGACTCTGTCACCTTTCTTCACATACAAACTAACATTGGGCTTAATGAACCAGGTTTGTTTCGCAGCCGCCACGTGAGTGTTATAATGGGTTAATTTCTTTCTACGAGATTGGCACTTGATAAGCGTTTCTTCCTACGGTTGAGAAGGCTTTGGTTAACATATGAACAGAGTTTAGAAAATACTGGGCAGAGCGTAATCTCTTATTAAATTTTCCGTTATAGACTCCTAACTGCCCTTGCTGTTCAGAGAAGGACGAGGTCAGGGTGTGATCTTGGAGGATTTGAATCTTAAACCCTGTGTAAGATGGGCTGAAAGGAAGTGTTAAGGCGGTCCAGTCTAGAGCTGTAAGGGACTGCGTGAGCCAAGGTTAGATGGAGCATGCCAGGATACCTGGAAAAGTCTTTGCATCACAAAACTCAAACACTTGGCTTATAGGAAAGCTGCTCAGGCCTTTGTTTTGAGCCATTTTAGTCTGTGCACACAGATTTAACTAGTTTACTCCAGCTGTATGGGATTAGTAATAGCATAATTAGAGTAGAGAAGCAGGTGTGAGATGCTGTTTCTCAACCTTTTAAAATTCATGTTCCTGCAGCCAAGTGTTGTCAGGCTTTACTTTCTGTAGTTTTTGTAGAAAAACAAAAGGGTTTTTTTCTTAATTATTTGAGCATGCTTTTGCAAAGTGCACGCGTACATACACACACACGCTACAGGCAAATATACTCTGCACAGTGTCAGCTGTTTTCTGAGAAGTCAGAGAAAGTATTAAAAGTGGATTCAGGGCTTCCCTGGTGGCGCAGTGGTTGAGAGTCCGCCTTCCGATGCAGGGGACACGGGTTCGTGCCCCGGTCCGGGAGGATCCCACATGCCGCGGAGCGGCTGGGCCCGTGAGCCATGGCCGCTGAGCCTGCGCGTCCGGAGCCAGTGCTCCGCGACGGGAGAGGCCACAGCAGTGAGAGGCCCGCGTACCGCAAAAAAAAAAAAAAAGTGGATTCAACTCCAAAACTGTCTCTATCTACAGCTGCTTAGGTAAGAAGAAGGGCACAGATCAGTAGACGTTGAGAGTAACAATTTGCTCCTGGGTCAGATTTGGAAACATTTAAAAATGCAGAATTGAAAGTCACTACCCTTGCTCTAAAGAAGCATGCAATCTAATGAAGAAGATACAAAGGTAATGAAAAAGTTATAATTCACTGTGTTCGTGTTCAGGGTTTGGGCAGTGAGAGGATAATGAGGGTGCATGGGGAGTGTGAGACAGCTCCTTGGAAAGGCGACTCTTTAACTGATAAGAAGGGTGAGTAGGCTAGGACCTTCTGGAAGAGGGTTCAGTTTATAGAAACAACAGAGCTTGGCACCAGAATGGTTGAAACACAGACCATGTTCCCTCAATAAAAGATAAATCACAATGGTGTGCTTGGTGCAAAGGCAGGCAAGTGGGAAACAGCTTTTTTCCATAACAACTCATTTGCTGAGGGTATCAGAGAGTAGGGTTTAGTTTACATATACTTTGGTTTGCTTATAAACTCCTCCTGCTTATTTTATTTAGAGATGTGAAAACGTGGAAAAAAGTAGAAACTTACTTTTTTTCCTTTAAGAACCATAAAATGCCTCAGAGGAAGAGGAAGTATTGTCTATACTCCCTCCCTCTTTACTTGTCATCCACATAGTACATAACTAAAAGTCATTTGGTAGTTGATGATTTGTAATGCAGAATATCTTTCAACACAGCAAAGTGGTTTCAAAAACATTAGCACATTAGCACTCAGTAAGTTAGACTTCTTTTTTTGTGTCATGCCTCCCATAGAGTTGGAATAAATCCTCCATGGCCTAAAAATTTTAACCTTGTTTACTGCATCAGAAATATGTAGAAATATTTTATATTTATATCATGAAACACAGAAATACATGTTATCAAGCACATTCTTGTTTTGGAGATGATGGCTTCTCCAAATATCCATCCCACGCCCAATGTATGACCACATCTTGTTGATTCTGCGGTTCTTGAACTGGTTTGTGTCTCTCCAGTCCCACTGATACTCCCTTTGTACGGGCTCTTTTCACTTGACACTTGGAATTCAACAAGGCCTTCTAACTGGTCTCCCTGCACTCAGTCTCAACACCCTCCAATCCATTCTCTACCCGGTATCCCAGAAGTTGCTTGAAATTGCAGAGTTCCCTAAAACCCCTCAGTAGCTTCCTTTGCCCTTAGGATAAAGTCTTACATTTCTTGACTTACCTGGTCCTCCCAACTTCTCCAGCCCTCCTCTCTCTTGATCTCCTCGTTCCAATTATATTGCACGTCTTCCAGTTCCTTGAACTCCCCCTGCTCTCTTTTTTTTAATTAATTAATTTCGGCTGCACCAGGTCTTAGTTGCAGCATGCGGGATCTTTAGTTGCGGCATGTGGGATCTAGTTCCCTGGCCAGGGATCGAACCCGGGCCCCCTGCATTGGGAGTGCAGGGTCTTAGCCACTGTGCCGCCAGGGAAGTGCCCCCCACCCCACTCTCTTTTGCCTCTGGGACTTTAAATCTGCTCCATTGCCTCCACCTCTTTTTTGCCTGACTTATTTCTTCATATATTTCAGACCTCTGTTTAAATAGCACTTCTTCAAGGTTTCCGTGAATTAAGTACCCCTGTTATGTGCTTCCATGGCACACTTCCTTTTTTATGGCACTTGTAATTATTGGTTTTATGTCTGTCCTCCTTCTTGTGGACTCTTGAATTCCCAGGGCCCGAAACATTGTGTGATGCCACTAAATAGTAGTTGAATAAATAATTCTTGAAAGATTGTCAAGGTCTGTTAATATTCTTGAGAAAAGATTAAGGGGTGAACTCAAAACATTACAATAAGCAATAACCATTGGAGTGAAAAAGAATGATTGCTGCCTTTTATGGAGCACTTACTGCGTGCCAGGCATTGTGCTAGGGAGGTACTTGCTATTTAGTGTCACATTTTATCCTTTGATCTAGATGATAGTGTTCCCATTTTATAGAAGAAAAACTGAGCCTTCAGGAGATGAAGTGGCTCGAAGTTACGCAGATGAAAAGAGTGGTAGACCCAGGATCTGAACCCAAGATTCCTTCCTCCAAAGTCTGTTGCTTAATGAGGGCAGGGACTCTGGTGCTTTGCACAGGGACCAGCACATGCTGGGTTATCTCTCACAGAAACGAAGCCAGAATGCAGACTGAGAAAGTTCATTCAAGGATATTTTCTAAATTAGCTTTAAATCTGAGTTTGGCTGAGTTAAGATCTTAAGAAAGATTATTGGTAAGAAATTAAACTCTGGGTACTTCCTTGATCATCTAAAGGGCTCCATATCAGAGCATACCAGTTGAGTACCCAGGTTGGTGTCTATACTACCCAATTTAGCCTCTGTGATGCCATTTATAGTTCTCTAACCTTACCTATCACTGTCTTGGTGGCTTTTCACACACCCAAAGGAAGACGCTGGATGCCAATATAATGTAATCCTTGGATAGCTCCTTCTTAGAGAGATACCAGCTCAAAGGATTTTAATGACTGTCTATAATATCAGGCAGCTTTATTTAACTAAGGAAAATTAATTGGCACGTTCAATTAATCAGAATAATTTTGAAAGGAACAGGAAAATTAGAAACGTGTCCTCTAAATTAGCACATTTTAGAACATGTTCTGCTTTTAGTATAGATTGAGCCTAATTGGGTGCACCCTGATGGCCAAATTCAGCAAAGGGTAGAAACTAGAATTCACCTGGGTCTTTACCAAAAGACCATGAGACAAAAAAAAAAAAAAAAAAATACCGAATACATTGACAGAAATTGAATTTGAAACATCATGGCCAGGAATTTAGTCATTAAAATAGATGAAGGTTAAAGTGAATAAAATGATAAGAAGCAGTTCAAGAATGCATCGTGTGTCATACTCCCTATAGATAGTTCCAGTGATGGAGAGAATCTTCTAGTTTATTCAGTCAACAAAGATTTTATTATGCAACCACAGTATACCTTTGGCATTCGGAGTTTTAATACTTTCCATTCTAACTATTACATTTGACCCCAAAGATCGATGACAGGGAATTATTTGTAATTTTGCTGAGGCACAAATTTGAATGTGCCTTTAAGATGAATGACAGGGGCTTCCCTGGTGGCGCAGTGGTTGAGAGTCTGCCTGCCGATGCAGGGGACACCGGTTCGTGCCCCAGTCCGGGAGGATCCCACATGCCGCGGAGCGGATGGGCCCGTGAGCCATGGCCGCTGAGCCTGCGCGTCTGGAGCCTGTGCTCCGCAACGGGAGAGGCCACAACAGTGAGAGGCCCGCGTACCGCAAAAAAAAAAAAAAAAAAAAAAAAAAGGTAAATTACAATCCTTAGTGAATGAGCCTGATTGCCTCAGAATCCAGTTCTTGTGGCCCACTGTTAAAGGTCTGAAAGAAAGGTCACTTAAATGCTTGTTACGTTATACTTTTTGAATTTGATGGAGGAAATTATATGCTGTAGTTTTATTTACAAATTTAAAGCCTCAAGAAGGCCTTGAGGTATATTCTTTGGTGGTCTATGCTCCTCTATGAAAATGCTGTTTCATTACTACTGGCTTTGCGGGGTGGCGAGGAGGCTCAAACTTTTAACTCACCATGTCTCTTAGGAGAACAGATGGAGCAAAGCAGTGGATTCATGGGCCGCTTCCAGCGGAGGACAAGTAAAGCACCAAGTGGAATTGTAGATTATAAAGAAAATATTGGCTTGAAAGGGGCAAATCCTGCTCCAAGGTCAATTTAACAAATCATTAGAAAGGGGTGTGGTTAATCCTCACCTTGGATCTGAGTGTGATGAATTCTTCCTGCAATTTTCAGACTTGCAGGATCCTTTTGGCTTCTTAGGCTTCGGATTAGGAACAGAAAATTTCTTGCTGTAAATTACAAACACTCACACTTTTACCAGGACTTAATTCACCTATTTCAGTACAGTTGTTAAAATGTCAACCTGATTTCACTATCTTTTCTGTGTTTCTCTTTGCTGGTTGATTAGAGTGCCCTCGTGTGTCTTTATGATTTAATATCATTTCAGGTTTTAGGAAGGTCACGTTTTATCATCACCACCTCAGTGTGATAGGTTTTTTCCCTTTAGAATGCTTTCCTCAAACTCTGAAAAGTGACATAAGGCCAAATCACATACATTGTTCAATAGTGCTCTCAGATAAAACCGGCTATTTTAGTCTTGGGCATTTCAAAGTCCTAATGGTTACCCTGAAGATTAAATCTTTTATACTTAAGGCAAAAAATATATATAGCAAGGTTTTTTTCAGTAACAGTTGACTTGAAAAGAAAATTGTATATTTGCATGCAATACATATAGTCTGACATACGGAACAAGCATGACAGCATTGCTGTTGCCTATAACTGCAGCAGCACATTTGTTTTGTGACTGGCCTACTCTGCGTACCCAATCCCTCTGCCATTTGCTCTGATGATCCGCAAAGTGTACTTGAAGGACAAGCGCCAAGAATGCATCATGGCCACAGGACTCAGTAAAACCTAGCATTCCAAATGGAAAGTTCTCTCCTGGCTTGCTGAATACCAGCAGAGGTCCAGGGGTAAACTGCTCTTCAGTCATCATCATCAATTTATTCATTCAACAGATCTTCCTGAACACCTGCCTCTTCTGTGCTATGCATTACCCAAGGTACTAGGCATGTTCCAGTGAAGAAAACAGATTTACTCTCTGCCTTTATGGAACGTAAACTCCAGCGGGCTTACTGTGCAGTTCAAACAATATTACAGTGAACTTTCTGATGTAGTGATATTGTTGGGCCCTGGCTCAAGTAGTTTTTGAATATAATGCTTCAAAATGTATTTAATTGTATCCTAGAAGATGCCTTCTTAAAATTGTAACCGACATGGCCAATTTGCCCACTGGTTTAGCATTGTACCAGTAACGTATGAGAATACGTTTCCCCACTCTTGCCAGGGATGCCATCTGTTTCTTTACTCTTACTATGTGTCTTACTAATGTAACCATCTTCTTTCATCAGTCCTCACACCCTCTTGTCTCTTAGACTTCGGCTATATTTAGTAAAAGGTCCTTACAGTAGTGATGTATGGATGTGGGAAAATGTACCAAAAAGAGGAGCAGATTTCTTCAGATAAAAAAAATGGTGCCGTGAGAATCTTTAAAAGGAATTTTTCAAAGAACCTCTGGTGTTGCTTTGAAAATGCTGATGTGTGGGAGCAGTAGTTGTTATTATAAGTATTACGGGGTCCGGCAGATTGGAGAGGCACCTGGGTCAAGTGTGTGTAAATGGCAGAGGAGACCTCCGTGCCCCGCAGAAAGGAAAGGGATGACCGGTGAGAAGAAACTAGGAGTTGGCATATCAGGAAGGGCTAAGTCAGAAGGACAGATGTCAGAATTTGCGGAGATCCTGAGAAAAGGCAAGAATGCCAACAGAAGATGAGGGGGAATAGGAAAGACGTAGGAGAAAGGAGTTAGCTTGAAAGCCCCAAGGGGCTCGGTGATCAAGACTAACCTGTGGTGGGAATTTTACTGTGAGGAAAACAGGAAGTTTAAATTGCCCCTGATTGACCATATATCTGAAGGAAATGCCCTAAGGGTCTAAAACATTTTAATTTATTGAAAGCACAGCTGAATGAACTTTAGCTCTCAAGGATAGATAATCAGATAGATGATGTTCAAGAAAGCCATTCTTTAATAGGAATTGTAAAACTAACACCCTTTTTGCCCTTAAGGTGCAGTTTATTTTTCATCACTCATGCTTATGAATGGGGTGGGGGACCGTGACTAATGAAAGGTCTTGCATAATCTATTCTTCAGATTTATGGCCTAAGCAGAGATTGGCTTTTCCTAAATATAGTATTTCTGCATTTTTCTATTCCAGTAAAATAGAGAAAGGCATAATTAGATGTTCTAATTTAATAAGTCTTCTTTCTCATATGTTTTTTCAGTGTATGAAAATACAGGTAAACAAGAAGTAGTAGTAATAATGTAAAGGATATTATTATAATTGTTACTTTTTTTACATTTTTTAAATAGCTTTATTGAGGTAAAATTAACATACCACAAAACTCATACATTTAAAAGGTACATTGCAGTGACTTTTAGTAAATTTACAGAGTTATACAACAATCACCACAATCCAGTTTTAGAATATTTTCATTACTCCAAAAAGATCCCTTGTGCCCATTAGCAATCCCCATAACTACCTCCAGGCCCAGGCAACCACTAATCTATCTTCTGTCTTGTAGATGTGCCCTTTCTGGTCATTTCGTATGAATTGATTCATGCAATATGCAGTCTTCTGTGTCTGACTTTTCATTTAGCATAATGTTTTTGAGGTTCATCCATGTTGTAGCATGTATTGCTCAGTAATATTCTATATGAATATGTCACATTTTGTTTATCCAGGTACAAGTTGATAGACATCTGGATTGTTTCCACTTTGGGGCTATTAACATTGTGTGGACATAAGTTTTTATTTCTGATTTCTCCCTGTTTTCATTTCTTTGTCTTCCACGATTACACTGGCTAGAACGTCCAATACAATATTGAATAGAAGTGGTGCAAGCAATGGTACCAGTCTTTTTTCCCCTTCCCAGTCTTAGGGAGAAAGCATTTAGTCTTTCACCACTGAATACAATGTGAGCTGTAGGTTTTTCATAGTTGCCCTTTATCAAGTTGATGATGTTCCCTTCTATTCCTGGTTTGTTGACCATTTTTATCATGAATGGGTCTTGGATTTTATCAAGTGCTTTTCCTTTGTGTATCAAGATGATCATATGGTTTTTGTCCTTTATTAATATAGTATATTAACTTAGTTGAATTTTTAATGTTAAATCAATCTTGCATTCCAGGCATAATTCCCAGTTGGTCATGATGTAGAATCCTTTTTAGATATTGCTGGATTTAGTTTGCTGATATTTTGTTGACGATTTTTGCATATATATATATATATATATATATATATATATATATATTCATGAGAGAAATTGGTCTGTAGTTTTCTTATGATGTCTTTATCTGGCTTTTGTATCAGTAATATTGTTCTCATAGAATGAGCTGGGAAATGTTCTCTCCTCTATATTCCAGAAGAGTATGTGTGAAGAATTGGTATTTCTCTTTAAATGTTTGATAGAATTCATCAGTGAAGCCATCTGGGCCTGGACTTTTCTGGGAAGATTTTTAAATGACTAAGTCAATTTCTTTACCTGCTATAGGTCTCTTCAGATTTTCTCTTTGTGCATTACATTTTTAAAAAATTGTGATAAAATGTACACAACATAAAATTTACTATTTTAACCATTTTTAAGTGTACAGTTCAGTGACATTACATTCACATTGTTGTGCAGCCATCACCACCATCCATTTCCAGACATCACTTAGCATAATATCATCAAGGTTCATCCATGTTGTAGCCTGCGTCAAATTTTCCTTCCTTTTTAAGGCTGAATAATATTCTGTTGTATACCACATATGTTTTATACATTCATCTGTCAGTAGACACTTGGGTTGTTTCCACCTTTTGGTTGTTGTGACTAAAGCTGCTGTGAACATGGATGTACAAAAATCTGTTCAAGTTTCTGCTTTCAAATTTTTTTGGTATACACCCAGAAGTTGAATTGCTGGATCATACAGTAATTCTAATTTAATTTTCTGAGGAACCAACATACTGTTTTCCATTTTTTACATTCCCACCAGCGATGCACAGGGGTTCTGATTTCTCCACATCTTCACCGCTCGTCAACACTTGTCATTTTATCTTTGTTCGTTTAGATAATAGCTATCCTGATGGATGTGAAGTAGTATCTCAGTAAGGTTTTGATTTACATTTCCCTAATGATTGGTGATATTGAGCATCTTTTTGTGTTTCTTAAAATAGGTAATACATGCACATTGTTTAATTTAAAAAAATCTGTACACAAGTTTAAAAAAAAGAGAGAGAGAGAGAAGATCCTGTGCCACCTTTATCTTCCTCCTCAAGAGCAATCTCGGTTGTCAGTTTCTTGTGGATCCTTCAGAGATATTCCGGGGAAATATACACATGTGTATAATTTCCATCCCTTTTTTTTGTTTTTTACATAAATGGTGAGATACTGCCCACACTAGTTTTGCATATTCCTCTTTCTTTTTTAAGTTAGAAATTCATCTTAGAGATCATTTCATGTCAAAATTTAGAACAGCTTTATTTTATAAAACACAGCATACCCACACCTAATTGAGTCTGCACTTAACAAGATCCTGGGTCATTTGTTTTCATGTTACTTTCATTCTAAACAATGAAATAGTTTCAGTACTCCTTTCAAAAATTTTTTTCTTTTTAATATTTGTAACAGACACTTTGTCTTTTCATTGTCTAAAGGAGGAGTTTAGAATCATGGATGTTAGGCTGGAAGGTAGAGTTCTCCTTCCTCCACATACATCCCTCCCAACCATTTGAGTATCATTCATTGTTACTTAAAGTTTAGGGCATGGTTTTTGTTGGTAATATAATACATAACATGTGAAATTAGTGTCAGCATGGCTCAAAAATATGTTTAAACTATTGCCAGAAAAAAAGTCAGTTGCACAGTGTTTTGTTATTTAGGTATACCGTAATTTATCTAACCAAACCTTCCTCTGTGAGCATGAGGTTGTTTCCAGTCTTTAGTGATTAGAAATCTCGTCGCATAGATAATCTCTTTTGTGAGCATTTTTGGAAGTATATCTGTAGGATATATGTCAAAGGGTATATGCATTTTTTATTTCATTTTATTGCCAAAATGCCCGCATCGCGACTTAGCAGATTACACTCTTGCCAGCAGCGTTTCCCAACTCACCACTACCGTGTTATCATCAAGCTGTCTTATTTTTTTCTCCTGGGAAAGTGAAAAAAATCGTATGTCATTATACTTTTTTATGTTATTTTGTTCTCATTTTGTATAAGACGTGGAACATCTTTTCATATGTGTAGAAAAGCACCTATATTTCCATTTCCTTTTCATCTCTCTTCTCCCCTACTTGATCTATTAATACTACACTGCTAAACTATTTTACCTTCTGTAGCTCTAGAGTGTATTTTAATATCTTGTAGTACTTGTTACCACTCATTGTTCCTCACTTCAGAATTTTCCAGACTACTCTCCTTTATTTTTCATATAAAATTTAGAATTATTAATTTCCAGTAAAATCCTTTTCATATTTTGCTTGGAATCAGGTTAAATTTACACAATTTAAGGAGAGAATTGACTTATTTCTTTCAACATATCATTGAGTCTATCTAAGAACAAGAAATGTCTTTTCCTTTATTTAAACCTTTTTTTAAGCATATCTTTTTGGTTGTTACTGTAATTGGAATCTTTTCCTACATTGTTTACTTATAAGAAGGGTATTTCTTTTTTGCATTCTCTATACAGCCCTATGCTGAACTTTCTTATTTCAATATTATGTATTCATCTTTCCATTTAATTCTCTTAGGTTTTTAGGTGTATAACTTTGCAGATAATTTTTTTAACCTCATTTTTTTTTCCTGTGGTGTAATTACATTGGCTTATACTTCCAGAATAGTTTGGAACAGGAGTGGTGGTCGTAGACATCTGTGTTCTGTTTCTGATGTTAGTGGACATGATGCTTGAACTCAACATGGCACTGTTACATTGACTTCTGGCTTGAAATTTTTGTGTATTTTAATTTACATACTACAACTGCTTTCTTGCTCCAAAATTTTCTAGTCACTAAAAAAAGTCAGATTCTTTCACATAGCCCAACAATAAGTTACTTTCTAAGAGGAAGATCTATTTGTGTTTTATTGTTTGTTCTAGGGAGTTAATTATATCTTGCAAGCCATTTCCAGACTTTTGAGAAAACAATGGTTTTTATAACTTAAAGTCTTAGGTGGTACGTAGCAGACTTGTAGAACTAAAAGACTTCTATGACCTGAAAAGAAAATTGCAAGGTTTCCTTGGAAAACAGAACAGCCAGAAATAGTTTCTCTCTTTTTGTACTTAAGAGACAGGCCTGATAAAGGCAAGAAATGTAAACAAATTGTCTGTTAAAATAAACATAATTACCACACCAAAAAAAAAAAAAAAAATCGGTAGAAACAAAAAGGGATTCAGAGTCCTAGGCAGTGGCTTATTTATTTTAAACTCTATTTGAGTCAAGCTGCATAGATCCAATAGGAAGAAACTGTTGATGAACAACAGTGTGATAGTTAAAACTAACAGATAAGAGAAGCCATATCAAAAATCTATCGTTTGGCTCTAATTGTCTAGCCAATGAATGTTATTAAATGCCTATCTGGTACAAAACCTCCTCGGTGCTGTGGAGCAAACTAAAGATGAGTAAGACATAGACCTTACCTCTCAGTAACTCACTATTCAGCAAACCATAGGTAAGTGTACTGTGTATACTATTGATGTATGTGACTGAGTGTATGTGGTTTTAGTGACAGACTGTGATAAAGGCAGTAGTAATATCAGGATTATGAAAGATGAATTCCAACCAGAGAATCAAAGTTTCCTAGAGAAGTAAAATTTGAGCTGGCCTTGGAAAGTACCTTGGCTGACAAATAACATCGGAGGAGGAACATGATGGTCTTATTCCAGGTAGACGGAACAGTTAAATTTAGAAGGATCTGGATTATATTCATAGTTCCTACCCTCTTCCCTACCACCACCCCCCGAAATAGTAGTAATAATAATAGGAGTGAGAGGAAACTTTGAGAGGTGATGGATACGTTTATAAACTTGATGGTGGTGATGGTTTCATGGATGTATACTTATCCCCAAACTCAGCAACTTATTTACATTAAATACATCTTTTCACATGTCAGTCACACCTCAATAGAGTGGTTTTTAGAAAGATTTGGAAGTGAGGTGTTCAGTTTTCCCATAATGTGCATATACACTTTATATGTTTTTTGCTCTGTAGCAGTGTGTACAAAAATAGACACATTTCTGTCTTCTCATATTCTCCTAATTCATTACTTTAGAATATCAACATTTTTATTATATGTGTGTTGTTAACATCTGAAAGGTTTGTACGTGTGATTGGAGCTCTAGCTCACTGCAGTTGGGACCTTGCTGAGTGTATTAGGAATGAAAGTTAGAAAGGTAGATTGAAGCCACAGTGGTGGACTTGGAGTATAAGACTTAGCGGTTTGAGAAGTAACAAAATAAGGATTTTTTTTAAGAAAAAGTTTCAGGGAAGTTTAAGAATTTTTAAACACCTAGAGCCTTTAAATTCATCCCTTCTGAAACCTAGGACAAAGGAGTTTGAAGAACTGTATTTTACACACTTAAAAACTTTGGAATGTGAAATCAAAAAGTATGATTCATTGCAGTTACAGAAAACATTTTTAAAAGTGAAATATAATCAAAACAAGAAGCATTAGGGAGCTTAGCAAATGCATCAAAGTAAATCAAAGTCAGAATTACCTACTTAGGACAAGATTTTTCTAAGCACCTTACAAGGACCTCATAAACAGTAACAGAATTAATAAATACATCAAAAAGTGAAAGAGATCCAGAGAATCAGTGGGACCAGTTGTTGGGCGCCATGTAAGAAGAGTGCCCAGATAGGAAAAAGGAGAGAACAGACACCCTCGTTTATTCCTTGACGTTCGCCTTTACTGAGAAAGAGTTGGGGAGCCCCATTCCTGCAGACCTGCTAAATGCGTAGAGTATTCTTGGTCACATCAACAGGTTGAGTAGAGAGAAATCACCAGAAAGTGTGATGCTGTCCTCAGGGTATTTTTTAAATAACATTTTCAGATAGTAAAACCAACATAAATTTCAAGTGTGCGTGCAGTTTGATGAATTTTTATCTAGTTATGCATCTGAGTGTGTTCTCTTTCGTGTCTGGCTTCTATAACTCAACATATTGTTGACCTGAAAGTTTTGAAGGATGAAATTGTTGCTTTGTTCGTTAAACTGTGTCACCCAGCTGTACATAGCAACCTGGTGGAGGACTGGCAAAGTGCCTGTGGGATTACCATCTCCTTGGAGTGTTCTTGAGGGGACCCTGAGATATTCAGCCTGGCAAAACCTATTTCTGGGCTAGGCAAGCTGCCGCCGTTCAATGGGAGATGTCAGCTGAGACAACATGGTTTCTTTTATGAAGAAATCCATCCAACTAAACTATCAGAGTTCTTCAAAGGGACTAAATAAAAGAAAACTTGTTTCTTTAATTCACTTGAAGTTTTAGAATGCTTTTCTCAAAAAGCATTTTTCTCAAAATGATTTTCTCAAAATGCTTTTCTCAAATGCTTTTCTCAAAAGTTTTAGAATGCTTTTCTCAAAAAGAACCAATACATACTCATAAATTTTTTTCTGAATATAATGGAAAGATATAAAGAAGAAAACAAAAATCACCTGTAATCTCACCACCTAGAATAATCACTGTGTAACATTTTGGTATGTCATCTTCTATGATGGTTGTGTGCACTGATATCCTGTAGTCGCTCTAAGGCTATAAATCTGTTAGGATCAGATTCAGCTCTGAGTGATAAGAAGCCTGAAGTAACCATGGCTTAACAGTTTAGATGTTTGTTTCTCTCTTACAAAGGAAGTCCCGGGGTAAAGAGTCCAGGTCTGTGACCATTAGAGACCCAGGGTCTCGTGCTAGCTTGCCGCCCCACCATCTTCAATATATGCCTTACTGTTTGTGATCCAGTGTGAGTTGACCAGCTCAGGCCATCAGATCCTTTTTCTAGTCAGCAGGAAGGAGGAAGGGACAGGGAAAGGCATGCCCCTTCCCTTTGATTATTTCTCACAGACTTCAATATATTCTTTGTGGCCAGAATTTAGTTACATGACTACAGTTAGTTGCAAGAGAGACTGGGAAATCTCTATTCCAGGTGGCCATAATTCCAGCTGAGATTTGGGGTCCTCCTGTGAAAGGGCAAAGGGGCATACAGATAATGAGACAACTTTCTGTTACAAGCCTTTCCATTGTGAATGTTCATGAGCTCATTTTGAATCTTTTTATAGTATTATGTTGTATGGATTTATTCTGCTATTGAACATTTTGGTTTCCATTCCCTACTATCCCACACAATACTGAAGAGAACATATTTTTATTTACATTTTTTGCACCCATCTGGGTGTTTGCTTAGTGTCAATTCCTTAAGTAAAATTGCTATATAGGCACATTTTAAATTTTGATTCAGTATTGCTCTTCAGACGCTCTTTTCCTTTTCACTCAGCAGAGGTAAATGAGAGTTTCCATTTCCCCACATCCTCATGATCAGTTTCTTTATCCCGTGCTAGTGTGTGGAGAGAGGATCTTCTCTCAGCGTAGAGAGACCGCCAGCAATGTTTGTTCCCAAGCCAACCCCTGTTTTCCCTCCCTGTCAACACTCCCACCCTTCGTGAGCTTCTGTTGGGGGGGGGGTTGCTTTTTATGACAACTCTCTCCTTCTTTACTCATTTTCATGGAAAGCCGAGTCAGAGGACAGGATAAGCAAGAGGGAGCAGCCATAAGTGTCAGTTACCCAGCTGTGGGTGATGTTTAGCCACACTCCAACCAGAAAGTGGCTTCTCTGTGTTCACCAGGCATGCTAGAGATTTGCTGCTCAAGTGGAAAATTATCCCTCTCTTTTATCCAGCTGTGTAGTCAGTGTGACACACTGGAGTGCGATTGGCACCTTTAACAGCCCTCCTGCAAGATAGAATCAAGAGACAAAGTGGAAGAAAGTGAAAGATTACCAAATAAAATTGAAATGTATTTATAGAAATCTCTGAGTGTTGGAGAGCCTGGCCCAAAATTCTTAGCAGGGGTAATAGTTCCAAATTAGGCAGATTTGGCTCAGTGGAAGCCGGTTTCACTCAAGATGCTGTGGTATCAGGCAGGAATTCTCCACAGAGTGTGCTTTCTCCTTCCCTGCCACACTAAGAATCTTCTTAAACACCCTGTTAGGGCATGGCGTGTCTCCTAGCAAGCTATAGTTATCGATGGCGGTAAATATGTATACTCAGGTGTGTAGGTGCAGAGAAAAGTTCACAAGCCTTGGAAGAGCTTGGTTCCTCATTTATAAAAGAGGTATTTGGGCTAGATTATCTTAGAATTCCTTCCATCTTATAAATCATGTAATTTCTTATTTGCATAGAGCTAGTTGTAAAAGAACACAGTGGCATGGATACGTCTTGACTGGTTATATAAAAGACCAAAGAGTTTTGGTTGACCCAGTGAAATGATAGAATAATGAGAGACAATATTTTTGTGTTAAAAGAGAGCTTAGAAATAATCTAGTTGGGACTTCCCTGGCGGCCCAGTGGTTAAGAATCCACGCTTCTACTGCAGGGGTAACAGGTTCTATCCCTGGTTGGGGAACTAAGATCCCGCATACCCCATGGTGCAGTGAAAGAAAGAAAGAAAGAAAGGAAGGAAGGGAGGGAGGGAGGGAGGAAGGTGGGAGGAAGGAAAGAAAGAGAGAGAGAGAAAGAAAGAGGAAGGAAGGAAGGGAAAGGAAAGGAAGGAAGGAGAGGGGGGAGGGGGAGAGAGAGAGAAAGAAAGAGAGAAAGAGAAAGAATCTAGTCAAGTCTCTTCAGATGAAGAAATTTGAGGCCCAAAGAATTTAGGGATTCGTTTGGATTAACACTAATTTAGAGACAGAGTTAGAACTAATGCTTTATGACTAGGTTAAAGGAGATGTTGGATGCTATGGTGTACAGCTCAGCAGTAAGATCTGACTCTGGTTTATTTAAGCTAAAAATAAATTTTCACTTTGGAAAACAGTTCGGTAGTTTCTTAAAAGGTGAAACATATATAGCCTAGCAATTCCACTCTTAAATATTTACCCAAGGGAAATGAAATTGTATGCCTCTACAAAAATCTGTATGTGAATATTTATGGCAGCTTTATTCATAATTGTCAAAAACTGAAAACAACAACCCAAATATCCATCAGCTTGTGGATGTTATCAATAAACATCTATGGTACATCCATACAATGGAGTACTTCTTAGCAATAAAAAGAAGTGGACTATTGATACATGCAACAACAAGGATGACTCTCAAAAGCATTATACTGGTAGCGTTCGAGATTTCCAGTTGCACTGCATCCTTGCCAGCACTCGCCAGTCTTTAGTTTTGACGCTTCTTGTAAGACTGTAGTGGTACCTCACTGTGGTTGTAATTGATATTTCTCTAAGGACTCATGTTTAGCATCTCTTCATTTGCCATCCATATGTCTTCTTCAGCGAATGCCTCCTCACATATTTTACCCATTTTTATTGCATTGTTTGTGCTGTTGTTGAGTTGTAAGAATTCTTTTTTTATAAAACAGATAAAAATGATACTTTATTAGTGTGAATTTATTTTCTAAGTTAGTAATTGTTACATTTATGTATCATAAAATCAGTCAATGAGGAAGAATGAGGCTCTTCTGATAAACACAAAAATTTGAAATCAAGGGTCAGGGAACTACCTTCCTGTATTAACATTGAATTTATTTGGTTTTTTTTTTATAAATTTATTTATTTATTTTTGGCTGTGTTGGGTCTTTGTTGCTGTACGCAGGCTTTCTCTAGTTGTGGCGAGCGGGGGCTACTCTTTGTTGCAATGCAGTTGCTTCTCATTGCAGTGGCTTCTCGTTGCGGAGCACAGGCTCTAGGCGCTCGGGCTTCAGTAGTTGTGGCACACGGGCTCAGTAGTTGTGGCTCACGGGCTCTAGAACACAGGCCCAGTAGTTGTGGCGCACGGGCTTAGTTGCTTCACGGTATGTGGGATCTTCCTGGACCAGGGCTCAAACCCGTGTCCCCTGCATTGGCAGGCGGATTCTTAACTGCTGCGCCATGAGGGAAGCCCAATTTATTTGTTTTTTTACTTTGGCTGGAGTTGTAAGAATTCTTTTTAATTTTCTGTTTTCAAGTTCTTTATCAGATACGTGTTTTGTAAATATTTTCTCCCAATCTCTGAGTTACCTTTCGTTTTAAGGGTGTCTTTTGAAGAAGTTTTAAATTTTGATTAAGTTCAGTTTATAGGTTTTCTTTTCATGTTCTTGTTCTTTATCTAATCTAAGAAATCTTTGCCTAACTTTCCCTCTTTTTTTCTAGAATTGCCCTATCCTATACAGTATCCTTCAGTTGCATGCGACTATTAAACAATAGAATTTAAAATTCTATTTTATTTTAATTAATTAAACTTTAAAAGCTGATACTTGATTCAGTTATTGAGGAAATTTTAAGTATGTTCAGAAGATCTAACTAGGGGCTTCCCTGATGGCGCAGTGGTTGAGAGTCCGCCTGCCCATGCAGGGGACACAGGTTCATGCCCCGGTCCGGAAGGATCCCACATGCCACGGAGCAGCTGGGCCCGTGAGCCATGGCTGCTGAGCCTGCGCGTCTGGAGCCTGTGCTCCGCAGTGGGAGAGGCCACAGCAGTGAGAGGCCTGCGTACCGCTAAAAGAAAAACAGAAGATCTAACTAAAACTAAATTTAAAAAAGAAAACTTAAAATGACTTTATCATGGGACTTCCCTGGTGGTCCAGTGGTTAAGATTCTGTGCTCCCAATGAAGGGGGCCCAGGTTCGATCCCTGGCCAGGGATCCCACATGCCACAACTAAGAGCCTGCATGCCACAACTGAAAGATTCCCATATGCCACACCTAAAGATCCCGCATGCCGCAACTAAGACCCAGCGCAGACAAATAAATAAATGAATGAATGAATTAATTTTTTTAAAGAAAAGTTAGGGACTCCCCAGGCAGCACAGTGGTTAAGAATCCGCCTGCCAATGCAGGGGACACAGGTTTGAGCCCCGATCCGGGAAGATCCCACATGCCACGGAGCAGCCAAGCCCGTGTGCCACAACTACTGAAGCCTGTGCTCTAGAGCCCATGCTCCTCAACAAGAGAAGCCACGGCAATGAGAAGCCCGAGCACCGCAAGGAAGAGTAGCCCCCGGTCAACTAGAGAAAGCCCGTGCACAGCATTGAAGACCCAACGCAGCCCAAAATAAATGAATTAATTTAAAAAAAAAGTCAATTCACTTCCCCCACCTTAACAAGTCAAATTGTTGTTGTTGTTTTTTAAATGACTATCATTAGGAAATGCCACATTTTTAAAATGTTAAAATATACTAGCATACAACTTCTCAGGGATATGGAAATGACTGTTGGCAGTCTTAATTAACTAACTGAATGCTCTCCCTTCTTGGTCTGTTCCAAGCTGTCTGTCTTAGAAGTAACCTAACAGGG
The DNA here is from genome assembly GCF_964341445.2 of Mesoplodon mirus. Classification (NCBI taxonomy): domain Eukaryota; kingdom Metazoa; phylum Chordata; class Mammalia; order Artiodactyla; family Ziphiidae; genus Mesoplodon; species Mesoplodon mirus. Next base: position 223,252,945 of record NC_138976.1, on the reverse strand, counting down.
GTTAGGTAGTGGTTCAACAGGGAAACAATATTGAGAGAGAAGTTAGAAAAGATGACTAGAAAAAACTATAGTCACTTTTATTGCTAAGATTCTTGGATTTTTTTTTCTATCCAACTATCCTATCCATATCAAATCTGTTGCTCTTAGTATAATACACTGTTATAGTTTTTCTTCTTTCTGACATATTAGTGGAATGATTTAAGAGAAAGTATTTGGAACTTGTACTCGTTTGAGTGCAAAATCAGTTTGTTATTAACTGGGTGACCTTGGGCCTTGACAACTGAATTGGTATCGATAGTATTTACTTCACTCAGTTTTGGGGTAAGAGCTAATTAAATACTGGATAGAAAATATTTGTCGATAATTCTTATTGTTAGTGAAGGTAATTCATACAATGATATTTTCAATTCCTACTCCTTTCTAAGCAAGGGTCTACTTTTATTTTTAGAATTCCCTTTCAAGTGTCAGCTTTGATGTGTATTTTTATGAATATGTATGTTTTATAAATATAACTAGCATTAATATAACATTTCTGGTAATTAGATAATTATCAATATCATTTGAAAATCTTCTCATAAAATTAAAAAGCTTTGCTGAATCTTGTTAGAGAAGTGTTTTGCCAAACTGCATAACACTAGAAAGCATCAAGGAGTTTATTAAAGTTACTAACGTAATATCAAAAATTTAGACAAAATCTGGAGTTATTTTTGTTTCCTTCCTTCCTCCAAGACAATACCTTGTTGAATCATGAGGTAGCGGTCTCACTTTATTTCATTTCCATTGCTATGTCAGTAGTTGTGTTGTTCACTTTGCATCAGGACAAATATAGTATCAAAATGAAAATCCTGAACTATTGTCATTAGTAGTTCCTTGAAAATTCACAAGTATACCTAGCAAATGCTATACTAATACTAAAATATCCATTAAGATCTCTTAGATTTTATTTTTGTACCATGAGACTTTTGTCATAAGGAAAAGAGCACTACAAATTTTGACAATAGTAGGAAAGGTGTAGTTACATAATTCTAATGTCTGCGGAGAGGTGTCTGATAACCGTACAGAAAAGACACTCTTGGCCTCATTACTAACATTAAATAGATGTTAATAGTTTACCTTTGTTTTTTTGTTTTTTTTTTTTAGATCAGATCTCCTTCCTCCCCTCCCTGCTTTTGACATAAGTTGTATCTAAAGCTAAGATCCCCAACCTTTACTTTTCCTCCCTCTCCAGAGGTTACTACTTTCTTCAAGTTGACGTGTATCATACCCATATATGCTTTTATTAGTTTAGTATATGTTAAGGTGTGTGTAATATTCAGTATTATTAGGTATTGCCAAATTATCCTCCAGAATGATTGTACCAATTTGTACTACATTTTGACTACATATTTCCAATACATTGTATTATTAGTCTAATTTTAGCCTAACTAAATTGTCTTATTTAGCCTATCAATTATTGTCTTATTTTGCATGTCCTTGATTCTAATGATACTGAGTTCTTTATATCTTTATTTTTTGACCACTCTCGTTTTCCCATTCTGTTGGGTTTTTTTGGTTTTTGGTTTTTTTCTTTTTGGTTGCCCCGCACAGCATGCCAGGGATCCAACCCATGCCCCCTGCAGTGGAAGCGTGGAGTCTTAACCACTGGGCTGCCAAGGAAGTCCATTTCTGTTGAGTTTTTAAATCTTTTTATTGTTGATTTGTACGAGCTTTTTATACTGAATAGGTTCCCAATGCTTTTTTTAATAACACATAATGGAAATATCTTCTCTCAATCTCTGGCTTGTGTTTTCACTCTGTTCATGGTGTCTTTTGAAGATTTTCAAAGTACCATAGTCAAATATATGAATCTTTGTCTTATAGTTTGTGCTTCTTGTCTGTTAAGAAACTCTCCACTATCCCAGAGTGATAAGGTATTTTCCTCTTTTTGTTTTATTTTTCAATACAAGTTGTAAAGCTTTTGTCTTCATATCTTAAGTATTTAAGTCATCTGGAATTAATTTTTTTGTGTGGTGTGAAATAATTTTTTCCAAATGGGTTACAAACTTTCCCAGCACCATATGTTGACAATGGTACTTTTATCATATGTCCTAGACATGTATGTGCCTCTTTTCTGGACTGTTTATTCCTTTTCCGTTGCTCCATTAGCTATCTTAGTGCAACATCCTACTGTTAATTACATTATAGTAAGTTGTAATACCAGAAAACTTAAATCTTCTCTAATCATTGTTCTTTAATATTTTTTAGCTAATCATAGCCCTTGACTCTTTCACATGATTCTTTTTTTTAATTTAATTAATGTATTTATTTATTTTTGGCTGTGTTGGGTCTTCATTTCTGTGCGTGGGCTTTCTCTAGTTGCGACGAGCGGGGGCCACTCTTCATCGCAGTGTGCGGGCCTCTCACTGTCACTGCCTCTCTTGTTGCGGAGCACAAGCTCCAGACTCGCAGGCTCAGTAGTTGTGGCTCATGGACCTAGTTGCTCCGCGGCATGTGGGATCTTCCCAGACCAGGGCTCGAACCCGTGTCCCCTGCATTGGCAGGCAGATTCTCAATCACTGCGCCACCAGGGAAGCCCTCATATGATTCTTAATTTCCATAAAAAGTAGATTAGTGAGAACTGATTTTTTTTTTTTTGGTAGAGAGATTTATTTTAAGGAATTGGCTCACTTCACCTATAATGTAAGAACCTTACAACAGTGTACTTGCAAGTCCTCCCTCCCATTCTTCGTGCTGTGGTGCTCACACATTTTATTTTTATACATGTTATAAATTCCACAATATGTTGTTACCATTTTTCCTTTAGACAGTTAATTATGTTTTTAAACAATTTTTAAAAGAAAAGTAGCTTTTTATATTTTCATTTATTTTCACCATTTTCAGAGTTCTTTTTTTTATAGATTCTATTATAATAATCCTTCTTTCTAAAGAACTTCCTTAATATTTTTGTAACACAGTCTGTTGGCAGTGAATTCTCTCACCTTTTATTTATCTCAGTCTTTTTTTTTTTTCAGCTAAGTTTCCCTTTTTTTTACCTTTTTTCTTCAAGTTTTAATGAGATATAATTGACATACAGCACTGTATCAGTTTAGGGTGTACAGCATAATGATTTAGCTTACGTATATCACAAGATGATGACCACAGTAAATTTAGTGAACACTGATCATTTCATATAGGTATAAAATTAAAGAAATAGAAAAAAATTTTTTTCCTTGTGATGAGAACTCTTAGGATTTACTCTCTTATCAGCTTTCATATATAACATAGAGCAGTGTTAATTATATTTATCATGTTATACATTATATTCCTAGTACTTACTTATCTTATAACTGGAAGTTTGTACCTTTTGACCACCTTCATCCAATTCATCCTCCCCCCACCCCCACCTCTGGTAACCACAGATTTGATCCCTTTTTTCTATTAGTTTGTTTGTTTTGAAGTATAATTGACGTATAACTATTAGTTCCCATTACACAACATAGGAATTCAGTATTTCTGTATATTTCAAAATGATCACCATGATAAGTCTAGTACCATCTGTCACCATACAAAGATATTACATAATTATTGATTATATTCTCCACACTGTATATTTCAAACCCATGACTCATTAATTTTGCATCTGGAAGTTTGAACCTCTTAATCTCTCTCACCTATTTATTTCTATTTTTAACAACAGTTTATTTTCCTTTCCAATTAACCTTATTTTTAAGGAGAGTTTTATAGGTTTTTTAAAGTTTTTATATGATTTTATACTTTTTTATTTTATGATAATTTAATTTTTGCCATATGAATGGTATTCTCATTTTAATTCTTATTACTTTTACTGATCGTTCACGGCTGGCATGTAAGAACTCAATTTTTGTACATTGATTTTTTTCTATCTAGCAATCTTGATGAACTCTCCTATTAGTTGTAATAGGTTTCCTTCAGAATGTCTTCTAATAATATCATCTGTGGACAATGACATTTTATTTCTCCACTTCTAATCATTTCATCCTTTATTTTTCTTGTCTTATTGCATTATATATCATTTCCAGTATAGTATTAAATTTAAGCAGTCATAGTGGGTATCCTTTTGTTCTTGACGTTCAGCGAACTGTTTCTTATGCTTCATCATCAACTATGATGTAGGATTCGGTTAGAACCCTTTATCAGATTAAAGAAATATTCTTCTATTTATAGTTTGGTAAGAGTTTTTGCCTTTGAATTGATGTTGAGTTTTTTAAATACATTTTTGGAATCTTTTAAGATTTGTTTTTCCCTGTATTCATTTATGTGTGAATTATGCTGATAGGTTTTCTAATGTTGTGCCAGGAAGCAAAAGCATTACATAAAAATCAATTTGCTAGACATATCCTTTTAATGTTATATTTGAATCAGAAAGAACCAAAGTCTATTCCACTGCCAGAGAGAAAAGAAAACTGAACCTCTTTTCTCTGCTCATAGGTCTCCACAGTGAATATATGTGTTGATTAAATAGAAAAAGGAGAAAAACAGGAAAAAAATGGTGATGTCATTTACAACTTACTTCATTAACACTCTTACCTGTAAAAAAAAAAGTTCCTTTATGGTGTGTACAATTCTCCTGAACAAGATTAAAGAGCTTTTGGCATTAACTCAACCTAAAGGTTATAGGTTACATTACAGATATTTAAAGGTAGTTTCAGGGCCTCCCTGGTGGCGCAGTGGTTGAGAGTCCACCTGCCGATGCAGGGGACGCGGGTTCGTGCCCCGGTCTGGGAGGGTCCCGCGTGCCACGGAGCAGCTGGGCCCGTGAGCCATGGCCGCTGAGCCTGCGTGTCCAGAGCCTGTGCTCCGCGACAGGAGAGGCCACAGCAGTGAGAGGCCCCGCGTACCGCCAAAAAAAAAAAAGTTAGTTTCAGCAGTAAAACTGCTTTAGAGTGAGAGAATCTTATCACCTTTTTTTTTGTTTCTTTTTTTGAATGGAAGGGAAAACTCAACAAAAGAAAATTACTGCTTATGAGGGATTGCAGACATATTTAATAATTTAATCTTTGCTTTATCTTATATTAGCCAGCTAACTAATTTTCTTTGTTCACTAGCTTATAAATTCAGTCTATATTCTTATCAACTCAAAGTATGGCCTTTTAGAGCACATCATCTCTGCAAATTTTTCTTAGTGTCTGACAATTCCTTTCTCTCTGTGTAGCATAGCATGCTGTGGTGGTGAAGTGTACTCTCTCTGGATCTCATTCGCCTGAGTTCAAGTCCTAGCACAGCCTTTTCAGCTTTGGGACCTCATAATTTCTGTGCTTCATTTTTTTCCTCTGTAAAATGGGAATATAGTTCCTACCTCATAGCATTCCTGGGAGGATTAAAGGAATTAAATGTAAAGTTCTTGTGGAGTGCCTGACATTTAATAAATACCATATCGTAATAACTATGTATATTATAATTATTTTAAATAAGACTAGGAAAGAGAAGAACATATTTGATGTTGTAGTCCATGGTTCTTTCTGCAAAAGACAGACAAATATTTCTCAAAGGCAAGTCACTAAAATTGAATTTGCCATATGATGAAATTGCCAAGTTTACCAAATGTACTAACTTGCCAAATTCTTTATTTTTTATTTTTTTATGAGATATAGTTGATTTGCAAAATTCTTGTGTTGTTTTGTTTTGTGTTTTGTGGTTTTTTCTTTTTTTTCTGAAGTTTACAGTAATTCATACTGCTTTTGAAGATTTCTGTGAGGCTAGATTGGCTGGTTGTCATTTTGTGTTCATAGCAGCTTTTTTAAGTGTTAGATTTGCTGAAATCTGTGGTCATAATATGAGTCTTCTTAGTAATAGTTGTAATATTCAGAAATACATTTCAAAATCAGTAACCAAAAAAAAAAAAAAAAAAAAAAAAATCAGTAACCAGGGGCTTCCCTGGTGGCGCAGTGGTTGAGAGTCCGCCTGCCGATGCAGGGGACACGGGTTCGTGCCCGGGTCTGGGAAGATCCCACATGCCGCGGAGCGGCTAGGCCCGTGAGCCACGGCTGCTGAGCCTGCGCGTCCGGAGCCTGTGCTCCGCAACGGGAGAGGCCACAGCAGTGAGAGGCCCGTGTACCGCAAAAAAAAAAAAAAAAAATCAGTAACCAGAAACCCCCAAGAGCTACATATGAAAGGAGTACTAGAAAAATACCATTTGCTTGCTTAAGAGGTCAATAAGGAAGATTGTGCAAGGAGCTTGTGCCAGTGCTTTGAGAGTGTGAAAGTCTGATTTGTATGCTCCCCTATAAGTACGAACATTCAAGCTGAGAAATCAACTTAAAGATTGATCTCAAGATATTTCCTGGGGACCTGCCTCAACCTGTTCTACATAGAATTCCCACAGATGTAGCCCCACCAAAGATGGGCTCACCATCCAGAATTTTAAAACAACAGTAATGAAATCCACCATGAGTTAGAATCAGCAAACATAACAAGACTCCCAAGAACTGCAGACAATTGTACAATCTGATGGAGATTCTAAAATTAAAACGTTAAAATGATCAAAGACATATACGAAGATATCAAACCTATGAAAAGAGCAAGATGCTATTTTTTAAAGAGAACTTCTAGAAATGAAAAGCAGTCATTGAAAAGTTGAGTTAAATAGCAGACTTGACACCAATAAGAAAGAATTAGCAAATTAGGATAGAGCTGAGGAAAGTATCCAGAATGCACTGTACAGGGCTAAAAAAGCAAAATATGAAAGGATAATTTAGTTACAGAGACAGAGAGTAAAATGAAACATTACAATGAATATTTAATAGGCATTCCACTAGTAGAAACTAGGAAGAATGGAGGAGAAATGGTATTCAAGATGATAAAGACTGACAGTGTTTTTCACAGTTGTCAAAGATGAGTCTTTATATGTTAGAAGTATAATCCCCCCCCAAAAAAGAAATTCATGCCAATGTACATCTTAATGAAAGATCAAAACATCAATGGCAAATAGATTTTAATAGCAACCTGTAAGGGATTACCAGTTAGACTGGCAGCAGATTTCTCATCAGCTATGATAGATGCCATAAGACAGTTGGATTAGTATTTTTACCATTCTAAGGTAATTTGCTACCCTATAATTCCACCACCATCACTGTTGAGTAAATTCAAAATTAAGAAATTTCCAGACTAATAATGGCTAAGAGTTTACCTTTTGAACACCGTTTAAAGGAAGTAGACTAAAGGATGTATTTCAGGGAAAAGGGAATTGAACCCAAGAAATGGGATACAAGAAGGATTGGTGAACAAAGAAATTGGTTAAAATGATGGTAAATAATCATTAACTGTGAAAAATAGTGTAAAATAATTCATTGACTCTACAGTACTATTGTTAGGACATATCTTTCTTTTATTTACATAGCACTGAGGGAAAAAGCAACACTGAGAATTGAACCATGACAAGTTGCTTTAATGATGGTGTTGATCAGTACATGAATCTGTTACACAAACTTCTCTTTCCTTTTAAATTTCTTTTATCCAGTCCAAGGAATTTGGCAGTTGCCTTCATGTGCATTGCTTCAAATGTGATAGGGAATCCTTTTGTACATATCTTGGTTAAGGACCATAGCAAAGTTTCATCTGTTTGTAAATAGCTTCCATAGTAGAAAAAAATCAGTAACAACTAAAATTCGAGAACTCAGGAAATAACAGGATAACAATATTATTGAGAAATACAGAGGTAACTAGAAGAAATAGCTGTAAAAGTCAAAAGTAGTTGCCTCTCAAATTGGTGATTCATTTTTTTTTGTTTGTTTGGTTTTTTTGCATTACATGGGCCTCTCACTGTTGCGGCCTCTCCCGTTGCGGAGCACAGGCTCCGGACGCGCAGGCTCAGCAGCCATGGCTCACGGGCCTAGCTGCTCTGCGGCATGTGGGATCTTCCCGGACCGGGTCACGAACCCGCGTCCCCTGCATTGGCAGGCGGACTCTCAACCACTGCGCCACCAGGGAAGCCCTGGTGATTCATTTTTAACTGTGTGTGTATATGTGTAAAATTTCATTTAAAAAAACAAGACTGTTGACTGAAGGAAAAATTGGTATAGCTATATTATTTAGAAATAAATCTAGAAATGGATCATAAGACAAAGAGCATTACATAATGGTAAACCATGCACTAGTATTAATCCTGACCATTATGTACCTAGCAATATAGCCTCAAGGTGTATAAAGCAAAATATGACAGAATTACAAAAAGAAATTGCCAGTTTCTTCTCTCCTAAGACTCAAAGTAGGTGAGGATATAGGAGATTTAGATAAGATAATAAACTTAATCTGCTCTGTATACAACAATTAGATTATATATTTCCAATTTTCATCCACACTGGATCATTTGTAAAACTCAGCTATTCACAGTGTAGACTTACAAAGCAAGTTTCAATAAATATCAAAAAAGTATTATAAAATCTGTTCCCTGCCCACAAGAAAATTAGAAATCAGTAACCAAAAGATAACCATTTCCACCTTTATATTTGGAAGTTAAACCAAACACACACACACACACAACGCACAGTTCTTTTGTAGCTCAAAGTAGAAATCACAATAGAAATTTCATTGTATTTAGAAATGGGTAAATTGAAAACGCAATGTAAACTTGTAAAATGTATCCAGAGCATCACTTACAGAGCTATATGTAGCCTGAATGCGTATTTTAATCAGCTACACATCCAACTGCAGAAATTTAAAAAGTATAACAGATAAAACTTGAAATAGAACAATAAAACTCAGAGCAGAAATTAAATAGAAATTGAAAAGCAAACATATATTTATGTTAATGATAATTGACTTGTTGGTTATGAGCTAAAGGAATACAACATTTTAAACTGTAAAGGAAGAAAAAATAAAATTAATAAAAGAGAAAGCAGTGCATTGCTCCTGGTTCAGAGAAATTTTATTGTATAGTAAAAATGGCAGCATTCACTAAATATATAGATTAAATGTAGCTTCCATTTACATCCTTAGAAAAACTTTTTTTTAGAATTGAAGTCTAGTCATTCTAGCTTATTTTCAATTATTACAAAGTAAAAACGTTACAGCATTGAGGTGAAAACGAAAAACAAAAACAAAAGAACAGTGGACAGAGTAGAGATTTCAGAAATATATTCAAACTACTAAAGGACTCAGGTGTTGAAAACCAAGGATAAGTTAAAGGTGAAGGGAGTTGCCTTTAATGAATTCTGCAAGGACATTTAGGAAAATGGACTCATGTTTTTGTCCCAGTTGTGCATAAGAGATCAATTTAGGACTATTTATGAAAACAGTATTTTCAGAGATCAGATTGGTTTGTCAACATAATAGCTATTCCTCAGAAGTGTGTTAGCATCAAAAGGAAAGCAACAAAGAGAAAGGCAGAATATGGATAGTTGTTAAATCTGAGTAATGGGAGTTTACTGTACTAATTTTGCTTACTTGTATGTTTGAAATTTTCCATAATAAAACTTTTTAAAATGAATGTAAGAGAATGAGAAATATATGTACTAAGTATAACTGATAAAAATTTTTACCCAAAAATATAAACAATGCCTATATATGTTAAGCATATATAAGTTCTGAAACCAGATTTATTGAGTGGTAAAAAGAAATCAACAGGCACATGAGGAAATATAGATAATAAATTATTACAGAAAAATCTGCAGCTTTGTTATTAAGTAGAAATAAAATTAACGTGAAAGCACTGCTGTGTGCTTATTAAGCTAGAAAAAATAAAAATTGTAAAACCTTATGTTGGCTACAATATTCGCTTCTGTACTCAGTAGTAACTGTATCTTCCTGGACGGAAAACTAGCAATAGAAAAATATTTGTAAAATCATTCACTTTACCTAGTCTTATGAGATACACAGATGTCTAAAACATTAGTGAATGCCACACAGAATAGAATTTCTTCTCTTAAATCCTGTAAATTTAGGTGCCCCCCCAAAAAAATTTAGGTGACCTCTTCAGCCTTTTAATGATTTTATAACTATAGCAACAATGAGCACATACTATGTGTCAGGTTCTGTATCTATTCATTTAGTCCTCACAACTTTAGGAGGGTAACTTCTATTACTGCATCCTACAGATAAGGAAGCTCAATCTTGGTGAAGTTAAGTAACTTCCCCAAGTCACACAGTAATGAGCACAACCAAGATTTGAGCCTAGGCAGTCTTACTTCAAACTCCCTGCTTTAAATCATTTCTTCAAACTGCCTCTCAAAATTAATTCATTTATCAAGTAGTTGATTTCCTGTTTAGGGCCATTTAATTGCTCCTAGATAACTGCTACTAACATGTACTAACATTATAGAGGCATTTTGGTGTAGATTCTAGATGGTTTTGACCATAATGCTGATGGGAATAAGCAGTGAAACAGATCTTCTGCTATATTCCCGATGACATTGTAAATAGGCGCAGCCTTTTTTGGAAAGCATTTTGGCAGCATATTTCAAAAGCCATAAAATGCTCATATTTTTTGACCTAGTTAATGCCACTTCTGGGAATCCTCTGAAGAAACAGTCCAATATGGAAAAAGCCTTGAGCACTAAAGTTATCACCACAGCCATGTTTGTAATAAAGCAACTGAAAGCAACCCTAAATGTTCAACGGTAAGAGAATAATTAAACAAGTGATGGTATATTTACTTAGGCAGCCAACAAAATGAAGTGATATGCAACACAGACAAAACACAGCCATGAATCTTAAAAGCAGCATACAGAGCAATAGGTGCACCAAAATTATAGCTTTTACAAATATGAAAAAAGACAGGGACTGTAGAAATGCTGTGGGTAATATTTTTCTTTCTGGTATTTTTCAAATTTTCTGTCATATTTCTAATTGCAAAATTAAAATCACATGATTACTTCATGTTTTTGTGTATTAGTCCCTAACTCTCGCTAGATTATAATCTGCTTGGTGACTGTAGGCAGCATATTAGAAACGTGCAAAGAACACCACTGGAGCCAGGGAAACTTCGGGAACCTTGCCAGGTGCCTCATTTACTGGTGACAGTTACTCTGTGTCTCAGCAGACTGAGTTGACCCACAAAGTGAGCAGTGCACTTTGGGAAGCACAAGTAGGATCTATGGAGTCAGGAGACCTTGCTGTGTGTCTTTGGCTGTCTCTTCTCAGACAAGCCCCTCAAACTGTGTAAAACTCAATTTCCTGATCCATAAAATTGGAGCTAGTGAGATCAAGGTCTGGCACTCTTTCAGTAGACGCTCTGAAAATGTTTCTCCCATTCAGTTATGGCCCTTATAAAGTGTTCCTCACCTTTCTTTATCCTTGGACGATAGGAGCAAATGTAGAGTCTGTTGGCAAACTTCCTTTGCCTGAAATCTTTTGAGTAGAAGCTTTTACATGTCCATCTTCTGTCTTCTGTGGCAACTTGTTATCCATGATTTAAAGATGAAGGTTAAAAAGATTTTGTCATTCAGTGTGACTGGCTAAATTTTCAGTTTTGTTTTAATCATATTTTTTTCTGATTATAAAAGTATGGTAAATGCTCATTGTCAAACGTTTGGAAAATGCAGAAAGCTGAAAGGAGAAAATTACACCATAATCTTTAAACCCAGAAATAACCATTATATACATTTTATTTATTTTCTTTTTAGGTTTTTCTGAGTATCTGATTTTTTTCTTTATAAAGGAGAAATATAGGAAAGTCCTCTGTCATGTTTGGGGCAGGTTTAACAGGGTGCTTTGTGTTCATTTTGAGATAGTTCTTCTTTAACAAATACGTAATTCTTAGATGGGGTAAAGACCAAGCTAGCAATAGGGAACCAGATGGAGAAGGGTGGGGTAGGAATAGCTCTGCCTTGATTAGTAGGGAAATTTTTCCCGTAGTTCTGATACCTATCAAAGAATGAACTTAGGTAAAGAATAATTACCCAAATCATGCTTCCTGGACTTTTTAGTATTTTTTTTGTTACTGTTTTCATTGTAAGTAACCGTGTACCCTTTCAGGCCACGAGTTGTGATTATGGATTGGGAAATATAATTATCTTTCACAAACTTGGAATAAAGAAGCTCGCAAGGGACTTGCCTGGCAGTCCAGTGGGTAGGGCTCTGCGCTTCCAGTGAGGGGCTATGGGTTCGATCCCTGCTCGGGGAACTAAGATCCCACAAGCCATGCAGTGGGGCCATGCAGTGAGGCCATGCAGTGCGGCCAAAAAAGAAGGTTGCAAAATACTCACAATTTCTTGGCTCCTGACCTTTTAGAACCTGCAGTTTTAAAAACTCATCAGTTCCTGTAATGTCTTCTGGAGAAAACTAGGAAATATATCCAGTGACAGAACCAACGAGCAGCGAAGACTTGGCGTGCTCTGCGGTGGCCGTGTGGGGGCAAGCACTGATGTCACGCTACCCTGACTTGTGCTTAAATCCGAAAGAATGTGTCTGTCAGGAGATGGGAACCATTGACCCCTCCATCTTCTGGGCTTTGCTGTTCAAGGGAGGCTTCTACGGAATGAAGACGAGAGAAGTGGGAGCAAAGGTCTTTTCCCTCTTCTTTCATTCATTGTCTTCAGAACCGCAGTCGAATTCTGAAAGGTGACACAGGGTCCATCCCATGTAAATAATTTTCAGTGTGGCGTATCTGTCATCCCCACTCCACTGAGGAGGACCTGAGGGATGTTTGAGGTCAGTGTGCTGGTTTGCCTCATCACTCCCCTCTGAATACGCCTTTGTGGCTCGTGCCCCTTTGACTTCTGAGGACTGCGGCCACAGGCAAGAGGCTCTTGATCGGTTGGGAATGGGTGTCCCTCACTCCTGCCCAGTGTCTGCACGTCAGGGAAGTCACTTGTCCTTTGGAGTCTTTTCTTCTGACAAGGCTGAGCCATCACCCCCTTACTGATGCTTGTTTGTTAACCCTTCCCAAGCATCTCCTCTTGGAGGAAAGTCACCGGACTTATTTACAGAGGAGCAAAGCTAACCTGTAGCACAGTTTGAGGTTCCAGCTTAGAATTTTATTGACTTTACACAGTACTTAGGTCTGACAGGATAGTGGGAATTTGCAAGTGTCATGTGAGAGTGGAACAGAAAACTACAGCCAGGAAACCTTCTGTTTAGAATAACCTTGGCCCCTCCAAAACTCTACTTGCCTGAGGTGTAAGTTGGTACCCCGCAAAGAACTGGGTATGATCTGAGATTTTTGAGGATGCTGAATGCTAGGGGAAGTGGTATCCAGTGCTGTAAAAGGGAGGAAGCCATATAGAAAGTTAGCTGAATTTACACGGTGCTGTCATGAGAGAAGATGATCAGCTTTATTTAATTCACTTTATTTTGTAGGCTTTTTCTGTAACTGATTATTGAGAAAAGTGATTTGTCTGTTTGTTTGTTTTTCAGTATTGCCTGTCAGGGCACCCAACCTTACCATGCAGTGTGCTCAAATTCAAATCAACCACCATTATGCTGGACTGTGGACTGGACATGACTTCCACCCTCAATTTCCTTCCTTTGCCACTTGTTCAAAGGTATGTGCTGATGCATCTGAGACAAAATGAGCTTTGGTTTGCTGAAAAATGGTACGCAGTAGCATCAAGATGACCACTACCTTGTGTGTTGTCCTAAGTTTACCTTGTTCCCTTAAAGGTGTTCTTCATCAAAATAATTTCCTTTGGCTGGGTTGATGGAAAGTGTTGTATTGATTTATTGATTGACTTCTTTATTATAACTTCTTCTGAGCCTCTGTTAAATGTTCCTGCAACTACTCAGTGCAAGTGAGATCATATATATTTCATCTTTCTTGCTAATTCATGTAGGAGCTGATAAATGGTCAACTGATGAGCCCCACGAATTGAATTTTAAAATCATTTAACTGCCTTTGCAGGGCCTTGATATCATAGAGCCTGACATTTCTTTTTGATAGGTATCTATGCATTATTTTCATACTAGTCAGCTGTAGATATCATAGAATCTTACATGAAGCCAAAGTCCATGTCTTAAAGTACACAGATTACCCCAGGCCTACGGGCAGCACTGTTTACTCTTACTAAGACCTTGTCTAGGAGATTGGTTTTCCAGCTTGCTGTTATTTAGAAGCAGCACTTTTAAAAGGAGTGGGTAACTTTTAGAAGCCGATATATTCCCAGCAGCAAAAAGTGATACCGCATGAAGGAGGGGAGACAGAAAAGCTATCTAAAGCAGGTTTAAGAGCTTAAAAGCATAACGAGCTAGTTAAACCATCTAACGTATCTCATTCACTGCTGAAGACTTCACTGTGTGCAATGATTATTCATAATGATAACCCCGTGAACCATCTAGGAAAAGTATAATTAAAAATCAACAACTGGGGCTTCCCTGGTGGCTCAGTGGTTGAGAGTCCGCCTGCTGATGCAGGGGACACAGGTTCATGCCCTGGTCCAGGAGGATCCCACATGCCGCAGAGCGGCTGGGCCCGTGAGCCATGGCCGCTGAGCCTGCGCGTCCGGAGCCTGTGCTCTGCAACGGGAGGGGCCACAACAGTGAGAGGCCCGCATACCGCAAAGAAAAAAAAAAAATCAACGATTGACTTTTTTCTGAGATAAGGGATACAGTAAGGTGATGGGGACAAGGTCAGAGTTAATTCCAGATTACATTTTATGCATAGCTGATAAAATTCAGTTATAATCACATCCAGCACTTAGAAATACTTTTACCATCCATAAATATTATCCAGAAGGGAAAAATAAAATGTATTTAGAGTTGATTTAGGGACTATAGGTGTCATATATATTTCTCAACAAAAATGACTGCATGTTTTTTATTAAAATAGCCTGATATCATTGTCTATTTCCTTCCAAAGCTTAAAATGTTCATTCACTTGGTGTTAAGAATCTGCAGTGTCCTAGACCAGGGGATACAGACATGAACAAGACAACTTTTCTTTCCTCATGGAATTTATAGTCTGTCAGGGGAGAAAGAATTACACAGTTGAAGATTTAATTATACTTGTGGTACAAAAAACAGCTATATACTTGTGATAATTACTAAAGAAAACAAAATACGGGGTATGCTGAGGGTTCCCAAAAGGGGGCCTACATGCTCTGCAGGGTCATGAATCATCTAGGTGTTCAAAACCTGAGTTGGGCAGACAGTCCTAGCTACATGTTTTCCCTTTCCTGTTCGTTCCTGTCTTTACCTAATTCTGTATTCTCAAGTGAATACAGAATCCACTTCTATTCTCTCTTCCCCTTGTCATTGTTTTTCTCTCAAAGGGAGGTTATACTAATGGGATGATTAGCAGCCCATGGCAGTTCCTTTCAAAAAGTGTCTTCATTTGCTCAGGCCAGAAACCTCGGAGGTCCACTTGGCTAAAATAGTATCCCCCGTCCCTCTCTGTCCCCTCATCCTGCTTTACTTGTCTTCAGAGCACTTCTCATTACATCATATATATATATACTTGGTTTATATATTGTCTTTCTTCTCCACTAAAAGGTAAGTTTTATAAGGCAGAGATTTTGTTTGCTCTCCACTGTATCCCCAGTGCCTGAAAGAGTTCTTGGCATGCAGTAGCTGCTCCGTAAATATTTGTCATAGGAATGAATCCCTTGTCTTCTCTGGATTTCAACCCTTCTCTCCTTCTGCATCATTTCGCTGTTGTAATCTTTCCTTTATCTTGAATCTTTCCATCTTGACTCAGTCCTTCCCATTTAATTATGCTGTCACTTCTAACTTAAGATGTAAAAAAAAAAAAAAAATCTTTTTAACCTTCTCTCAACCCCTTTCCCCTTCAGCATTCCTAACTCCTTCCCAGTCTGCTTTGCCCACACCAACCACCAGAACATCTTTCGGTAAATCACAAATGACTTCCACATCATTAGCTATAATACGCATTTGTCATCCTCACCCTCCTTAGCCATTCAGCATCACTCTCCTCCACGATAATGCAATTCTGGTTTTCGTTACTTCTCTGAATCTTTCTCTTCTATCTACTTTGGAGATTCATTTTCCTCTAACTGGCCATCACACATGAGAATTCTTTAGTATTCAGTGCTTGGCCACAGAGGCTCCACCAAGAGAATATAATAAATGCTCAGAGGGACTTCCCTGGTGGCGCAGTGGTTAAGAATCCGCCTGCCAAGGCAGGGACACGGGTTCAAGCCCTGGTCCGGGAAGATCCCACGTGCCGCAGAGCAACTAAGCCTGTGTGCCACAGCTACTTAGGCCCTCGTACCTAGAGCCTGTGCTCCACAGCAAGAGAAGCCACCGCAATGAGAAGCATGCGCACCGCAATGAAGAGTAGCCCCCACTCGCCGCAAGTAGGGAAAGCCCACGTGCAGCAGCAAAGACCCAACTCAGCCAAAAATAAATAAATTTTTTAAAATAAAATTAAAAATAAATGCTCAGGGCCTCGATAACCATCCAGACAATAACTTACAAATGTGTGTTTTTAGTTAAGTTCCACGTGTGAGTTCCACATTCATAAATCCAAAATGCCTACTCGGTTTCTCTCCTCGGATGTGCCTTTGAAAGCACTTCAGAACTCACCATACCCCAAACTGAGTTTATGATTAGACTTGGTCCCGAAGAGGAGAGTACACCCTCCCAGACCTGGTTTCCCCCCATGCTGCCCTATCTTAGGGAATGGCACCCTGTTAAAAAAGCCAGAGAGCTGGGAGTTCACTTAGACGCCCCCTTCCTCGCTTCCCACATCCAACCTTTCATTAAGCATTGTCATTTTTACCTTCTAGATAGCTCTAGAATCCAGTTACTTCTCTTAAGTGCTACTGTGGTAGTCATCATCCTCTTTTACAGGCATTACTGGTAAAGCCTCCTAACCAGTTTCTTCAATTCTGTTCTTGCCCCTGTCTGAATCCAGAGTCTTCTTTTTGTGTAACTTTTTATTGTGAAATTGCTTCAGATTTATGGAAAAGTTGCAAGAATAGTTACAGACAATTCCCAGTTACTCTTACCAGTTACTAACATTTTATCACATTTGCTTTATCACTGCCTCTTTATATTACATACGCATGTAGTTTTTTCTGACCCATTTGAAAGATAGACACCATGCTCCTTTGCCACCTAAATACTTACATGCCTGTCTTATAAGAAGAAGGACATTCTCTTACATAACCACAGTACAATAAAGAAAATCAGTTAACTTGACGTCGATACTATACTAGTATCTGAGCTGTGTACCTTATTTACATTTCCCAAGTTATACCAGTTCATATTTCACTGTAATGCCTTTTAGAGCAAAAAAGAAAAATAACTTACTGGTCTAGGATCCAATCCAGATCACACATTGAATTTGGTCACGTCTTTAATCTCCTTTAATCTGGAAGAGTTTCACAGCCGCTGTGTCTTTCATGACCTTGCCATTTTTAGGAGTGCAGGTCAATTATTTTATATAATATCTTTCAATATGGGTTTGTCTCACGTTTCCTCATAATTAGGTTGGGGTTACTATTTTCAGTAGGAATACCACACAAATGATGGTACGTGTTATCAGAAGGCACTTGATGTCAATTTTCTCCAAAATCACCTTTTAGAAATACAGATCTAATCTTGTCTTTCACCTGTTTAAGACCTTTCAGTGGTTTTTCCATTGTTTTTAAATTTATTTATTTATTATTTTTGGCTGCATTGGGTCTTCGTTGCTGTGCGCAGGCTTTCTCTAGTTGCGGCGAGCAGGGGCTACTCTTCGTTGCTGGCCCGGGCTTCTCATTGCAGTGGCTTCTCTTGTTGCAGAGCACGGGCTCTAGGCGGGCGGGCTTCAGTAGTTGTGGCATGCGGGCTCAGTAGTTGTGGCATGCGGGCTCAGTAGTTGTGGCACACAGGCTTAGTTGCTCCGCGGCATATGGGATCTTCCCAGACCAGGGCTCAAACCTGTGTTCCCTGCATTGACAGGCAGATTCTTAACCACTGTGCCACCAGCGAAGTCCCCTCCATTGCTGTTAGGATAAATACCAAGTCTGTCTTGGTACATTAGGCTTTATGCCTCTCTTCTAGTATCTTGCTCTTTCTTTTCTTTCAGTTTCAAAGAAGTCTTATCTCCTGCCTGGGAGCAGTCACACAGATTGTTCCTTCAGCCAGGAAGGCTCTTCACCCCTCCCTGAACCCACCTTCCTTTAGCCTATTTAGCAGGAGCTCTTTTCTCAGATCATTTATGACTCCAGTTTCTATATGGGAAGGACAGAGAGAAGGCATTTTAGTTGGATGATGGGGAGGGTGTGTATAGGACCCTCCTTGAAATTTCATTTGGATAACCTTTTTTTTTTTAAAAAAAGCCTGGTGAGAGTGGTTGGAGGAAAGTCCTGGGCCTTGTAGCTGCCTTCTTTCTTTATTCCCTCCAAACCCTGCCCCTTGACACAGTTTCCCCTTGACTCTGCTACCATCCAGATGTCAGCTCGTTCTTCAGAGACTCCAGGAAGTCTTGATGCTGCCTAGCCCAGTCCCTTGTTAGGAGACTTCGTGGTGCTTGTGCATCATTCGACACAGCTTGTTCTCTGTGTGACTACTCGATCGGTCTGTCTTCCCTAACCCCTCAGGAGGACAGGCGCGTTTTGCTCATGGTCGTATCACCAGCATCTGAGTGTTCGACGCATAAATCAAGGTTCATTAATGAATGAGTGAAGATGAATACCTTGTCCTCCTTCAGTACTTCACCAAATGATGAGGTTGTTTCCTGTCCCTCTTTCTGGAAAATCGCCCTCTGTCTTCACCTTGTAACTCCTGTTCCCTCTCAAATTCTGTAGTCATTAGGAACAAAGTAATAAATCCCTTCCTCTTTGGTAGCTTAAAGTTTACTAACTCTTCATGGTTTAGTCATTAACTTGTTGGACCCCAGTAACAAAATATTTTCATCTCTGTAGTCAGCATCCATTTGCCATCTGATGACACATTTGTGTGCCCCTTTATCTTTGGCACTGTTGTTATAACGTGGTCTTGCTCTCCTTTGAGCATTCAGTACCATCTACTAGCAATTTCTTAAATCCAGAATAACTACAGATATTTCATAGAAGGCTTTGACATTATAAAAAATGTTTAGCAAGAGTTAAAACCACAATACCTGAAATTTTTACTTCTTAAAAAAATTTTTTTGATAAGCAGTACACCATTTCTTTTTTTGTTGTTTTTTAATTTTGCTGTGCCAGGTCTTCGTTGTGGCACGCGGGATCTTTTTTGTTTAGTTGCAGCATGCAGGCTGTTAGTTGCAGCATGCGGGATCTAGTTCCCTGACCAGGGATCAAACCTGGGCCCCCTACATTGGGAGTGCAGAGTCCTAACCACTGGACCACCAGGGAAGTCCCATAAGCAGTGTACCATTTCTAATCACTTGTTGAGGACAAAACTAGTTGAATCAGTCATCTGTAATTTGGAGGTTGACTTGTGTGTGTCCGTTTGAGAATAGACAGGATGCATGTCCTTTGATCCAGTTCTCTTTGTAAAGGGAAGTGGATATTTTTACAACTTCTTTTAGAGAGTTAGTGTGCATGAAATGAGAACAGTATTCAGATTGTCTTGTCTTTACACTTTTATTAGAATGCTTGGTTTTTTAATCTGATCTGATAGTAAATAATATTTTTTAAGAAGTAAGAAGTCTATAAGTGAAGGTATATACGTGACTATGAAATGAGATGGGAATTAAACAGCTAATGGTAATAGAGTATTTTTCTGGGAAAGCTCCCAGAGTTTTAAAAAAAGTTTTTCAGGTATAATTTATGCCAACCAAACTTGATTCTCCTAGTAGTAATTTTCATTCTCAAGAATGAAATCCAAAAATTCTCACTTTTTGATTAATAAAGGCAAAATGTAAACAGAGAATCTAGGCAAAGGGTATGCGGGACATCATTGTACTTACATTCTTAGCAGCTTTTCTATGAGCTAGTAATTATGTCAAAATTAAAAGTTACCCCTTAAATTCTCACTTTTTTCTAAAATTAGATGCATGTATATTTTATTCAGGTTTTTAATCTTTCCTAGAAGATTGACAAATATTCACATATCTATGTTTCAATTTGACTTTCGTACCTACCACCTAATTACAAAGTCAGAATTTGATAAACTTATTTTAGAGAGAGGATTCAGTACTATACGTTAACTTGGTTTCTGATTATAGAGTCTTTTAGTCCCACGCCCATACTTTGCCTTTAATTTTTACTTCAGACTAATTTTGTGTTGAAGTGCTAAAATCCTTTTGCCATCCAACTTGTACTTCTGTGTGCTTTTCTTCATATATCACCTTGATCGTTAAGTTTTTCTTTTTACCAACATTTTTTTTTTCTCCTGAGTTATTTGCATTTTCAACCTCCAGTATAATTCTTCTGGTCAACCAGTAGCACACAGTTAAACCCTGAGCTTACCAGAGTGAATGACTTCTGATTCAGACTTCTTTAATGTAATGTATATGTGAAATTAACCTCACCTTCTAGAAATTACTCACTGAGGTATGTATTTCATAACACTTAGGAAAACTAGCTTCATTTTCCAGAATTGGAAACTCAAGCCACAGGTAACAAGTTGACTAATTCATTTATAAGCAATGAATCCAGAAGGTGGACTCGAGCAGAATTCAGATTTTTATTTGTGGTGAATTCTGGCTGGTAGGCAGCTTAAGTGCTCTTGTCAGACACGTGACCCCTCTGAGTCTGTTTTGTCATCCACAATATAATGGTCCCATTCGGCCTTCCCCTCAGGCTTGTGGTCAAACACAAGCAAGGTGAAGTCGGGGCCAGTGATGGGAAAACTGCACAATGCTCTGGTGTCTCATCATTCTTTTTTCTCTTTATCATTCTGCATAGCATTCTTTTAATTTTCCCAATTTAGCGCAAAACTATTTGGCTTTTTAATGTTCCATTGCCACTAATTCTTAAGCTTGATACCACATGGTTATTTTTCATCTTTTTGATTAGTATTTTGGGTAGGCATTGCTGCCAGTAATTCCAAACTGTTTTTCGCTTTATGGAGCCAGTACAGTCACCGTGAAATCACTGAGGATTATAATCTATTTAGGATAATTTAATCTTTTGTTTTGCAGTCCCAGGCTGTCTAATCTTCCTGGCTGGTCCCTAAAGGATGGAAATGCTTTCTTGGACAAGGTAATGATTAGCTGAAGCGTATCTACACCCACTGGAAAGCCATCTTGTCATACCGGAGCCACCCGATAATAATGTGACTGATGGGCTCATGTTTTCCCCTGTGTCTTCTCCCTGAAAAACCCCATGTAAAGTCTTCAGTGCTTGGTAATTATTGTTTTTAAGAGCCTTTTAAGGAGTCTCAGTGTTCAGGTGCAGATCCAGTTTTCTCATGTGTAAAATCTAAGAACTTCTGCTGCAAATACATTTTATCACCACGAAAAGAAAACTATTATTTCTAGAATTGCAATGAGAGTTTCAGTGGTGATGCTTATTAGAGAATTCCATCTAGCGCATTTCTTCTTTTTTTTTTTTTTTTTTTAAAGATTTTCTTTTGATGTGGACCATCCCCAAAGTCGCTACTGAATTGGTTACAATACTGCCTTTTCTTGGTTTTTTGGCCCCGAGGCATGTGGGATCCCAGCTCCCTGACCAGGGACCGAACCCGCACCCTGCACCCCGCTCCCCCGCCCCCCATCGGAAGGCAAAGCCCCAACCACTGGACCACCAGGGAAGTCCCTAGCTCATTTCATTTTGAGGCTATACTGACTCTCCACCTGTAAGGAGTGAACTTTTTTTTTTTTAAATAACTTTAACACCCCCCCCCGCCCCCGCAAACATTGTGAGTTTTAAACTGCTCTGTCAGGGGTCAAATCAGCTAGGGCTTTGTAAAAAGTCTGAGTCTTATTCTTTGGGTGATGAGAGGCCACAGAGGGTTGCAGCAGGCAGTGTCTTCCTCTGCTCAGACCGCTTTGGCTGCCATGTGGAGAACAGACTGAGGAGCTGAGTGTTTAACTGCTGGGCAGTGTGCTCTTGGAGGAGTGGGAGGGAAGCATGTTTTCAGGTAAATATGAACAAAGGGCCTTCCAGACTATGATCTGTAATCCTGGTAGCCTGGAGTGGACACTCCTGTAGGTTGTGAGAAAAGAACATAGTTCTAGGAATCTAGGATTTGGGGTCCTATTATGACTTTAATCACTAACTAGGCCTAAAGTAAATGACTCAAATTACTTTCTTTTTCCAAGGCTATTAATTTTTTAACATTAGATTATCTTCACAGTAATTCCTTCCTCAGATCAGTTTTTAGGCATTTAATGTACACATGAGAGACCAGAGATACAAAAAAATGTTAAAACTATAATCTAGTCAAATTTTCTCCTGAAAAAAATCAGAGGGTAAAGGAAGATTAAAAACTGTAAAGCTTATCCATGCCATTCTTAGGCCTCCAAATCATTCTTCCTCTCCCTAGTTTCAGAATTGAAAGAATGAATAAGTGTAAGGATCCTTAAAATGATTCATCTGAATTGAATAAGGCATTTCCTTCTTGTAATCGGTATTGTTAAATAAAGAGGTGCTCTTTTTACAGAAATAATTCCTGTACCTACACCCCAACCTTGAGTGCAAGCCAAATGCATGATTTGAAACCAGATTTCCCTCATAGCTAACTGTAAAAATTATGTGACAATCAAGAATCTGTGCACCTGATGAAATTTCAGCCTAACTCTCTGCGGGCTGTTAATCATTGTTCCTTGAGAAAGGCTCAGAAGCATCCCATTACCTGTGCATTGTGAGCAGAATGACTTGCATGTCTATGTGGGAGCATTTCATTAGGAGGGAGTGGTGAATAAAATGGAGTAATATTGTGAGTGCGTGGAATGGCAAATACGCTGCTCCAGGCCAGGAAGGATAAGAGCCTCAGAGGAGGCTCTGTCACGTGAGGTACACATGCCCTGGTACATGGCAATATGGGGAAGAAGATTACATAGTCAATTTAAGGCCAGGCAGCGCTTCGAAATTTCCCATGATTTGTCTTTAATCATTTTTAACCTCATCCTAAGGGAGCTGGGAGTCTTCTTCCATTAAACATAATTGCTCATTTGTTTTTAGCTGGCAGGTACATTGTAATTAAGAATGGTTTTCAGGGCTCCCCTGGTGGCACAGTGGTTGGGAGTCTGCCTGCTGATCCAGGGGACACGGGTTCGTGCCCCGGTCCGGGAAAAGATCCCACATGCCGCCGAGCGGCTGGGCCCGTGAGCCATGGCCACTGAGCCTGCGCGTCCGGAGCCTGTGCTCCGCAACGGGAGAGGCCACAACAGTGAGAGGCCCGTGTACCGCAGAGAAAAGGAAAAGGAAAGAAAAAAAAAAAAAAGAATGGTTTTCAGTCTCTTTCTGACTCAGCGCTCTACTAGTTAAATGGTACTCATATAAGGAGAGGAACCAGAGTTTATAGTGGAAGGCAAGGGGAGGAAATATTCTATCAAGTTTCTGATAGGAGACTTGTAAAATTCAAAAGGAAAATAACATACAGTTAATACCTTATTTTCAAGTAAAGATTGACAGTAAGATCATTCAGACTCCAGTATATAAATATAGGTACATATATATGAATATATAGAAATTTATGTTTGGTGACTAATGAAAACACAATGGAACAAAGTTCTAACAGTATTTTTCTCTTTCTGGAAAGAAGAAACTGTCAACCAAAATCTATCTTTTAGTGGTTTCATTATAGAGTCATAGATAGCTTTAACTTCGGAGCAAAAACTCCTGCATAGGGTTCAGTATAAAGTGTCATCAAGGGAAGGCAGCAACTCTGGTGGCCTCCTGGGGGCATTGTAGCAGACTCTGTTGGTGGCCCACTCCTGTCTCTTCAGTGTCCTATGTCATAAATCCAGCTACCAATACCCGTATGGCTTTGCCTGACAGTTTTTTCCTAAAGCTGCCCCAAATGCACGAGTTGCTATATAAATATCCCAGGTCCCTTGCCCCTGAGTGGAATAACTCCCAAGTATATGTTTGATACTGTTTCTTAGAGTTTCCCCATGGGAGTGACTCCCTGTTGCCCACAGCGGTATGTAGCTCTCTAACATATCCATTATCGGTCACCTGCCTTTCCCTTTATCACTTGCCCTTCCTCCTGCTGGGTTTTTTGTTGTTTGTTTGTTTGTTTGTTTGTTTGTTTTTAGCACCTCCCTTATAAGCTTTCACACACCCTTTCTCAGAATCTGTTTGTGAAAGAATCCAAAGTAAGACAGGCACATTAAATACTGTAGGTCACAGGCAGAGTGGGAGCTGCACTAAATTCTCTTTCTTTATAAGTACACTTTTTTCTTTTGAATGGTGGTGGTGGTGGTTTAACCCCTACCCTGTACTCTTCATCTCCCTCCTTATTTGCCCCTCAAACCTTGGTAGAAAGAGAAAGGGGCTGTAAATCATTTGTCTATGCCCTGGACTCCTAACCTAATTACAGAACAAAATCACTGGAGGTGCTTGTTATAAACACAGGTTCCATGGCCTCATCCTTAGTTTCTCATCCCTTAGATCTTAGGTAGGGCCCAGGAATCTACTTCCATCAGTGTTCCAGATCATTCTGATATCGCTGGTATGGTCCATCTAACAATTATTTGGAAAGCTTTGGGTCATGAGTTATGGAAGCAGCATGTGTCCACACATGGCTTCCTTGAAGAGGCATCAAGAAATGTGCATTCAAGTCCAGAGTCAGCCACCAGCCAGCTTTTTTTTAATCCTAAATAAAACATTTAGCCTCCCTGAGCTTAAACAATGAACAGTTGGCTTCCCTCCAACTCCAGCAATCTGTGATACTTCATGGAAAGTTTGGTTTGGGGATGAAATTTCTTTGGCGCTGTATCTATTGGATATTACTTCCTAGAATTTTTTTCTTTTCATGTCTTTTAGGAGCTAAAGGAGTGCTCAGGTCATGTGTTTGTGGATTCTGTGCCCGAATTCTGCCTACCAGAGGTAAGATTAAAGTGAATCTTGTTGTAGAAACAAAGCATATCTTATCTCTCAAACTGAAATCAAGATATAATTTTCAGGGGCTTAGCTTCCTATTTTCAAATTGAAATGGATCTGTTATTCTAGGCACTTTGTTTTACAGCTAAAATATGATCGTTTAGGAGCTTTTTATATTGTCTGTAAATCACTGAAGTCACTCTCTTCTTCCTGTCCCTAGCTCTTTCTATAATCCACATTGACACTCACACTGGAGCATAGTTTTGAGCAAGGTAAAGAAATATCTCAGGGGCTTCCCTGGTGGCGCAGTGGTTGAGAGTCTGCCTGCCGATGCAGGGGATGCGGGTTCGTGCCCTGGTCCGGGAAGATCCCACATGCCGCAGAGCAGCTAGGCCCGTGAGCCATGGCCGCTGAGCCTGCGCGTCCGGAGCCTGTGTTCCGCAACGGGAGAGGCCACAACAGTGAGAGGCCCGCGTACGGCAAAAAAAAAAAGAAATATCTCAAGCCTTTTAATTTTGTAATTACAGTCATCCCTCGGTATCTGCGGGGGATTGGTTCCAGGAGCCCCTGTGGATACCAAAATCCATGGATGCTCAAGCACTTTATATAAAATGATGGAGTGCAATGAATAGAGTCAGCCCTCTGCATCTGCAGGTTTCACAGCCACAGATACAGAAGGCCGACTGGATAATGCCTGTGTCTTAGGTTAGCCATACTTTTCTAGTCTTGGGTAATTTGGAGTTGCTGTTATCCAGCCAGTACAGTAAACTGTAAAAATTCTTGCTGACTTGAAATGACATATGGAATATTGCTTGACATTCATGGATTCTGAACTGAGTCGTGGATATTTGTCTCTTACATATTATCATCACAGTGAGACTTGTTATAAGTGTTTGAGTCCAGTTTCATTGTTTTAAAGGAAACAAAGATCAGTTTGCATAAGTCTTAAAGGAAACTAATCTCAGCTGACAGGCCTAATCCCCAGAGTGGCCTAGATGGAGTTCTCAGCTCACAGATGAAGTATAGGGAAGCCAGTAGCCAGTCCAGGGTTCCTGAGGAAATCAATAAGAAGCTACCATTCTATTCTTTCCGTGTGCCCAGGGGATGTCAGTGCCTGTCGAAAATACTTTCACATTTCAGTGCCAGAGAAAAAAGAAATTGGGAGTGCTGTGTCCCTTATTTTTGTCCTTTCTTCCTCTCTCTCTTTCCATTTCTACAACTTCCTTTGACACCCTTTAGATAAACTTTTTTTCTCTCTCTCTTTGAAGTAGATGATGTGCCCTTTTAGGACACCAGAGTGAAAGAGAGGAAGAAAAACAAAGAAGGACATGGTAATTGAAATTGGCAAATAAGGGAGAAAGTTTAAGGTAAACTAGTAGGAATGAGTGTGAAGGTAGACAGTTATTGAGAATCCTGAGCTCTCCCTAACTGCTAATAAAGTCTTTTTCGTGATCTTCATTTGTCATTTAGGAGTTGGTGGGGCAGTTCCCCATCTGTTCAAAGATTCCTAATCGCAGGTGCTACATTTATTGTCAGTTTACTGCCTCTGGCACTGACTGCTGCAGCCTTCAGCTTGTGGCCCGCAGTGGAGGATTCCTGGCTTGGAGTTCTGGTGACTTTCTGACTTGCTCCATCAACTACTAAACTTTGAAACTAAACAGTCACCGTTTCACAGTTCTCCTTTGCCAAGCTAAAGCAGCACTGTTATATTTAGGGTTCTAAAGCCATAGAGGTTTTTTCAACTAGTGTCATAATTTGTGGTTTATGACAAGTTATTAGTAGTCACTATTTTAAGGGAAACCAGGGCATTGTATGATCAGGAGAAACTACGAGAGTTGTTGAATTAGGAGAGAGGGACTTACTACACTGTCCAATCTTGGCTGACTTGTGGCTGAGCCAGGCAGAACTGAAGTCCCAGTCCTCATGGAATTTATAATCTAGTGCAGCTACCTTAAATATCTTTGTATTCCCCCAAAGTCCACACGGTAGACTGTGCATAAAGTCTAGGACAGTATAGTAAGCAACCAATAAATTATGATTGTTTTGACCCAATTCATGGTCTGTAGAACCCAAGTGTCTGTATATAAAAGTTTAAAATTAAAATAGTCTTTATGGGATTTCATTGAGTGAAAGAATGCAAGTAAACATATAGATGTGAATATATAAACATAGTTTGGGTATTAAATTTATTTCTCAGAGGAAAATTTTTTATGTAGGCACTCTTGATATATATACAAGCAGAAAATATATATATATATATTTCCCCCCAGCTGTCCTCACCAAGTTTTTTATCATTCTAGACTCTGTGGGTTGATTCTTAAATAGTAAAGAGAAATTTCAAATATTCCTACCCAGTTTCTGTATAGGTAGAAGGAAGGTAGGGATGCTTTTGGGTTTTACTGTTGCTTCAACTCTTCTTCCCTTGTTTTCTTCTGGACGTATCACTCTCCTACTATGTCTTAATCTTCTCATTTGTTTAAAAATGGTTCTAGAGAGTTGGTGGAGAATAGGACCAGCAGGATGTCCCATGACCCTTTGTTATGTGAGGCTATTGTCTTGGAAGTGCAGTACACAACATGGAGTTAAGTTATGTCCTTAGACATTTTATTCACACAGATTGCCATTGCCCTGGCGGTGAGTAGCTTCTGACCTCTAATCTCCATGCTGTCCTCAGGAGCTGATTATGCCTTGGTGGCTTTATTAAATCAACTTACTTTACACATAAAGTCACCAACCAGAAGATACCCCCAGCCAAAATGGCGCACTGTCTCTGTTATTTGCAAAGAGGGCACAGACATCTTTGTTACTTCTACTCCGTGGGGGACACAGTAGCTCTGTGACCCATTCTGCTAACTAAAACTCTTTCTTGAGTTACCCCATGCTGTCCGTACTGTACCATACAGTTTCCACGGGGTAAGTTCCGTGAGGGAGAGCTCAGAGACTAAGGTGATGTCTCTGAACCGCTGCATCTCACTTTTCTCCACAGAGGGTGCTGCTTATAACGATGCAATCCTCCAACCACAGTGCGCCAAGGCCTGTGATGTCCTGGCTACCGCAGCGGGGAGGGGACAGAGATGAGTCACACAGGATTCTTGAGCTCAGAGACATTCAGTTTTGGGGGGACAAAGTGATAACTTTGAGCTGCCTGCCTTTGTACAGAATAATAACTGCCACGAGAGGGATATTCATAAAGTGCCTTGACAGTTCAGAGAAAGAAGTGGTTTCTTTCATCTGGGCAAATAAGGAAGGCTTAGTGCAAGAAGCGAATTGAGCCTTAAAAGGCAGGTAGGACTTAAATTTATGGAAAAAAACTTCCCTTCTACTAAAAGAATTTTCATAAAAATTTACCAAACATGGGTAGCATTTTTGTCTCACCTGCCAACCTGTCTTTTCCCTTTTCACATGACCTTAATAATGGGGTGAAGGGTAGAGCGGGGGTTGTGATTAGGGTAGAACACAAGAGTATAACCTCCTCTTATGACTCTGCCGCTACATTTGCGGGGGGCTCTAGACCCAACACTGGTGGTCAGAAGTTACTCCAAAAACAGTTGCCTCCCGCATTTGACTTCTGAAGAGATGGTTTCTGTGTGCCTCTCCCTCACAGCTGATACTGTGCTGTCTGCTTTGTGTTACCTGGTTCCACCTGCCAGGCGGCAGCTGCTGAAGCGTCCTGTTGTCGTTTATCCTCACGTGTCTGACTCACAGAACTCTGTTTTAGTAAAATCAGAGCACGTGTGGCGGATGGGCTGCACCCTCATCAGTAGCCATCCTGTCCTGCGGCGTAACGTCAACATTAGGAAATATCCTAAAATGAGAGAATAGAAGTGTTGCAGGAAAGGCATCGTTATTCTGTAGTACCAAAGCCACGCCTCCGCATTCTGGCAGCAGCATTTTTCAGTCCCGTCACGTTGATCTACGTGCCCCGCACAGATATCTATCATCCCCTCCCCTTTCTTTTCAGACGGAGCTAATAGATCTGTCTACGGTAGATGTGATCCTCATCTCTAACTATCACTGCATGATGGCTCTGCCCTACATCACTGAGCACACGGGGTTCACAGGCACAGTCTATGCCACAGAGCCCACCGTTCAGATCGGCAGGTGAGAGCGTCTCTTCTTGTGCCGTTAGAGTGGCTGGCGAGCCCCTCCCATCGGTGGTGACTGTTAATAGAGTGTTGTGCGACGAGGGATTGTTGTTTCCCTCTGAGCAGCCGATCCGGAGATCAGGCACGAAGAGACAGCCCTCCAGATAAAACAAATGTTCTCTGGAGTTGCCTGGAGACGGATGCTGCGAGTAATGGTCGTTAGTCTTTTTTAGAAAAACGGGAACAGGGAGTTTGCAGAGACAGCTCCTCTGTGCAGATGATACTAATTAGGGGAAGTATCGTTCAGTAGGATGCCACCAGGATGCAGTGCAGAGAGCTTTGGGAGAGAAAGGAGCACAGCATATTTAAGAAAAGAGGAAGAAATTTGACTACTTTGCTTTCAAAATTTCCCCCCTTTTATGGTTTAGTGCAGACTATAGATGGGGACGGCCTGTAGAAAACAGGGTAATTAGAGGGTTACGTTGTCTGTACTCTTGACATAGTGAAACTCGGGACTGTATGGAATAAAAACCTCAGAGCCTTTCTCTGACTCTGAGAATGCTGTGCCGTCTCTTCCCCTGCCCCTCCCAAGCCTCCATGGGACAGATGGTTGTTTCAAGTGACCATAGCATCATTTAGTGAGAAGACAATTACCCCAGAAGAAAAGAATTGTGTTGAAGCAAACAAAGAAATATGGTATAAGGTAATACTATCAAGACCCGAAATATGGGATCTAAGTGCTTTGGGTTCTAGAATCTGACTGAAGTCCAATACGATGGAATTACCAGAAATGAAGCAAAATATGTCCTTGTTTTTGTGTCAAACCATATTACCTGCGGTGTGTACAGAAAAACATAAAGGATCTGAGGAAGAGATATTGTAGCAAAGTAAAGCACTCAGGGTGATGTGACAGTTTTGGTGAGAGGACGAGCTGAAAACATTAGATTCTAGTCTGAAAAAGTTAAAGCCTGAGGATGGACCTACCAGACTGTTCTCCAGAAAGCTACAGCCAAAACAATAATGAGCCTGGATCCCGGATCTTACAATTCTGGCACTGGTACTGCTCCTTCAAGATGAAAGACAGTTTTTAAAAAAAAAAAAACAGATGAAAGACGATGAGAGTATCAGGAATAAGTAAATAAGTGGAAATGAAGTTGTTCGGCCTTCAGATGCTAATAACTTTATGGCTGGCCATGTCTGCGTGTTTACTGGGAGAGGATTTAAGTCAATGTGGAACATCTATACTGGATTATGTAGGGGATTCAAGAGGTTGAAAGCCTGTTGCTAGCTTTTTGGTTGTCCCCTAGCCATCCAGGGTCCCATCAGTGCTCCGTTCCCGTGTATTCCTCAGAGCATGGGATCATGGATCCAGCTGAGTGGGGCATCTCTTAGATTCCCTCAGTTGTGATTCTGTGGTGATCCAGCTTGTGATCTGCAGAGCCTGTCCTTTGACAGGTCCTTGAGTTAAAGTTTTAGGATTAGGCCTTAGAGTATTCTTCCACGTGGAATTTTGTTAATTCCTAAAATGTATATGAAGAAAACGTATTTTACCAGTTTAAAAAGTCCATTTAATATTGTCATTAAAAAAAAATCCTACCCCCACGTCTACTGCCACCAAAATCAGGTACTTCATGCTCATTTACCTATTTCTCCTTTTGTATTTTTAATTACCTAAATAAATAAAGGCAGAGGTTTTAAGAGTGTGAGTTAAACCATAGGCTTATATATTTCCGTGTTTAGAGACAAGAAGCACACCAGGCTTATTTTAAAGGTGAATTAAATCATTTACATTCAGAATTTTTAACATGAAAATTCAACGCACAGGCTAGGTTTTTGTTCAGCTTTATGTAAAGCGGTGCCCACATTTATGTGCAGCAGAGAGAGGAAAGACGACCGGGGAGGGCAGGCAGGCAAGCCCGCTTCTCTTGGCTACAGTGTTAAGAGTGCCATGTTTTTCTGATTCCTTTTGAGTGTTCATCACTTTCTTTGTTCAAACTCAGGCTTCTCATGGAAGAGTTGGTGAACTTCATTGAACGCGTGCCCAAGGCTCAGTCTGCCTCCTTGTGGAAGAACAAGGATATTCAGCGGTAAGCAGCGGGCCGTCTACCCGCCATGGCAGTAGAGCTGGGGGCTTTGCAGAACAGTCTCACATGTTTTCGTATTTTCTGCTTAAACGTTTATACTGTTAGAATTAAGGTTCCCCTTTCCCTGTGTTATGGAAGGGTTGTGTTTGAGTCAACCATCATATTTGAGAGGCAACCATACCATATGCAAGGTGTAGTATGCTTGGTCTGGGAGTTTTTAAAAATAAGTAAAACAGTTGGCTGTCTCTATGAGGTGCTGAGGGGTTAATGGGAAATCGGACAATTAAACAGCTAAATTACAGTCTTGGGTGGCATGTATTATAAGAGATGCTTGGTCACAATGCTGTAGGCACTCAGAAGATGAAGAACTTTCTCTGCTTAGGGAACTGAGGAGGACATTCCTTAGGAGATGACAATTAAGGTGGGTCTCAGAGGAAGGAAAGGACTTTTCCTGATAGAAAGGGTCGTAAAGTGGGGTCCAGGCACAGCACCGTAGGATATAGTATATTAGGGAACAGTGAGAAGTTCAGAGTGGGTTAGAATTAGCTGAGTAAAGAGGTGAAAGGTGAAACCAGACAGGGACCTTGGAGCAAGGTAATGAAGCGTCTGCTGTGTCAAGATGGAACTTTTTATTATTTAGAGCGGGAAGCCCATCAGGGGAGGTTGACAAGGCGGTGAATGACGTGATTGCATATTTTTTTAGGGGAAGGAACCCTGGAAGCATAAGAGAGGATGGATGGGGGTGCAGAGATGGGGGCGGGAAGCCCAGCGGCAGAGCTGATTCAGAAACCCAGGCGAGAGAACAGAGGCCTGGGCTAAGGCTGTAGATGACGAGGTGAAGTAAGTAGAAATGCAGTAGAGGAGGCGGGAGGCAGCTTGATTCTACTTCCACTCTCATATTTGGTGGGCAGCAGAGGACACGAGTCAGCCCTAACATACTGCAGTTGGTCCAGCCCTGCCAACTGCTGTCCTCACCTCCCGGCACCGCAGCCCCAGCCATCCAGGCCTGGCGTCCAGAGTCTGGAGTAAAAGCCCGTCTGTGACTTCCTAGGTAACGTGTGTTCCTTACACTCCTACCCAAGTCCACTCTTCTCCAGCTACCTCGCCACTGGGTTCTCTTTCCCTCTAGGTCCGTGATTTGTTTGCCATCTACTTACCTAAACTTTAGAATGTCTTGGCTTTTGTGACATTCTTTCTACAAGGATATGAATATGTAGCTAGGAGAATGTGCTGTGGTTTTTATACTGTAACTGTCTCAGAGTTTGAGCATGTGAGTCTCCTCCTTTATGCATTCCTTTTTGTACGTGTTATTTATTTTATTTAACTTACGTAGCACTTGTTATGTGCCAGACACTCTTCTCAGTGCTTTATTTAATTCACTTAGTTCTTTAACGTTATCATTTTACAGAAAAGAAAACAGGCACAGAGAGGTTAAGTAAGTTATTCAAGGTCAGCCAACTAGTGGGCAGTAGGATTTGGATTCAAACCCAGGCAGCTGGGCTAGTCTGGTTCCAGAGTCCATGCCCTTAACCCCTGTGCTGGGCTGCTTCTCAGCCACATACAGGCTTCTCACGGGCATGTGAGCCCCCTCTCATGTGAGGGGAGAAGTAACATAACTGTGCACGTTTTCTCCTGTGTTTTATGGATCTTCTTGTTTTCTCTGTTTCCTTGACTGGGGATATGGTGTCTGGCTTCTCATTAGGAAACGCCTTCTGGACATGCACTTGTCTGAGGCTTCTCTGTACACACGGATGGCTTCCTTGATCTTTCCGCCCACCCGCCCAGCACAGGTCCCCTCCCGTCCTCATTGTGCGTGCTTATTCTCAGCTCCCTTCCTCCTGCCCATTGCCTGCCTCCTGCCCCCTTTCTCCCTGTCCCATGTGCCCACTGGCCCACATTCAACTCACTTCTCTCCATCTCCCTCCTTAGAAACCTGAGGACTTTGTTTTCTTTCCCTGTGGAACACGTACACCTTGGCTTCCCTCACTTCCTCCTTTTAAATCTATACCCTTAAATATTCTGCCACAAATAATTTTGGCACACCAGAAATGATGTTCAAAGGTCACTGTTTCCTGAATCCCACACCCTGGGCTAAGTCTTAAGGAAGTCCAAGTCCTTATTTTGCCTTTTTTTTTCTGTGACCTTGGGCAGAGTCCTTGGCAATTTTCTTGGCTTCCCATTCTTTGTAAAATACAAGATAACTGGCTCACCAAAAAAAGGGCCATCGTGTATTAGGGAAGAAGGTGAATTGAACTTGAAGAAGCAGAGGCCTAGGGAGGGGGCCAGAAAGTTTATTTCTTAAGGTGCTTAGGAAACTGCCCTTTGTAACAAAGGTGCCAGTTGAAATGAAACCTTGAATTTGCTGTCTCGCCACCAGGTGGGCAAAAATCAGAAGCCGTTGAGAGCTAACTTGGTAGAGGAGCAAGGAGTTGGGTCAGTCGGAGCCTGTATTTCATTACTTCATGCATCCTGACCATAGTTCTGATCCTGGTTGAGCATTTTGTTTTGGCTTTTGAGTGTGAGATGAGCCATAGTTACTGACAGACACAGAGAAGAGTTTAATTATTGGAAAGATTGTGCTGAGGTGTTAGACAAACCAAGAAAGCTGCGTCCTGTTTTTCTCTTGGGGAAACTCAGCATAAATATTAGAAGTGGTAGAAAAATTTGACGAGCTATTTTGTAATTGACATCAGATAAGAGAATTCTTTTGAAATATTCACCTAGAATTTAATCTTGGGCCAGAATACTAAAAGTGCTGCATTTGAACATCTATGCTGAAGGATTTACACCACTTTAAAAGTTCCCTCCGGGCTTCCCTGGTGGCGCAGTGGTTGAGAGTCCGCCTGCCGATGCAGGGGACACGGGTTCGTGCCCCGGTCCGGGAAGATCCCACATGCCGAGGAGCGGCTGAGCCCGTGAGCCATGGCCGCTGAGCCTGCGCTTCTGGAGCCTGTGCTCCGCAACAGGAGAGGCCACAGCAGTGAGAGGCCCGCATACTGCAAAAAAAAAAAAAAAGTTCCCTCTGTCATGAGCTAGTTGATATCAAGTGTCCCAAGATACTGTGACATACTGTACTGAGAAGCACTGGGGTTTTTTGTTTTTGTTTGTTTGTTTGTTTTTGCTGTCTAGTACAGTGACTAAGTGATGTGGGCTTTGTCTTCTATTTATTTATTTATTTATTCATTTGTTAGTTCCTGCATTCTCCTTGTCCAGTTCCTATAAAATAGGGGTCACAAACTCAGATGCCTCCAGGGATGAGGAAGGGGTTTATAGGTAAGTACAGGAGTGAGGTGGGCTGCCAGGAATTGTGGACCAGTGACCACACCTCTCTAAAGGGGCAGCTGACACACAGCTTCAGCAGACTTTTGGCCGTATGGGAAAGTGAGCGCATCACTGCCAGATCTTCCCTTTTACTTTTCTTTTTTTAAAGAAGCTCAAGATCTGGATGTGTTAAATGTGATGGTTTTTTTTTCATCTTTAAAAAATGTTGGCTCTCACATTAAAGTAAAATTCTGTATGATCCAAGCAAAACACCTCCATGAGTCGGAGTTGAGCCCCCAGGTTTTGACTTTTAAACCTTTACAGGCAGTCTCTTAGTTAAATGTCAAGAATTAATGCATCTTAGTAGCTTAAGTTACTAATAAGACCAACTGAAAAAACAATGAATTAAAATCTTTCAGATTCATTGGTTTCTGACAAATTCCTTTAAATCACAGGAAGTTAGTTTGAATTAGCATTTCATTTAGTATTAGTATGTTTACCAAAAAAAAAAAAAACATTACTCTTGCTTTTTGGCAGCTGTCTGACTCCCTGCCTCAGTCGACACTGCTCCCTGAGATTTATTTAGAAGTTAGCCATCCTTCTTCCTCATTTTGACATTGTAGCTTATACTTCTTGAAAAAGAGATTTTTGAAGGGTAGGAAAAGGAGAATCCCTTACAGTATAATTTTTGAGCCTCTGACATTCCCATACACACTTCAAAATTTAGGTTTTTAATGGGAAAATTTAAAGCACAATATTCCACTGAAGATACTTACCCAGTCTCTAGTATTTTTAATATAAGGGTAGCATTTTTTGTATAAGACTAGAAATTTACAATTATAATTAAGAATAAATCATTACAGGGTATTGTCATAATCCCCTGACAAGCATTAAGGAGTTATGCATTAATACATTCCTGGCTGAAATGTTATGGCAGTTTTCAGTACTCAGAGCTTAAAATGTGGGTTTATATCTTTTAGAAGACATAAAATTTTTTTAAAAAGCATATTGTACTTGAAGTTCCTCTGCTCTGACACTCTTTGGGTATTTATAGAGGAATTTATCAGGTCTAACTATGTAGTAGGAAGAAAATTAAAGCTGTGGGCTTGGAGGTCAAATAGACTGGTGTTTGAGTTCCTTCCAGATCTGCTTCTTAGCTGCAGAAGTTTATTTCTTCTAGGCTCTGTTTCCTCATTTATAAAATAGGAATAATATTAGCAACTTCACAAGGTTGTTGTGAGGACTAAATGAGTAATACAAGTAAAGTCCTTAAAACAGTGCCAGGCACACAGTAGGTGCTCAGTAAACACCAACAGCCTTTCTCCCTTTAATGATACACTTGGCTCACATAACCCCCTTTCAGTAACCAGCACACGTCTGCCTTCCACAGCCTTATTTATCTTTCAGTGCTACCTTTCCTGATGAGAGCAAAGTAGTATAGTAGAAGGAAGATTGTTTTCCTCATCCCACTGTGGCCTCTAGTTAGCAGTGTCATTCAGATTCTGGGACTCAGTCTTCTTTTCTGTAAAATAGGAGAATTGAATTAAACTATCTCTAAGTTCGCTTATGTTATAGTTTTTAAAGATGCCCTTAAGCAGGTGCTCAGAGAGTGGCAGTACTTTGATGGAGTCGTCACAACTTTGCAGTTCTTCAGCTTTGCAGTTCCAGAAACTTAATCATTTCATTTCACTGAGAGTTGATTAGCCTCTGAAGACTGGTCTGGGCTAACTAAACTCCCAGGATACTGACTGAGAAACAAAAATCCCATTTAATTACTTTATCTTAAGATATCTGCCTAGCTCCAAAACTAGGGTGGTTCATCTGTCTAGGACTCTGTTCTGGGCAGCAAGTCCATTTAAAGAGATCAAGTTATAGGTAAGAGGTTTTTGATGAGCATAAAATTAAAGCAGAGATGGTTTAGGCCCTCTCAATAATTGTTTCTATCATGCTTCAGTAGCCTAAGCAATTGCCTTTGTACTTTTGAGGGAGAAATTGATCTAGAACAAAAAAACAGGGATTATAATCTGGTTTCAGTTTAGTATTGAGACATGCTTGATCTTCAGGCTTTACTTTGGTAAATTCCATAAAGATCACTCTGCTAACCCATCTCCACCCCACCCCACTCACATGTATAGTAAGCACACTTCACTGTAATGAGAGGAAAGAAACTTTTCTGCTTCTTGTATTCTTTGTATTCTACTCTTACATTTATTTTGTTCAGTCATTCATTCATCAAACACTTAGAAAAAGCCCAACCAGTGTTTTATTTATAAGCTTTTAAGTGGTCCCTGTGGACCTCAAAGTCCTGCTCTTTTAAGAAAACACATGATGTTGTGCTGGTAGGATGGAAGAAGAGACTGGCGTGATGTCAAGCCCTGGGAAAAAAGTTTATTAAGCACTCAAGTGTGATAAGAACAAAACAAAAAAAAAATGAAATCTTTTAGAAAGTACTTATTAAGCATTTAGACTCTGAGAACTTGACTTTGATAAATTGGAAAGCCAGAAAAAACTGAACTAGTTCCCATTGGGTTTCCTTATCCGACTTATCCTTAATCAGCCAATAATCCTAATGGCTTTGAATGGCTCTGTAAATGCCTCTTTAATTATGGCCTCAAGCATAAGGAGAGTTTTAGGGAAAGCTGAGTTAGACAAGATGTTAGGAGATAGAAGGAAGGAATGAGGAAGTGACTAAATATCTCAAAAGAGTAAAAAAAGGTGTTAGCGAAAGAAATTTGGGGGTATAAATAGGAAATTTAGAGGACATCAGTCTCATTTGCTCATTAACTACCAAGTGCCTGGCATTCTAAGTTTTCAGGGAAATGCCCCCAAAAGTTTAAGGCATAGTCCCTGTACCCAAGGAGCTTGTTGAGCAGAGATTACGTACTAAGTGGCAAGACTCACGCTGGGTTTGGCAGGTTAAGCAGGGTTTGAATGAGGGAAGAGATCGCTCCAAGATAAGAGAACATTGTGGGCAAAAACATAGCAACACGGCATGACTGAGAGGGGACTGGCTTGGTTAAAATCAGCCAGTGCACACCAGAAAGGAGAGAAAAACACTGAAAGCTAACCTTGTACAAAAGAATATTGAAAGTTTGTTCTTTTGGAAAAGCCAACAAAACATTTGACTAATTCCTAGTTTAAATCTTTTGTCTAGCTGATAGAAAGCTTATCAAAATTGTTTGTGAAAACATAGTCACCAAACCTGTGTGATAAAGGAAACCTCTAAACATTTCCAAAGAGAGAAATGACAAATAATTCATTTTAGATCTGAAAGTAGTGTAGTCAGTATATAATGTACCAGAATAAGATACCCAAAGAATTTAAGCATAGAGTGAAGAGGAGGAATTCATAGGCACTGAATATCATAGATGTATAATGTTAATAATATATATTATATATACACATATGTGTGCGTGTGTGTGTGTGTAATTTCTCACTTGCTGTGGTCTTCAACAGTTTTTGAAGGAAACATTTTACCCTCAGTTTAGATATATGAAGGGGAAAAAAAGGGTAGGTAAATTATTGAATATTGCAACTAAAGTAACTAAATTAGGTATGAAGACCAACCTTCTACAAATGTTCTGTACAATTAGAGTTTGTAAAAATGTCATTGATGAGACCTAAGCAAAGCCCAGGCTGAGGTGAGGTATTAAAACACTGCCTCTGCACTAGAACATGGCCCAGAACACTTCCTAACTTATTAGCAATTCTGGGTCTCCCTCCAGGCTGCCCTTATCCCAGGCTCCACCGGGAGGATCCCATTCTTGGCTCGCTCCCGCGGTGGCTGGCAGGATTCAGTTCCTCAGGGGTGGTGGATAGCCAAAGCCTCCCTCGGGTCCCTGTCGCATGGGCGTCTCCTCAGAGCATCTCACCACATGGCAGCTGGTTTCATCAGAGTGAACAAGAGGGCAAGAGAGAGACTGTGGACGAGCAGGAAGTCTCGGTCTTCGGTAACCTAATCTTGCAAGTGACGTCTTGTCACTTTTGTCACAGTCTCTTCACTAGAAGCAAGCCGGTTGGTGCAGCCCCCACTCAGCGGGAGGAGCCCGCGCAAGGGGGTGAATATGGGAGGCGGGGAGCCTGGGGAACCCTGTCAGAAGCTGCCTGCCACCGAACCCTAAGCTGAGCAGGTCAGACTTGACACCAGAGTCATGGGAACCTGCTTGGCCTTCCTCTTCCGGCTCACCGGTCTGTGCCTCCCTGGCGTTTTTAGCACCTCGGCGCACACTTACTGGTGCCCTTCAGATAAAACAGACATATGGATCAGCGGAACAGAATAGAGAGCCCAGAAGTGAACCCACACACCTACAGCCAGTTAAAGAATGTGGGTCTAACCTAGCTGGTGTGCGACTTATTAGCTCAGCCTCGAGCCGGAGGTGTCTCAGTTGCAGGGCCTTGGCAGAGCTAAGAGCAATTAAAACAAATCCAACTGAGGTGAAAGATGTGGTTGGGCTGCATTGTTGTTCACCACCCTCCCCAGGCTAGCCACTCCCATGATAGCCTTCCAGCTCCGGTGTAAAGTTAAGAAACACTTCTGCTCCTATCCAGCCCACAGTAAGAAGTCTTTATTTTTTGTGAGGGGCAGTCCTAGGAAGCCCAAGCCATGGGGCTTCCTGATCTGGAGGCATTTAAAGGAGGAGCTAAAGCAGGGGAGTCACATGGGTTCTTCCTTCAGCCCCTCTAGAGCAGTGCCTGGGCCACTCAAGTTTAGAGTCATTGCTGCTCATCAGAGTAAATCACCTTGGGTGACTTCAGCACAGTCACCTGTACTGAAGTCCACTACAGTATTGTTGGAAAATGCATGTTCTGGGGCCACGATGGCTGTGTACGTTGGAGACGGTTGGAGACAGTCCTTACTCAGCATCTGTTCTGTGCCAGACGCTTACGTGCATTGTATCATTTATCCCTCACAGAACAACTCTAAAAAGGAAGTGATACTCTCCCTGTTTTACAAACGAGAAGACCGGCCCAGAGGTGAAGAGGCAGTGCTGAGATTTAAATCTAGACAAGTCTGTAAATCCTCCACTTTCCCCATGATGTGCCTCTGAGAGAAACCTCTCCTTCCTCAGAGTGGGTGGCAGAGAGTTGCAGGGGTGAGGAAGGAGAGAGAAGCAGTAGCAGCGGCCCCTGCCAGTAACCTCCTCCAAAGAGGGCTTCTGTGCCACTTCCCTGGCTCTGAGACTCAGGCCATCTTCCCAAAGAGCACAAACGATGTGTACCTGGCCTAGACGAGTATCTCAAGACCTGAGAAAAGGTGACAGGTGGTCTAGGTTTTAAAGCAGGAGTGTTGTCCACACAAAATATGACGAAGAGGACTGTGGAATGTTACAGGCTTGAGGGAGCCTGGCGCCGCGAGAGCTGTTTATAGCTCAGTACATAGAATGTAGGCCGAGGCAGGACCTCGATAAAGAAGGCCTCATAAAGTCATGCTGAGAGTCTTGGATTTCATCCTGAGTGGAATGGTGCACTGTTAAAGTGGAGGAGGGGAGTGTGTGTATGTGTGTATATGTGTAGATTTGCATTTTCAATATATCCTTTAGGCCCTTCTGGGAGTGAAGGCAAGTTTGCAGGCAAGGATGACTCATGGCTTTCCACATTTCTTTCATTGCTTTGTACTGTTGTAAAATTTTTCCTAGATTTAAGTTCCTTGTGAGCATAGGCCTTTATGTTGTACCTGTTAAATCCCTTACAGGACTTAAATGCTATGGCCGTAGTCGGGGCTAAGTAAATATTTATTGACTAAATATTGTAAAACCTAAAGCAATTCACTACACATAGGACAGATAAGTGAAATAAGAGAATCTTCACCTGTTTATGCAGAAGGTAAAGAGAAGAGTCGGTGATACTTTGTTGCTGGAGAAACAAAGGTGAAGAGAACTGGAACATCATGATCTGTGTGCTATTTTGGCTAAATCTCTATTCCATGTTTATATGACCACGAACATGCAATTCACTGGCCATATAACATTGTTACGATTTTTTTCTTCTTCTTGCACAACTCTTTGTTTTCCCTTGAGTTAGTAATTATCTTGTTTGCTTATTTGCTTAGTTTTCTGTATACATATTACTAATTTATCTCTAACCCCTCCCGCATTTGTCTAAGTCTCTCCTCAGTATGTTCAAACTCGATGGGTGGTCTAACAATTTTACCTTCTTGAAAAGTCGTCTCCCAGAGCCTTCACTCACCCCCTGCCTGGTGTCGGCTGCTCTTGGGCCTATTGCATGGCATTCAGTTTAGGACTTTCTCCACTGTGATCCTGAAGATTTCTTTGCCTCGTTCTTCTCTTAGAAGCTCTGTTTTCTGGGGCTTTCTTTTTTTTTTGTTTACGCCTTCATTTTGCAGGGCACATCCTCCAACAACTCCCTGAGAAAGAGCGCATGGGAGGTAAATTGTCTGAGACCCTGCATGTCTAAAACGTCTTCATTCTCCT
Source organism: Mesoplodon mirus (assembly GCF_964341445.2). Lineage (NCBI taxonomy): Eukaryota > Metazoa > Chordata > Mammalia > Artiodactyla > Ziphiidae > Mesoplodon > Mesoplodon mirus. The sequence continues at coordinate 223,212,311 of NC_138976.1, read as the reverse complement.
CTCACGCTCTGATAGAAATGTGAGTTAGATGTAGTTTTCTCATAGAATTTTGAAAGCATTGCTCTGTTTTCTTCTGTCTTCCAGAAATGCTGTTGAAAAGTCCAATGCTATTGAGTCTAGATCTTTGATATGTATCCTGTTTATCTCTCTGTGGACTTTTAGAATCTTCTCTTGTTCTTAAAGTTTATGATGATGTGTCAAACCTAAAGACAGTTTACATTCATGTGTTGAGCTTAGTGGGCCCTTTCAGTCTAGAACAGTGGTGGTAACTATGGCCAAGTCTCTGTTTTATGGCCACATCTGGCCTGCCACTGTTTCTATAAATAAAGTTTTATTGGCACACAGCCAAAGATTTATTTGTCTGTTTTCTTTATAATGTAAATATTTTCCCAGAATATATCTGGTGTTAATTCTTCTGGGTCAGTATTTTCAGGTATGCAATGTGTTCTTACAGTGTATAGTTTCCTTTTATTTCTCAGTTATGGTTTTTATTATTCTGTTCCCTTGCTTGGATTTCTGTAAGGAGCTCCTGTTATCTGTATGTTGTATCTTCCTTGCCTCTCTTCAACATTTGTCATTTTTTTCAAATTCTTTTTATCTCTTTATTTCTTTTTAGTGTTGAATTTTTTCTTCCAATATTTTACTAAACGGTATTATCTGTTGTGTTTATCCACTCTTGTGTTTCTATTAGTTTAGTCTTCGTCTATGAATTCTTATTGTTTCTAATTCTTCATTGAGTTCTGTTCCCTCATTTTTAAGCTCTCCTGATTCTTCATTTTTGTGGGTCTTTTGTGTCTTGTATAATTGTTTAATGTTTTTAGCTTATTTTGAAATTTTGATGTTTTGTTGGCATGTTTTCATTGCCTGTATGGTATCATATTTTTATTCCAAGAGCTCTCTCTTTTTTTTTAACATCTTTATTGGAGTATAATTGCTTTACAATGGTGTGTTAGTTTCTGCTTTATAACAAAGTGAATCAGTTATACATATACATATGTCCCCATATCTCTTCCCTCTTGCATCTCCCTCCCTCCCACCCTCCCTATCCCACCCCTCTAGGTGGTCACAAAGCACTGAGCTGATCTCCCTGTGCTATGTGGCTGCTTCCCACTAGCTATCTATTTTACGTTTGGTAGTGTATATACGTCCATGCCACTCTCTCGCTTCGTCCCAGCTTACCCTTCCCCCTCCCCATCCAAGAGCTCTTTTTATTCTCTTCATGCCTCCCCCAGTTTTTAGTAGAAGTCTCTTCTCATTTCTTAGATATACTGTCTTCTTTATCTCTCCAAGGAGAATAATGACTGTTCTATTCTACCTACCTGATTCAGTTCTTCTCCCCCTTCCTCCATTTGTTTTGGCCTTTATCATTTTAGAGACTTTACTCAAATGTATGGTAATCCTGGGTTATTGGTTCATGTTTAAGAGTTAGACAAAAAAAAAAAAAACTGATTAGAAAGTCTGTGTGCCATAAGTAGGTCTTGTTGAATTCTAGACTTAATAGAATACGCTATAGCATAATCTGGTTCAGCAATTTCATTGTGAAACCCCTGGTGTGAGTATCTTTTCGTTGAGTTTTTTCTTTGGTGCTGATCATATTTTTCAGAGAAGCTTCTTCCAGTCTCCTACCCTGCAGGGTATAAGCCTAACTGATGGTGTTCTGATCTGAGGAGAAGAAAATTGTCACTCTCAGTATGTAAACTTTTGTTTAAGGTGGCTGCCTCTAACTGTCAATGGTTTCTCCTAGTCTGGACTCTCATTTTTATTCTCTCCAGAGGACAATCTGGTGACGTGCCTGGGAGGGAAGGGTCAATTGCTGAGCTATATGGAATAGGTGAAGAGAATTGGAAGGTACTATTTCTTTTTTTTTTTTTTTTTTAAGGTTTTATTATTTATTTATTTTTTAATATGTGGTCTTAATTAATTATTTATTTATTTTTATTTTTGGCTGTGTTAGGTCTTCGTTTCTGTGCGAGGGCTTTCTCTAGTTGCGGCGAGCGGGGGCCACTCTTCATCACGGTGCGCAGGCCTCTCACTGTCGCGGCCTCTCTTGTTGCGGAGCACAGGCTCCAGACGCGCAGGCTCAGTAGTTGTGGCTCACGGGCCTAGTTGCTCCACGGCATGTGGGATCTTCCCAGACCAGGGCTCGAACCCATGTACCTTGCATTGGCAGGCAGATTCTCAGCCACTGCGCCACCAGGGAAGCCCGGTACTATTTCTTAATCAGTTTTTTCTAGGAATTTTCTTTTTTATTTTTATAAATTTATTTATTTATTTTTGGCTGTGTTGGGTCCTCATTTCTGTGCCAGGGCTTTCTCCAGTTGCAGCGAGCGGGGGCCAGTCTTCATCGCGATGCGTGGGCCTCTCACTGTCACGGCCTCTCCCGTTGCGGAGCACAGGCTCCAGATGCGCAGGCGCAGTAGTTGTGGCTCACGGGCTTAGTTGCTCTGCGGCATGTGGGATCCTCCCAGACCAGGGCTCAAACCCATGTCCCCTGCACTGGCAGGCAGATTCCTAACCACTGTGCCACCAGGGAAGCCCAGGAATTTTCTTGTGTTTAGGCTCACCTTCAATCTCACTTCAAGACATACCTATTGTTTCCAATTGCTGAGCTTTTTGTGAGTTTGCAGTATAAATTAAGTCACTTGAATTGAAGTTTCCTGGGTCTGCTAAGTCAGTTATTGTTTGTATTTTTCCTTTCCACTTTCTAAAATGCTGTTGCTATTCTCTCTTCTCTCATCTCTTTGTCTGAAGTGGTGTGTGTGTGTGTGTGTGTGTGTGTGTGTGTGTGAAGCCCTTTACTGTTGTTCAGTGATAGTTTAGGAGACAGCACAGAGCTAACATACAGGTTCAGTTCTCCAGAAGGCCCTTCACCTGTACTGTACAGAGAATCTCAGAGAAATCACTCTTCAGGCCTATTCTTGATTGTGTTTGAGCAAATGATAACATGTTTTTCTAATGACACATTTTTGTTTGTTTGTTTTAATGGATGCTCCTGATGCTGGTCTGGAAGGCTGCAAAATGTTTTTTTTTTCTCTTTTCTATATTTACATGAAAATAATTCATGCTTCATGCTAAATACATTGTTTACCTTACAAGAACTTTATTTTTGAATTAAAAAAGTTTGTGTTTTTGTACTTCTTTTCTTTTTTTTTCTTTTTTCAAAGCAATTCCATGCATTGGGGATCAGAAATTTCTGCTGGCTACACTGGCTGAGTGTGGAAATCGTTGATTTTCACAAAGATGAATCCTGACTGACATTAATTGCAAACTCCATTTTGAGGGCAGTATAGGAACTTTTTTTCCTTTCTTTTTTGCCATGTTTTACTTTAGTTTGTCCATCAATGTGCCTTTCATCTTTTAAAAATACACCACAGTGCTAATGGCATGTTCTGTAGCTTTTTGTTTTGTTTTGTTTTCACTTGGATCAAATGGTTTTGACAGACAGGAAAAGATTTGCACCACTATTTCCTTCGTTAACAGCTATTGTAATTTCTTGGAACTTGATTTTCACTTGGGCAGTTAAGAAGACAACACTTGTTTTTTTTTTTTTTTTTTTTTTGCGGTATGCGGGCCTCTCACTGTTGTGGCCTCCCCCGTTGCGGAGCACAGGCTCCGGATGCGCAGGCCCAGCGGCCATGGCTCACGGGCCCAGCCGCTCCGCGGCATATGGGATCCTCCCAGACCGGGGCACGAACCCGTATCCCCTGCATCGGCAGGCGGACTCTCAACCACTGCGCCACCAGGGAGGCCCAAGACAACACTTGTTTTATGCATCAGTTTTTTTCTCTCTTTCTCTCTCGTGTGTGTGTGTGTGCGCGCACACGCGTGTGTGCAGGACCAACCTTCAGGCTTATGGCTTGTGGAACCTTCTCTTAATTTAATGTAAAACAGAATTCATTGATTACCAACATCACTAAAAACTGACCCAGTCTCTTCTCATGAGTCACTGACACCTGTTGAATATGACGGGTCCAGTGTCCACCGCGGAAGATGCTACTAGGCTTCACAGTTAAGAAGCACAGAGGACTGGTGACCGCCCCCGCATCACATGCTTGGGGCAGTGCCAGAGGTTTTCCTGGCACAATTTGATGCCCAGTGCCACGAGCTTGGGTCTGCTCCTGGGGCACCAGGGCTCCGTCCTTCTCCTCAGTTGCTTTATGGGCATTCACTCAGCGAACCCAACTGGGTGCACATCGTGACCTTTTAAACCTAAAGGTTGGGCCTGATGAATGGTTACTTTGCACACGTGCCTTCTAAGTGCCAGATGTGTATCCCCGTGGCATTATCGTTGCCGTCCCTGTGGATTCAGCCACGGGTTTCTGACAACCTGGAGGAAACAATGGTAATTTCGGCTTTTTCGGTTTTGTCTTCAGATAATGAAAAGCTTTTGTATAACAGCTGAGTGTCGATATGAGTTCTATGGCTTCAATCTCCTTTAAACATAATATTCTTAAGGGTCCAAAACAAAGGATGGGGGCAAATTTAAAAAAAAAAGAAAGAAAGAAAACCAAACCAAAAAAAAAGAAAAAAGAAAAAAAATATAATAAATTGCTGATATCGCCACAAATCATTAGAAATCTCCTGACATGCTGAAACCAGATGGCCGTAAGTTCAAAACAAATCAGTGACTTGCTTTTAACTTTTCGTGGTTTCCTTTTGTTCTTTCTGCCCCTTTGCCGTCAGATTGGTGATGTTACTCAAACAGGACCGAATCCCCGCCGCGTGCAGGATCCACCCCGCCGCCTCTTTCATCTCCTCGTCATCACTCTCGGGGGGCTTTTCCGTGCGTCTCTTTTTGAGAGGCAGCACGTCGCTGGGGACCTTCCTTGCCTTGGCGAGGTGCTGGCGCTTCTTGTGCCGGGACGCATAGATGCTGTCCCCCAGAGCATCCTTGGCCTCCTTCGGGCTGCATTTCCGGTCATCCTCCTCCGTCTCGCTGTGGCTCTCGTGGCTCTGGAAGCTGCCCTCGCTGCCCTCCTGGCTCCCCTTGGTGGCAAACGCGTAGTGGTCGTTGGCCAGGGACGAGGAGATGGAGTCACTGGCGGGCGAGGTGCTCCTGGCCCTGAAGGACTTGGCGCTGCTGTAGTTGTCCTCCTCCTTGGGTCTCCACTGCCCACTGAGGAGCCACAGGACGGCTCACTCACAGTCCGCGTCCGGCAGCTGGTGAGGCCGTTCTGCACAGCTGCTGTCATTCCAGTGGGAGTGATTGGCAACAGCCGGACTCCAGGAAACAGGCCTCGGCTCCGAACCCGCGTTCCGTTCTGTGTCACTCTTGGAGGAACTGCTTGTATCTCGGGGAGTATCCAAAAGCATCATGGCGCTGGCAGCATCAGTGTCAGGATCCTGTAGAAAGGCTCCATGTCTCTTAAAGAAGGTGCTGTCTTGCCAGAGGGCTGGACCTGATGTGCTTTGTTATGCCTGAGGAGAGGCGGGAGGTGTGTTGAACATATTCGAGTGTGGGTGAGAAGGTGTCTTTTTCAAAGCCTGAATTAGACTTTGTCTGTACTCCGGATTAGGCTTTGTCTGTACTCTGGGTCTATGCACCACAGTGACCCTTTCCCGATACTCTGACCCGTCTCTTTGTCCACTTTCTTAAAACACTTATTCAAGGACAAATTATGTCTCACTGAGTTTCTCCACCCAGTAGGTGCGTTGGCAAAATACGGAAAATGTTCCAAGATCCAGTTGTAGATATCCTTTCCCGGCAGGCGCTTGGTTGGAGAGTCCTCGATGGCCATAAATATGAGGCAGCTGAAGGAGTGGGGGGGCTTGCAGTTGGGGTTCTGCCTGGCATTGTAGGGCTTGTCCGAGTGGGCAGGGGATGGGGGCATGTCATCGTCCAGGTCCTGGACGGGGCTGACGCTCTGCAGGACCGAGTCCCCGAAGCTCTTCAGCAGGTTCTTGCTCTCGTACAGCCACTTCAGGTTGGTCAGCTGTTCATCTTCCATGGCCCCCTCTTCTAATCGGATGCCAGGCAGAGAAAAGTCGAGGTCATCGTCTTCCTGAAGGGCCTTGGAGAAACCGCTGCCCCGGTAACACTGACTCAGCCCACTGGAGACACTAATCCCTGAGCTTTCTGGTTTCTCACTGGGAGGCATGACTGTACCCATTTACACGAAGGCTCCTGGCCGGAGCGGGGCTCGGGGGCTCAGGGGCGCCACTGCCCTTCAGCGGGAGCCGACAGACTTTCACAGGCGCCCAGCGGGCATTGCTTGGTGGACCGGCTAAGGACGCGAGGGGCGGGCTCAGGTGGCAGGGGCGCAGGGGTCGCAGCGCGGCACGGGACCTGCGGCGCGCCACGCGTCCTCCCGCCAGCCCCGCGCTCTCCCCACCCCGCCTCCCTGCAAAATATGTTTTATTTTCCACTTTCTGCCAAGCCTCAGTTGTGTTTAAGCCAGTTCTTTTCTATAGCTTTGCAGGCCCACGAGTAACATTTATTTCATTTATCTTTTGTGAACAGGGAAGACAATGTGAGGTGTCATACAGAAATGCTCTATATTAAGATGTATATGATAAGCCCCAGAACAACCACTAAGGAAATAACTAAAAAAAAAAAAAAAAGTAAAAAATCATGAAAGGAATTAAGAGGCTATATCAGAAAATATTCACTTACTGTTTTTAAAAAGTAGTAGGGGAGGAATAGAGCAACAAAAAAGATATGTGATATACAGAAAACTAAAATTAAATTGGCAGACATAAGCCAACTACATCAGTAATAACATTAAATGTGAATGGCTTAAGCAATTCAATCAAATGACAGAGATTATCACATGGGTTTAAAAAAAAAAAAGACAAAAAAGAAGACCCAGCTATATGCTGGATAAACAAAATAGAGGATAGAAAAACAATAGAGAAAAATCAATGAAACCAAAAGTTGATTCTTTGAAAAGATCAACAGAACTGACAAACCTTTAGCTAGATTGACCAAGAAAAAAAGGAGAGAATACTGCAATTACTAGAGTCAGAAATGAAAGAGGGGAGAGTACCACCAACCTTACAGAAATAAAAACAATTATAACAGATTCCTGTGAACATTCAGATATGCCAGTAAGTTGGACAGCTTAGATTAAATGGACAAATTACTTGAACAGAATCCTCTATAGATAAGAACTGACTTTATGATACATTTGCAGGCTGCTGCCTTCTCCTCTCAAGGATGCAGTAGAAGTATCAACCTGGAGAAGATGCTATACAATGCAAGAGGTGAACTCTGCCCTTAGTAAAATCCAGCTGGTGGGATATTCTCAGAAAATTGTGAGTGTAAATATGATTTTAAGTGACTGATGAAAGCTTTCGATTCATACTGTTGTTCTTTGGAAGGATCCTATACTGGCTTTTTTTTAAGTATCTTTTTTTTTTTAAATTTATTTATTTTTTGGCTGTGTTGGGTCTTCGTTGCCGCATGGACTTTCTCTATTTGCGGTGAGCGGGGGCTACTCTTTGTGCGGTGGCTTCTCTTGTTGCAGAGCACAGGCTCTAGGAGCGCGGGCTTCAGTAGTTGTGGCTCGGGGGCTCTAGAGCGCAGGCTCAGTAGTTGTGGCGCACGGGCTTAGTTGTCCCATGGCATGTGGGATCTTCCCAGACCAGGACTCGAATCTGTGTCCCCTGCATTAGCAGGCGGATTCTTAACCACTGCGCCACCAGGGGAGTCCCTAGTTCCCTTTTTTAAGCCACTCAGTCACTACAAATCTTGTACTAGTACATAGTGAAAAGATAGAACATCTGTTGTTTTCCTCCATCTTTCCCAGGTTCTTACTGGCACCCTTTCTAGCCCTTACATTCCCCATTGCTAGCTAGCATGTAATGAGTCAGGAGAAAGGCATCTCATCCTGTTTACTTTAGAACAGTGACACCACTTTACAGATTTTGGACTAGTGAAATAGGAAACAGAAAGAATAAAAGAGATCAAGAAATAATTTGGCAAGTATAACTTTAGAGCTCTGACCTGATCATGATAAGGGTTCCCGTTCCTGTTAACTTGTGCCCAGAGCCACTCAGTACAGAACAACCAAGATATTAATTCCTAACCTGAAAAGGGAACCAAAAAAAGAAGAAGAAGAAAACCGAAGTATTTGTCTCTTTGGCCTGTTTCATAATATAGCATCTCTGCCTTTTAATGAGTGAGGCCTAGGTGCCTGGTGCCATGTGGATAGACTGAATCTCTCAGAGATGTGACAAGTAAAGACTGTCGGATGTGTCTCCCAAATGGTCTCCATCATCTTTCTGTTTTACTTTAAACTTTCTGGTTCACTTGAAAATAGTTTCTAAGTGGAGAAGAATGTTTCTGTTATTTTTCCCTGCGAACTTATCTGGCATGACTGTAATGCTGAATGCTCATCACACATTCTTATTGTGGTTCTTTTCTAGGAGCTTTTTGGTGCAGTCCAGGTGACTCCTTTAAGCTCTGGCTATGCCCTTGGAAGCTCCAACTGGATTATCCAATCCCATTATGAGAAAGTGTCTTACGTCTCTGGATCCTCCTTGCTTACCACACACCCCCAGGTAATTCTAAATTCTCTTTTAACAGCTCAGCTTTTTGGTTATTTACCCTAAATTCAGAATGTGTCCAAAGTACCATCAACTGTTTTTAAATCTTCCTAATTTCAGTTTCTACAAACACTCCTTTTTTTTTTTGCGGTACGCGGGCCTCTCACTGTTGTGGCCTCTCCCGTTGCGGAGCACAGGCTCCGGACGCGCAGGCTCAGTGGCCATGGCTCACGGGCCCAGCCGCTCTGCGGCACGTGGGATCTTCCCGGACCGGGGCACAAACCTGTGTTCCCTGCATCGGCAGGCGGACTCTCAACCACTGCGCCACCAGGGAAGCCCAAACACTCTTTTTTTTTTATTGTGGTAAGAACACTTAACATAAGATATACCCTCATAATAAATGTGTAACTGTACAATACATGATTGTTGACTGTAAGTGCGATGTTGTATAGCAGATCTGTAGAGCTTATTCATCTTGCTTACCTGAAACTTTACGTCCTCCTTTTTATCAGAGTTAGAGTGTTCGTGTCCATAGTTCCTCTGTAAGATCCTGCTGCCTTTAGGTCACCTCTAGGATTTAGAGGTTTCCCAACACTTCCAATAACCAGAGCCTGATGAGTGTAACAGAGATGATCACTTGTTTACTCAACAAATATTAATAACTTAATATTTACTAAGGGCCTGCTATGTGTCAAGCACTCATCTAGGTATTAGAGATTCAGTGGTGACCCACAGACGAAGTCCCTTCTCATGAATCTGCCTTCATTGATGTATATAGAGAGAATGGTGTGCTAAAAATAAATGAGCAACGTAATTCCAGATTCTGACACGAGTACTGAAAACAACGAAGCAGAATTATATATAGAGTGATGGAGACTAGTTTAAATTGGATGGTCAGAGGAAGCTTCTAGGGACAGTCTCATTGGAACTGAGACCTGGAGAAATGAGGCATGTAAAGCTGTGGACAAAGCATTACAGGGACATGGCAGATGAAGGGCTCCTAACACCAGAACAAGCTGGGCATGTCTGCAGAGCAGAGGAGACCATTGTGATTGCAGCATACTAAGTATGATCAGGACACATCCAAGAAGTTAGCAGACACCAGGCCATGTAGGACTTTGTAGGCCATGATGAGAAATTTGGATTTTATTTGAATGTATAGACTGAAGCTACTGGAAAGTTTTAAGGTAGTCGTTCATTATCAGTCATGTTGGCAAGCACCTAAGTGCATAAATATTGTTATAAATGTTAGTTATTCCATTTTAGGTATTTGTAAAGAATTTATTGCTCATTTCATAAATCTTGGTTCTTTCCATGTTTGTAAAGGAGGGCAAGGGAGATTAGATATTGTTAGTTAGCTATTGTTAGTTAGCCGGTGGATGGGTGGGTGGATGGATGGATAGATAACTTGGGGGAGTCCATGTCCCATTTTAATATAGGAAAAAGAATGACTGCTGTAAGTCTAGAACAGTAGGATTCTTCTGAGCTGCCACTCTGCATTGTTTTTGTACCTTTTTTATAATCAAGTTTCATTTCAAGGTCTAGAGGGGACAAGTGGCTATTTTTTCCTATAGCTAGCAGAATTCTGGGCCTTTCCCGCTTATTGAAATCAAAAGCCCATCAGTGTCATCCTAATCTGCTTCATTGAAACAAATTTTTTATTGGCAGCTTCTATCATTCCTGATATATTCTCCCATAAAAGACAGAAAGATGACTTGGCTGCCAATTCTTCCAATTTGTCCTGCCTTTGCGATACTCTTGATGTAATTTCCAGTAAATTATACTTACAAGGTCTGTAAATTTAAAGGGAAAATAAGGTCTTGAAAGTAATGAGCAGCATACCTAAGTAATTAATTTTAATCTCTAGCTGGCAACCACTATTGTATGTAAAAAAGAAAGTAAATTAGATTTTCTTTTACCCAGATAATTGGATTCTATATTGAATTAGCAGGGATAAGGAAAGGTTTGGTTTGAAAAAACTTGATATTTTACTTCAGAGGTCAGCAGACCACCTGTTCTGATAAATAATGTTTTGTTGGAATACCAGCACACCCATTTGCTTCATGGGTTGTTTGTGGCTGATTACACCCTATCATGGCAGTTATACTTTTCGACTTTATAGAAAAGGGCCAATCACCGATCAGCTTTAGTAATGGAACCCCATGACCTAGGAAGAATGTGGCAGGCAGCTATACTGATCTAATAAGCATATGGAAATGAGGCTTTGGATTAAGCCTGTTCCAGTAAGAATGGAAATGTAAGTTAAAGAAACATCGGCAGATCTTTAATTCAACAAACATTTCTTGAATAACTGCTGTCTTCAGGGAAGGAAAAATACAAGTCAAAGATTTTATGCCTGGACGACACTGAGAATGATGATAATGACACTAATCCAGTTGTCAAGGAGGAGTTGGCGGGGTTGGGGAGGCGGCTGCGGTCATTAGTTTCAGAAGGGGGTGGTGTGTGTGATGAATAGGAATTAGAGAGAACATTGGACAGATGGAAATGCAGAGCTGGAAGCTGGATATGAAGGCAAGCCTGGAGACAAATTGGAGAGCCATCAGATTTTTTTAAATATATAACATGCTGAGGATTAAAGACTGAGCTGTGGGAAACAGTGGAAGGAAGAAAAATGGTCTTGAATAAGAATGTTTGGAGAATTGAGGCCAAAAAAAGTACAGCATCCCAAATGGAAAAGGAAGAGAACTAGCCTTTACTGAGCACACCGTCTCAGTATTAATTTCTTAAATCGATCTAATATTCAGCAACCATGGTGAATTCTCATAGTAATTCTGATATTTATCTGTTGATGATAGTATCTGCAAAGAAGTAACCGTTTTGTCACTCAGCTTCCAATCCTTGTCTCTTTTCTTTTTCCCATCTTGTAACTAAGCTCTCTAGTTCCATGTTAAACAGAAGTGGTGATAGCAGTATCATTGTTTTATATCTGATTTTAAAGGGAATGCTTTCCTAGTCTCTTCATTAAATATGATGCTTGTATGTCTTTATTTGTCAGGTTAAGGAGTTTCTCCTCTGTTCCTAATTTTCTGATTTTTTAAAACCAGATATAGGTGTTATTTTTATCAAATACTTTTTCTGAGTCTGTGAGTTAATCATGTGATTTCTTTCATTGAGACCATTAATGTAGTGAATTGTAATGTTAACTTTTCTCGCATGTAACCATCCTTGCATTCCTGAGATAAATCTTACTTGATCATACAATTTATTCTTTTTAAAATACCTTCCTGGAATCATTTGGTCAGTATTTTATTGAAGTTTATAATCTGTATCCATAAGTGAAAAATGGACCCATACATTATTTTCTTGTACTATCTTCATTCGTTTGGAATCAAGGTACATTAGTCTCATCAGATGATTTGGGCACCTTTCCCTCTTTTTCTGATGGCCAGAAATTTACAAGATAGGGATTATCTTCTCTTGAAAGTCAGATTCCCCATAAAATTGTCTAAGTGTCCATTTTAATTTTTTCGTAGCTATTGAATTATATTTTCTGGGTCAAAGGTATGCCAATTTTGCAGAGATTTGTCCATTTTTCCTAGGTTTTCAAAAATCATACACATGGAATTATATGTGTACAATTTATATTTTAAACTTTTGTGTAATTCTATTTTCATTCTAAATTTTTTTCATTATGTCTTCTTTTTTTTCCTCTTGTTCAGACTTGCCAGAGGTTTGCCGACATTACTGATTTTCTTCAAAGAAAAATTTTTGCTTTCAATGGTTTTTGTTGTATTTCTACTCTCTGTTCTGCCCTTTATTATTTCCTTCCTTGGGTGAACCTTGCTGCATTTCTTTTAATACTTAGCTCATTTGTTTCAGTCTTTCTTTGCTCTCCAATAAGTATATTTAAAGCTGTCAGTTTCCCTCAGTATCATTTAACTGTTAAATGTTGATATGAAGTGCTTTGTCATTCATATCTAAGTATATCATAATTTCCTTCTTTATGTTCCTGATTTAAATAACCAAAGGTTATTTTATAGTATACTTTTGTTTCTAGTCTATCCCAGTATGGTTAGACTTAGCGTTAGACAAGACTTTTGTCATGTGATACTTACATTTCAGGATTCTTTTCTAATTTTCTTTTACATTATAATAAGAGTATACTGATTCCTTGAAATTTGTTTAGGCTTACTTTGAAACACAATCCTTTTTGGTAAATGTTCAACATATGTTGGAAAAGACTGTGTATTCAGTGCTGAGTGAAAATTTTTTCTGTATGTATTTATTCATTTGAGTCTGTTGTGTTTTTAAATCTCCTATCTTTCCTTAGCTACCAGTTTCTGAAAAGGATGTGTTATTTGTTGATTTATCTATTTCTCCTTAAAGTTTTACTGATTATTGCTTTTTATATTTTTAAGCTGTACACTCAGGGGTATACATGTTCATGTGATCATTGTGTCTTATTGATCAGTTATTCCTTCTATCAGGATGTTTTCTTTTTTTTCTCTATCAAAACTGCATTAAAAGCCAGAAGACTTTTTCCCCTTCCATACTTGCCTGCTAGTGTTTTTCATCCCTTTTTTTTTTTTTCCCACTCTTTCTGTGTCCTTTTCTACCGAATCCCTTGTAGACAACATAGTAAGGGATTTTTTTTTTTTTTCCTTTTTCAAGCTAGAGAGTCTCTTTGATTAGTGAAACCGTTTATGTTTCATCTAATCACTATTGTATTGGGGGCTTATTTTTGCCATCTTCATGTTTTTTTAGTTTACTTCATTCTTTTCCCCATGTTTTCTTGCCTTCTTTTAAAAGTCTAAATTTCTTTCTGCAAGTTTGAAGACATATATATCTTTTAACTTTTTATTTTATATTGGAGTCTAGTTGATTTAACAATGTTGTATCAGTTTCAGGTGGACAGCAAAGTGATTCAGTTATACGTATACACGTATCTATTCTTCTTCAAATTCTTTTCCCATTTAGGTTGTTACATAATATTGAGTAGAGTTCCTTGTGCTATACAGTAGATTCTTGTTAGTTATCCATATATATTTTATTTTTTATTATTATTATTTTTTATAATAGTGTTTGTTTATTTTTACTTGTTGACAGTTTGCTTTATTTATTTATTTATTTATGGCTGTGTTGGGTCTTCGTTTCTGTGCGAGGGCTTTCTCTAGTTGTGGCAAGCGGGGGCCACTCTTCATCGCGGTGCGCGGGCCGCTCGCTGTCGTGGCCTCTCTCGTTGCGGAGCACAGGCTCCAGACATGCATGCTCAGTAGTTGTGGCTCACGGGCCCAGTTGCTCCGCAGCACGTGGGATCTTCCCGGACCAGGGCTCGAACCCGTGTCCCCTGCATTGGCAGGCAGACTCTCAACCACTGCGCCACCAGGGAAGCCCCTATATTTTATTTTTATTCTTCCGGGTTATTCCTTCATTTGTCCTTCCTGTGAGTATCTTATCACTGTCGCCTGTATCTCTCCCTCCAGAGCCACACCTTCCTCTTGTCCCTCCCATCTTTTTCCTCTTCCTTCCTCCCACCTTCCCCCCCGCCCACCATTGTCAGTAGTGTCTAGAAATGTAGTCCCAGGTTATTTAAAATATACGTAGGGTGGTGAATATATCGCGTATTTAGACAACAGTGAACTTTGTTCATTTTTTCTTTCTTCCCAACCTTATTTCCCATAAATCTCATAAGCCTTCGAGATTTACTCTTCTTTTTCCAAGAATACTTGAGGAATGTTCACCAAGAGGTAAACCTTATAAGGCCATGAACTACTAAGAACATCTTACTAGATGGGTGGTGGCTCTCAGGAAGAATGAGGCTAGAGATGTTTTGAGAGCAGGAAGCTTCTCTCCATTTGGGAACTTCTGCCTTAGAACAGTGGTTCTTAACATTTTGTGGGTCATGGATCCAAAAGCCTGGTGGTAAGAATTTGATGAGAACTTTTTTTTTTTTTTAATCTGCACACCTACACAAGATTTTACATTTATTTTCTGGAGACTGAGTTTATAGAGTCCTCAGAAGCCCATTGTGATTCATCAGTTTAAGAATCCCTGACTTAGAACTTTGGAAAGAATCTTTTTTGTAAGAAATAATTTTTTTTTAATTAATTGAGAATTTCTACCCAATCAATTCCCTGAAGCTTCTGATGTTCACGGTGGGAATTCCTTCTTGCCCTTGGGGTTGGAGGAGGCCGGTAGCTGGCCTGAGAGAACGTTTCCTTCTACCCGACACGGCCCATATTTACTCTCTCCCTTTCCTATCCTTCTCCCTTTGGAGTTCAGGGAGATGCTCCTCCTGGTTTGTTTTCCTGAGGTCTTAAAGACTTTGGCAGTAATACATGTAGATTCTTCCCTTAAATCTAAAGAAAATATCTTAAATTTGGAGTCCTTGAATCAGGTTTTTAGAGCTCAGGCAGTTGCCTGGGTAGGTTTGTTTTGCTCTGTTTTGTTTTTTATATTTTTCTTCTTCCCTCTGAATTCCCCAAATGTTTTGTTATTGTTTATGCAATTCTTTAATCTAGATGCTCTGCAGTAAAAGGTTTTTTTGGCTTTTTGGTTATTCTACTGTATTTTATTTTATTGTAATAAATCAGTGACTTGCTTCAAATCTTCATGTGGATGTACATGTTAGCATTTTTCAGCTAGTCCTTAGTCTTCTGATGGAAATATCTGTAGGCTGCTACTTCTCCCTCCAGGCCTGGCTTCATGGGGATCTTACAGTCAATCAGGTTCAGTCCTTGGGAATTTTCTAGGAGTGTCAGACTTACCCTGGTACAGAACTGGGGGCTTAAAATCACATGGTTACCCTCATGCACAGAGCAGAGCTGGGATGAAGGTCAACACAAAGACATTGTCCCGCATCCACAAAACTCATGTTAATATAGGTGGTTGAGGCTTCCTTTGCTCCCCTGATAACCTGGTTCCCGTGGAACACCTGGGCTTCAATTCTGCGCTCCCTTCTGTAGCATCAGAGCCCACCGCGTGAGAGCCAGGCCTGGGCTGAGTGTGGACCCGTCAAGAGGGGGCAACCTGAAAACTATCACTTCTCTGGGCCTCAGTTACTCTACGGAGACGGGATGACTGACGTTCTTCAGCATCACGTCTCTGTATAGCTGTCCCTGGGATATGTCCACAAAGGGCCCACTCTTCCTGGGTAAAGGACACAGCCATGTCCCCGAAATGTTATTTAGGAAAAATGTCTGGGACAAACCGCAGCATACAGTTCCTTCCTCAGCTGCCAGGGCTGTGGGCAGGAAGCTTGTTCCTGTCCATGGATGCAGCCCCAAGTTGTCCCAAAGCCTCGGCCTCCTCATGTTGGTCCTGAGGAAGCAAAGCTCTGTCCTCACTGGCAACGTAGCACCAACCAGTAAAAGTTAAACTTGATATATTTGGGGGCGGGAGCGGTGAGGAAGCTGAGCTCCACACGGTTTGTGATTGGTTCAGAGAATGGGGCTCAGTAAGCAGATCCCGTGAAGCGAGGAGGGAGAGACTGAACAACTTGCTGGACTCCTGTCTGTTTCTTTCCACACTTGCTGTTTTGTTTCCTCTCTGGCAGACAGCTTCTCTCTGCAGAGTATTTCCTTCTCTCAAAAGTAATATATGCTACTTACGTGCATTCATTTGTTTATTCATTCCTTCCTTCCGTCATCTAGTCTGTTGTATTTCCTAAACCCCTGCTTTGGGCAGTGAAATGTGCTAGGCTGCAAGAGGAACATAGATGGGTAGGTGCTGGATTTACACAAGTTATCATAGAGAAAGAAGATGAGTGCACACAGGACTTTTCTCCAGGGTACGAGGGATTGATCCTTTCAGATTAGAAATCCAGCGAAGTGCTGTGGGATTCAGAAGTGGGGTTGCACCCCTTCCTGTTGGGGACTAGGAGACCTCTTGGAAGAGTGGGCTTTTAATTGGCCTTAGAAGGCGGGTACGATGTGCTTCATGATTCCAAATATACTTCCTGCTTTCTCTCATCAAAGAAGCATAGGTCATTGGGTCATTAACTTTTTCACTGATTCCTCCTTTTCTACCTTTAAGCAAATCGGAGGGGTTTTAATATGGAAAAAGGCTTTCAGAAGACTGGTCTCATCACCTGCTGCCATAGTCTCTCTCTTAACCATGATGAGATTTCTCCTATTCACCTTGTTCAACTCGGTCTGTGAACATTACTTTCTCATCTTTTACCTCCTGGATTTATTTCACATCTCTAGCTCAACAGTGATCAGTTTCTGGTCAAACTGAACTTTTTCTGTTTTCCACAGCATCTCACAACAGCACCATTCATCAGTCTCTTGTTGACATTCCTTTTAGTCTAGGCTCCTGTAGCAATCTTTTTGTTGTTGTTGTATTCCTCTTCTTGCTCTACCTGATCTTTTGCCATATTACAGGGTGAATGCACCATAAACTTAATCTTTCCCCAACCCCTGAGTTTTATAGGTAGGAAGCTCTTCACTGCATTTTGTACTTCTCTTGTCTTTGCCCCTCTCCCACGTTCCTTACAGTGTCCCTCCAGCCTTGGCCCTAGACCCACTTTTCTTTTCCTCACTCCAAATGAACTGACATTTCTGTTAAGTACTTTTTTTTTTTTTTTTTTTTGCGGTATGCGGGCCTCTCACTGTTGTGGCCTCTCCCGTTGCGGAGCACAGGCTCCAGACGTGCAGGCTCAGCGGCCATGGCTCATGGGCCCAGCCACTCCGCGGCATGTGGGATCTTCCTGGACCAGGGCACAAACCCGTGTCCCCTGCATCGGCAGGCGGACTCTCAACCACTGTGCCACCAGGGAAGCCCCTCTGTTAAGTACTTTGATGAAGGTACCTAGCAGATCTCCATATTCATCACATGCCACTGTTTTATCTTTAAGCCCAGATTAAATCATTTCCCTATCCTCAGAACACCTGCAGCTTGCCGATGCTGGACTTATTATTGCCTCCTTATTCTTTTAAATCACTGCATCCAGATTTCCCTTTGACTGCATTTCTGACTTCAGATTTTGGAGCATGTTAAAGTCTGCTTTCTCCCTTGTCCTGTATATTCAATCCATTCCCCAAAGTCTGTTAATTGTTTTGTATGATGTGTAGATCTGCTTCTTCCAGCTCCTCAAATGCCATGAAATTGTCATTTTTTTTCCCTTTATGTCTGTCTGGGCTGCCTTCAAAGTGTTCTCCGTCTGTTTGGTCTCACCCCCCTTCCTTCAGCTATTGTCTGTGTTTGTTTAAAAATGTCATCCTCCGGCTGGAGACCATTGACTCCTTATTGCCTAGCCTATCAGTCTTCACGATTCTGACCTTTTAGGCCCTTAACCAATAATACTTTCTCTCTTCTTCCTAATTTCTTTTCTCAAATAAATCCGTTTGGCATCTACAGGCTGCCTTCCCCTGCCCTCTGCCCTCCCTGGCCCTCCTCCTGCTGCTGACATGCTTATCTCATGTTCCTGACTTGTAGTGCCTATTTCCTAGCATGGAATGTTCTCACTTTGCTTACCAGAATGCATGTTCTTTTCATGTGTTCATTTATTCAATGAATGTTTATTTACTATTTGCTGTGTGCCAGGCATCTTGCCAGGAAGTAAGGATACAAAGTCCTTCCTCTCAGGGAGCTTCATAGTCCCATGGGGGACACAGACAGGTAAACAGGCGATTACAATTCAGTGTGGTCGGTGCTGGGATAGTGAGGCTTGGAGGCCATGAGGGCACATGTAGGAGGGACGTCTTGGTGTGGGGGGTTTGGGGGGGAGGGGTGTCACTCAGCCATTCCAAAGTCCGCCTGAAATTGAGTCTTAAGTTCCTTAGCCAAAGAGAGAAAGAAAACTAGAACCAAAACTTCATCTGCCAAAAAGCCATATACCAGTAACCTCCCCTGGCCTAGTGCAGCCCTCTAGTCTGCATTCGTCCTGGCACTTAGCTACTCAGTGCAGACTCAAGAAATATGAATTACATTTTTTATGGCTTTTGGGAAAATCCTCCTTTTTGATTATACATACTTGTTTTCTCTTCAACTCGGTCGTAAGCTTCTAGGGCCTAGAAACTGGATCTCCTTTTTCTCATGCCCTGTGCAAAGTGTCCAGTAAAAATTAGTCAGCAGAGGGGACTTCCCTGGTGGCACAGTGGTTAAGAATCCACCTGCCAGTGAAGGGGACACGGGTTCGATCTCTGGTCTGGGAAGATCCCACATGCCGTGGAGCAGCTAAGCCCGTGTGCCATAACTACTGAGCCTGCACTCTAGAGCCCACGAGCCACAACTACTGAAGCCCATGCGCTCTAGGGCCCGAGTGCTGCAACTACTGAGCCCACATGCTGCAACTACTGAAGCCTGCACGCCCTAGACCCCACGCACCACAACTACTGAAGCCCATGCACTCTAGGGCCCGAGTGCCACAACTACTGAGCCCACATGCTGCAACTACTGAAACCCGCGTGCCTGGAGTCCTGCTCCACAGCAAGAGAAGCCTCAGTGAGAAGCCCGCACGCTGTAACTTAGAGAAAGCCACGCACAGCAGCAAAGACCCAACACAGCTAAAAAAAATTTTTTAATTAAAAAATATATATATGTATAAAAAAAATTAATCATCAGAGGACCAGCACAAAGACCACAGCATCCTTGGACCTATGATTTTCCAAAATTTTATTCCACAAGTTTGATTGTGACTGTCAACTTTGTAAGGTATTTTTATTTGATTCTTGGACACAGTGGAATTTTCCATTTTTGTGAGTTTAAACAAAATATTCCCACTTCAGGCACTCAGCGAGTGACCACTGACGCCAGTAATATATGCATTTGCCCTTTGGTGGTGAAATGGAGATGGTGGTGGTGGTGTCAGCTTGGTTTGGAGAGTGTCACTAAAAGCCTTTTAAGACTACTTTTTTTATAGTAGCCCTGGGAATCCACAAGAATGTCTCCCAAGTTTTAGGGCTAAAATTATGAACATCTAGTCTGACTTGACCATGAAGTATCTCAGTGTCCAGCTCGGTGGTAGCCATGTTGTAGTACTGCCTTTGTTTTTTATTATGAAGGAAGGCAGTGGTAATGGTTGAGGTTCAGAGATGATCATGTTTTCAGTGCCAGAGTTTTCTCCCCACTGAGTCTTTGTTTAGATCATTAGTCCTTAATTAACCTTTTGGGGGTCATGGCCCCAAATGACAACCTAATTAAATCTGTGGAAAAATGTATACAGGCACACGGAATTGTGTGTACCATTTCAGGAGGTTCCTAGGCCCTCTGAATCCCCCATCAGCCCTGTGAATCATCAGTGGCTTGTTCTAATAAGATTCTTATAAAAGTGTTGTGCTTTTAAGCTGAATATGCTATCCAGTGAAGCTTGGTCCTTTTGCTCACCGTTCCAGTTTCCTTCTGCTTGGTGTGTGCACACAATGAACGTTCCCAGGCTCTTTACACATCAGCTGCTATAAACCTCTGTCTTTACTTCCCCTTTCCTCCTTCTCAGGAAACAATGAACATATATATATATATATATATATATATATATATATATATATATATATATATATATATATATATATATATATATATATATATATATATATGGGTGTGTGTGTTTGTTGGAGAAGTGCAAATTGGTAGATTAGTTCTGCCTGAGCAGAGGAAAAGCTCTTACACGCATTGTTATGTATCTGTGCAAATAGGAATTAGAAGCTACTCAGTGTAATTGTCACAACTGTACTTTTCCTTTATTCATGTGAAAGAAGTATTTTTCAGGTTATAAAGCAGCTTATATAACCACACTCATGTTATTTTAAAAAATAATGAAGCCCATATATCCTTGTGTATATAAAATGCCAAAGAATGCTACATCAAAAGGCATGTATACTCAGATAGCAATACAGATGGTAGGTGTTTGCTGCACTGCTGTTTGAAATTTTGGGGGGAATTCTGGGTGGAACAGAAAGAAGGAGGATAAGGCTTCTCAGTAAACAGTGTTTCTGGCTTTTTTCTTCTGATGTTCTGGTGAGTATGTTAAATGAAACTGAGGAAAAGATGCATTACAAAGTGAAAACATGGATGAGCTCTCCAGCATCTCAATCCATGGGCCTTCATTTTTTTCCCTTTCTATTCCTCTTATTAAGTACTTTATAAATTTTTAAAAAATTTTTAAAGGTTACTTTCTATTTACAGTTATTGCAAAATATTGGCTATATTCCCCATATTGTACAATACATCCTTGCATGGGCCTTCATTTTTGTTTCCAATTTTAATCCTGATTTATTTGGGAAAAAGTAATTAGTATTTTTTTTGAAATGCTCTGAAAACAAAGTTAAATTCAAAAATAAAACATCCTAAGGACCACACAATAGTACACCATAGGACTTCATAGGCTACGGGAAGATCATGTGCATTAGCACATGAGACTCTCAGAAGCCACTGAAGGGATATGGGTCAAGAAATAGGCCCATTTTATTTTATTTTTTTTAATTTTTTAATTTTTTTAATTTTTTGCAATACGCGGGCCTCTCACTGTTGTGGCCTCTCCCGTTGTGGAGCACAGGCTCCGGATGCGCAGGCTCAGCGGCCATGGCTCACGGGCCCAGCCGCTCCGCGGCATGTGGGATCTTCCCAGACCGGGGCACAAACGCGTGTCCCCTGCATCGGCAGGCGGACTCTCAACCACTGCACCACCAGGGAAGCCTCTAGGCCCATTTTATAAGAAACCCAGCTCGGAGGCTTGGCTGAGGTCCAGTGCTGGTAATGGAATTGAAGGAGGCTTTACATTTCTGGTTCCTAATCCAGGGTCCTTCTTTGCTCCTCTGGCACTGACTCTTAGGGAAATGCACCCCAGCTCTTTGAGTCCCAACTTCTGTATTTTCAAAATGTACCCTATTTCATGTACTTGGCAGAGCTGTTTTGAGAACCAAATTGTATAGTGCAGTGGTTCTCAAGGCATGATCCCCAGACCAGCACCAGGACCATCTCCTGGGAGCTTCTTAGAAATGCAGATTTTCAGGCCCTCCTCAAACCTGAATCTGAAGCTCCGGGTGTGGGGCCCAGCGATCCACCTCCAGGTGATTCTGATGCACGCTCAAGTTTGAGGGCCACCAAGGATATGTGTGAGATAGCCTTTTTTTTTTTTTTTTTTTTTTTTTTTTTTGCAATACGTGGGCCTCTCACTGCTGTGGCCTCTCCCACCGCGGAGCACAGGCTCCGGACGCGTAGGCCCAGTGGCCATGGCTCACGGGCCCAGCCGCTCTGCGGCATGTGGGATCCTCCTGGACCGGGGCACGAACCCGTGTCCCCTGCATCGGCAGGTGGACTCTCAACCACTGCGCCACCAGGGAAGCCCGAGATAGCCTTTTGAAAAGAGCAAAGCGTTACAGAAATATAAGATAATGTGCTTATTTTTCATTGAGGTAAAATTTATGTATAGTGAAACCCAAAGATCTTAAATGTACAATTCATGAATTTTCATATCATATCATCACCATACCAAACAAGACATAGAACTTTTTCATCACCCCATAAAGTTCCCTCCCATGGGTCCCCATCCCCCTTGGGCAACCGCTGTTCATTGATAGACTTTTCGTTAGAGGAGGTGAGATGACTTGATGATGAGTTAGATATGGGAAGAGCAATAACTGTATTCCCTTTTTCCTTTACTACTTATATCTAACCTTTTTTTTTTAATTACTAATCATAGTTCTCTGTGGTTTTTCAGCCCATGGACCAAGCTTCTCTCAAAAACAGCGATGTTCTCATTCTGACAGGCCTTACCCAGATTCCCACCGCAAACCCAGACAACATGGTGGGAGAGTTCTGCAGCAACCTGGGTATGTATCCAATGCAAATCTTAAACAGGATGAAATGTTTTACGTTTATTTTTTGATACCTTGAGTCTGTGGTACTTTTTGTCCCTTTCCTTCACATTCACACCCTCTGATGCCCCTTATTAAGGCCTTTCCCCCCATTTATTCCCACCCTTTCTGCTCATCCTTCAAAGCCTACTGTTGTCAACAAAAGCAATTCTTAAGCAACTTAAATCTGAAGGCACAATAGGAATGGTGGTTGTAACGGTAAATTAGAATTTTTAGCACTTTATACAACAAATGCTCAATATTCGCCCACTTGATTTATGTAGAAACTCTTATTCTTCTTGCTTTCTGGTGGGATTTGGGAGTGGGTCAGGTCTGCTTATAGGGTAAGCAAAGTTAAAGAAGGAAAGAATCATATCTTTGCTTTGCAAATAATAGCACAGAAAAGACTGTTGATACTTTGAATTCACAATACAGGTGATACAGGTGAAACAGGTGTATTTTTTTACCCACTATTTGGTTGGTATTATTTTTTTCTTCTTTTGGGGGAAGACTGAATTGAGAGACTTGTTGGGTATTTGCTACCTGGAAGAAATGTATGTTTCTTCGGATATAATTGTCAGTAAAATCTAGAAATGCTACATTTCTTTTAGAAATGTATAGGTTGCTTATTGTCTTAGCTTAGGCTACTGTAACAAAATACCATAGTATGAGCTTTAAACAACACTAATTTCTCACAGTTCTGGAGGCTAGGAAGTCAGAAGGTTGCCAGCATGGCTGGGTTCTGGTGAGGGACCCCCTTTCTGGCTTGCAGACGGCAGCCTTCTTGCTGTGTCCTCACTGGTGTAGAAAAGCTGTTCTGGTGCCTCTTCCTCTTCTTATAAGTGTGCTAATCCCATCATGGGGGCTCCACCCTAATGGCCTCATCTAGACGTGGGTACCTCCCAAAGGTTCCCCCTCCTAATACCTAATAGGGGGTGAGGGCTTCAATACATGAACTTTAGGAGACACAAACTTTCACGCCAAAACCGTTGCCAAAGAGGAGTTAATGCGCTCAGGCCCCTCACCCCTGGCAGCTGTATGTAATATTACCTCAGCTCTGGGGGAGAGAAGTGGTTGTCATCTAATATTTACATGGAAGGCACTATCCTTTGACATTTCACTTGCCCTTGCCAATAATCCTAGTCTTTTTTTGTTCTTTGCTGATTTTAAGACAAAGGTAATTTATTCTTAGCTTGGAAAAAGTATCGGACTGGTCTCAAGTAGAATCTTTGATTTGTATGTTTGTGTATAATCCAGAATCATGGACTCAAAGAACTTCAGGTCTTAAAGGAACTTTACATCTAATCCACTGTTTCTCAAAGTGGGGTCCACTAACCACCTGCCTCAAGATTAGTGAGGCCACTTCTCAAAAATGCAGATTTTGAGGCCCCCCACGGACCTAGTAAGAGAGACCCATAGAAAAGTTGCATTTTTAACATGTTCTGGCAGTTTTCATGCAAACTAAAGCTTGAAAACCACTGATCTAGTTCACACCTCTCATCAGCGATGAGGAAGCTGAGGCCCAGGAGGTTACAGTGGCCTAATAACTAAGGTCCCATAGCTTGTGACAGAGGCGGGTCTAGAGCCAGGCCTCTTGAGCCCTGATGGCTATCTGGTCTTTTCCGTGGTTCCGTACTCTAGTAATAGCAAGTCGGCCAGTATTCCAGGCACAGCATCCAGGAGAACCTGGATGTCAGAGTTGGGAACATGGAGGAGGAGGATAAAAGGCATCAGAGACTTCAGGTTCTGTACCCAAACGCTGCTTGTTTCAATCTATGTTGGAAACTGAACAAAAAACAAACTTAAGAGATCTTTGGCCTTTTTTTAGCCAGTTATAGCTTCTAATATGATTTTACCGTAAGTTGCAATTCCTCATTTGATAACTTATTTTAAGTATTTAAAGTATAGAGGATTTTCTTATAGCCAAAACATTAATGAAAGAAAATGCCACTAAAATGAGTCAAACAGAAAAAATTTGGCCTATTTCCTTATAGGTCATTCAGCAGTGGTCAGAGGCTGAAGAGAGACAAATCCAGCAAAGTTTTGAGCAGGAGCTAAAAAGAGAAGGAGCTTGGAGGGTCTGTCCTGAAGCTCATCTGCCATTGGGAACCTTGACAACCCAGACCCCTAACTGCACACCCTGTTCCCAGGCACTGAGACATTGGTTAAAAACTCAGCTGATCATCAGTCAGCCTCTGGATCCTCCCACTCTGGTGCTAGTCTTCAAAAGAAGTAAATTGTTATACATATGAAGTGAATTATAGGAACAGATGTAGGAAATGAGAAAAATGCAAATATTATTTTTAAAGTTCTGTTCTCCCTGTGTTAAACTGTTCTTTTGATACTACTTTTTTCCCCCCTCTGGCTTCAACCTTTCTTTTCTTTTTTTTTTTAAATTGAAGTATAGTTGATTTACAATGTTGTGTGGCTTCAACCTTTCTAGCACTGACAATCCGGAACGGAGGAAACGTGTTGGTCCCCTGCTACCCTTCTGGAGTGATCTATGACCTTCTGGAATGCCTGTATCAGTACATTGACTCTGCCGGCCTCTCCAGCATTCCTTTCTACTTCATCTCCCCAGTGGCTAACAGTTCACTCGAGTTTTCCCAGATTTTCGCCGAGTGGTATGTCTCTGTTCTTCCTGTGATTCAGTACATTCAAGCAGGAAGAAAAGAAAAATGTTCTTAATTTTAATTTAAAAAGAAATAGAAGTAATCCTATATTTTTCTTACATTACTATGAAACCTTCATTTTGTTGTTTTTCCCTGTCTGTGATGTGAAGATTATATTAATGAAAGCCAAATCTGTGATATTGCCAGGGTTTAGAGGAATTGTTATTAAGAAGGGAAGGAGGGAAGGTGGGAGGGCAAAGACGTAGCTTAGCCAGCACTTTGAAAATCAGTAACAAAACTATTATACACTTACCTTCTCACATGCTACCCACTCTCTATTACAAAAGCTAAAAGCTGAAAAAAGTTCAAAGCCCAAGCTCATGTTGTCTAAAATTTATAATACCAAATCTGATAGGAAAAACTGGCTTATTTTTTCATTTCAATATATATTTGACAAAATCAAGTTTTACTACAGCAGGAAATTGATCAAATCCTAGGATGGGTAAATTATTGAACAGTATGAAGTGGGTGAACCTTTTTAGGATTATTTAGATGGATATTTGAATCTAACTAGCCTGGCCAAAAAAAGTCATGGGTAGGAAGAAATACAGCAACTTAACTTTTACAGTGGATCCAGTAGTGCCTTAGGATGGAACTGTGACATACATATATATAGGGTGTGCTTAATCCCGTTTAGTGGTGTGACAGCCTAATAGACACAGTATTCTTCTGCAAAGCTTCTACCTTACAAGTAGTTTGTACATCGTTCTGTACAACATATGTCATTTGTACAACATATCCCAGCATTATGGTGTGCACCCTCCCCTCCCCACCTTTTTAAATACAGTTTTTTTCTCTCCGTTTTAGTTGTGGTGAAGGTCGTTTTTTTCTGTTTTTAGATCCAGGCAGGCTTCTCCATCCCATGTGCATATTATTCATGTTTGTCCATAGGACTTTTTTTTTGTTTTTTGTTTGTTTGTTTGTTTGTTTGTTTTTGCGGTACGCGGGCCTCTCACTGTTGTGGCCTCTCCCGTTGCGGAGCACAGGCTCCGGACGCGCAGGCTCAGCGGCCATGGCTCACGGGCCCAGCCGCTCCGCGGCATGTGGGATCTTCCCGGACCGGGACACGAACCCGTGTCCCCTGCATCGGCAGGCGGACTCTCAACCACTGCGCCACCAGGGAAGCCCCCATAGGGCTTTTCGTTGTTATTTATATTTGACTTATTGTTAGTGACTAAGAATAAAAAGTCACTTTTATTGGTAGCCATTGAATTGTCTCCTTTGCTTAGAGTTTTTTCTCCCCCAACATAGGAAGGTAATCTTGAATAAGTGGTAGTCCACCCTAAGGATGACTTGCACATTTAATCAGCATGTTCTGAATTTCTTCATCCAGATCCTCAGTTTAAAATATTGAAAACTACAAGCTCCTGGGCAAGCCCTTGTGGGCCCCTGTGGATGGTGTCCTAGCCGGGTGTGTGCCCTTCAAGTCCACTCTTGACCCATTACCTGCTTTTCTTATTGTCAAAATGTCTGATTGGGTAGAATTCAGGACTGCTAAAATAAGAGTAGTTTGTTTTTGAGTTTTTATTTTTTGATATTTGTTTTTAATATGTGTGTAATACATGTTTACTATAGAAAAAGATAAAAGTTACAGAGAACAGAAAAAAAAAAAAAACTGAACCCGTGATCCCACTGTCCAGAAATAATATCACTGTTAGATTCTGATGTATTTCTTCTTTCTATATAGGGATCGTGCTGCATATTTAATTGTGAATCCTGCCTTTAAATTTTTTAATACTAGATTAGAGCATTATAAAATCTTTGAGACCATAATTTTTGCTTGACTGCATTATTACATCATTAATCATCATTTATATGTAGTATAATTTACTTAACTATTGTCTGAAGGGGTGGACAGGCTTTTCCCAATTTTTTTCCTTTTAGTGATAAATTTTCAATTAATATCATTCTGTATATATATGACTACATCTTTTGCTTTGGTTAGTTACTAAAAATAAGATTACTGGAACAAAGGGTATAAATAGCTTTTAATGTTCATTATACAAATCTAAACTGCTTTCCAGAAAAAATTTTATGTCATCTATAAATTGTTCCTTTTTTGCCCATTTACTTATCAGAGGTGTTGTACTTTTATCTATTTATTTGAACTCTATATATGTATTGAAGATCCTAACACTTTGTTATATCTGCAGACATTGTTTCCCATTGTGATACTTTTTTTCAATTTCGTCTTTGATTTTGTTTTTTGAATAATAACTTGTTACTTTAGTAAATTTTTTTTTTTTTTGCGGTATGCGGGCCTCTCACTGTTGTGGCCTCTCCCATTGTGGAGCACAGGCTCCGGACGCACAGGCTCAGCGGCCATGGCCCGCGGGCCCAGCCGCTCTGCGGCATGTGGGATCCTCCCGGACCGGGGTGCAAACCCGTGTCCCCTGCATCGGCAGGCGGGCTCCCAACCACTGTGCCACCAGGGAAGCCCCTTTAGTAAATAATTTTAGACACAGAAAAGTTGCAGAGATAGTACAGAAACTCCCATATACCTTCCACTCAGTTTCCCCCCAGTGTTAACATCTTACATGGCCATGCATTCTGTACCAAAACTAAGAAATTAACATGAGCACTCTCTTATTAACTGAACTCCAGTCTTTATTCAAATTGCACCAGTTTTTTCACTAATGCTTGTTTCCTATTCCAGGATCCAATCCAGGGTACCACATTGCATTTAGCTCTTTGATTTTTTTGGCAGAAGTATTTTAGTTTTACAGCTTTATGTATTGGTGCTAAGTGATATAGCATATTATCCTTTGCAACAATCGAAATTAAACTTTTAAACTAAGAACTTTTGTTTCTCCTCCTGAGTTTGAAATAAAGACAGTACTGTTGTCTGTTTAGATATTATTAATAAGTAACCCTTCAAAAGTATCTTGTTTCCATATGTACAACTTCTTCCAAAAAGGATATAAAGTAATGTTTTTGAAATCGAGTTAAACTAAAGAAGGAAAAATTAGATAATTGTATTAATGAAGTTCAGACAACATCCAAGCCCCAGAGTTCTGAACTATTCTGCCAAAAGTAACATCTATTAGAATTGTTGAAATGCTTTAGTTCTATTTTGATAGAATTCTTAGAAGCAGGCTTTAACAAACATAATCACTACATATATTTTTTCCAACTTTTAAAAATGTCAGAGCTACAGAACACCCACGTACTTTGATTTAACAATTGTTAACCTTTTGCCACATTTTGCTTTTCCAGAAATCTCCATATTTTAAATGTCATATCTGGCTAGGGCAAAACACAGACTACCTAAAACATTCACAGTGTCTAGATTAAGATAGAGTTACTGGAGAGATTTATTATTCTCCAGTTTGAGTTACCAATTCTGCTATTAATGAAATGGTGCATGTATAAAATAGAAAACTATGTCTCAAAAAAAAAAAACTGTATCACTTTCTCCTCAAAATTGATCACAACTAGGGAATTCCTTGGCGGTCCAGTGATTAGGACTCTGTGCTTCCACTGCAGGGGGCACAGGTTCGATCCCTGGTTGGGGAACTCAGATCCTGCAAGCTGCGAGGTACAGCCAAAAAAAAAAAAAAAAAAAATTTTTTTTTTTTTTTATCACAACTGAATGCAATACGGTATCTTAGATTAGATCCTGGAACAGAAAAAGAACATTAGTGGAAAAATTGGTGAAAGCTGAGTAAAGTCTAGAGTTTAGTTAACTGTAAAATACTAATGTTTATTTCTTAGTTTAACAAACATTAGTGGGATACCAGCTGAAAGGTACATGGGAACTCTGTACTGTCTTTGCAACTTTTCTGTAAATCTAAAAGTACTTCAAAATAAGCAGCTTATTTTTTAAGAAAAAAATGCATTGAGGAATTTCAAAGGTTAAAACTGTGCTCACAAGTGACTTATGTCCTGATTACGCTATAAATGCTGGTGTTTTATTCACAGTGAGATACACTGACAGGAAAATTTCAAATAAACTTCGGTATTAAGTATTTGCGCTGTTACCACTAGGTGGCAACAAATGCCACCGTACGCCCTTGTCTAACCTGCTGATCTGTTTTTCCTCCTCAAAAGGCTTTGTCACAACAAACAGACCAAGGTGTATCTCCCAGAACCGCCTTTTCCTCATGCAGAGGTAAGAAAATGGAATCACTGGGTCAGAGCAAGAACAAAATGTAGATAAATAGATATGGGTGGATATAGCAGGTCATTAGATTTTAAAAATCCAAAGGTAATTTGATACAGCCCTTTGTTTCCCTTGTAAGATGGCAGTGAAGTACTCAAGATTCGTTACTTTCTCTTCTTCTTAACACATTATATTACCCGTATGTTATTCAGTTAATAGCCTACCTCTGTTTCATTGACCGAGTGAGGAATTTTATTCTACTAACTTTTTTGCATAAATGATTTACTTATTGCCAAAGTCTTCTTTTTATTTGGTTATGTCTGCCATTGGTATAAATTTTTAATGATGAAAATAAGAACATTTCAGTTTAGGAAACAGAAAAATTCCCCCTTCCTCACAGAACCAGTGAGTGATTTTATATGGCTGTGTGTGTCCAATTTTGTTTCTACTGCTTTTTTTGTCACCCAGTGGTGGGTGTATCATGGACATTTACCTGTGCACCTCACTGTTATTATTGCTACCTAATATTCCGTAGCATATCATATGAACATATATAGTGTACTTAACCATTCCCTTCCTATTGGACAATAGTGTTACTCCCAGTTTTTTGTTATGTTTTTTGAAAAGGATGTGTAAATTGGTGTAACCACTTGAGGAAACTGACAGTAAAGTTGAACCTAGGACTGTGACATCTTCTGTGCCTCAGCAGTTTCGTTCCCAAAGTCTGTACTGAACAGAAATGCAGGTGTGTCACCCCGAGATCTGCACGGAAATCTTCGTAGCCCTCTTGGTAATAGTGCTGAAATGTACCCAAATGGCCATCATCGGGTGAATGAATTTTGTGGTATATTCACACCTTACATCAAAGAGGATGAAGGGACTCTGATTATATGCAACAATGTAGATAAATTTCACAAACATAATGTTAGTGAATGAAGCCAGATATAAAAGAGTAGATATGGTGTGATTTTATTTATATAAAAGTTCAAACACACAGACAACTCATCTGTGATATTAAAAGCCAGGAGAATGGTTATCCTGGAGGTAGCAGTGGGGGCAGGAAGGGGACAAAGGGGGATTTCTGAGGAGCTGGTAATGCTGTTTATTGATGTGCATATGGGAACGCGGAAGTTTTCCATTTGTAAAAATTCCGTCAAGTTAGGGATGTCTGTGCAGGTACTTATGCATAGGGATTTTGTTGACTTCTTTGCTATGCAGTTAACTATTCGGCTCAAGGAAATTGCAACAGTTGTCCTGCTGATTATTTTAAATCTGACTACTGTTTTCCTACTCCAAAGGACAGGTCTTTCATGAACCAGAATGTCAAGGGGAAGGTTTTGAGGAAGTTATTTACAGTCCTCATACTCTCTTACAGCAGCCAAGATTTTGCAAGCTCTGTCATTGCTACAGTGAAATTCAGGCTACATATCTTGTGTCAGAAAATTAAGTGTAGCAAAACATGCTTTGTGGTAGGCTTTACCACTGGAAGTCTGTTTGCCTTTTTCCTAATGACAGCCTTGCTTCAGAACTGGTTCTCTAAGGGTGTTACCATGTTCTTACCCACAAGTATGTCGTGGATGACCTTTGTCCCATTTACAGTTAAGAATGTGAAAAGACCATAGGTGCATGATCAGGATTCCTGAAATGCACTTGTCAATATTAGGGTGTGATGGAGTTGATAATCGGTGTTATGTGACCAGTGCCCATGAGAAAATACAGTTCCGCCCTTAGTACAGATTTTCAAAATTGCCTTACGGAATTCCTACCCTACAGCTTCATTGCCTATACAGTTTGGACCTTAAATCAGCACAAAGGTAATCCTGGATGGTCAAAAAGGTAGTAAGTCCGCTGGAAAAGTAGATCTGATTGGCAAAAAAAAACAACCTCAGTTTGCCTTAAAAAGTGACTTAATTTATGTGCAAAGACCTGCTGCTCTTCTTAGAATCCCATTCATCTCCTTGACATCTGTGGATACAGTAGAACTAGTCCTTTAGTCAGCCATTCACCTGTTTAACTGGGGCAAGTAATGATTTGGGCCAGATGGGTTATACAAAGAATGTCAGTTTTATTTGTATATAACTTGGAAGGGAAGTGGGAATGCAGTGGTTGTTGCATCCTTACTACTCATATCCCATCCAAGCATGTGACACCTAATTAAGATCTCCAGGGTAGTCTTGCTAATGAAAGCAGTCTCTCTGAATTAAAGATTAAAGCTTCAAGATGAAGAGAGTCAGCTTCCATTTGTGGGCGGCCCCATTCTGGCCGCATCCTCACCGTTGGGGTGACTACAGTGGGCTTGGGGTTGTTGGCTGGGCTCCCTTCTTAGGCGTTATGGGTGGCTACAGGATTGAGCTGGGTCACAGACCAATTCTTTACCCATCAGACAGCATCTCGGGGCACTACTAGTCGCTATTTAGGGTCTCTGAAGTATGGGTGTTTGCCATCTTTTTGGTGCTAGAGTGGGGCAGTGGGGGCAGGGCTGAAGCAGCAGTCAGAACTCCTGAACAGCGCCACAAGATGCCATCTGTGGTTGTAACTGTATATGGCGTTGCCTTGGGTCGGGCCCGGTGTTAGGAGAGTAGTTCCCAGTGTTGTGCTAGAAGGAAGACCTTTTTGGTTCAAAACATTCACTTTTGAGACAGGTTTGAGACTGTGCATGGCCTGCTTCTTACTATAGCTCTCTGTCGTGAGGACATCACATCTCCCGCGTCGCTGAAAGCCAGTTTGTTCTTGTGTTTATCAAGTCCCCTGCCCCTCGTCACAGTAACTTAACACAGCTGTCCCGTCTCAAGAGGCAGTCCTGTGTTGGTAAACAGTTTTTCTTGTGTGAAGTGTTTATTGTTGACAGAACTCGGTGATGCACAGAGTTTGGGAAACTTGTACTTCAAACAGTAACTAATACAGGGGACTTCAGGGCCTGGAGCTTGGAGCATCAGGAAGCTATAAAGGAAGGGTTAGAATCAGACCATAACAACCTGAAAAGAAGTTTCCATTCAGTTTGGGAATTTTACCGAAAGGTCCCATCTTTTGAGAAAGTCACGTTGTAGGTAAAAAATTTGGATCTTTGGCTAATATTAATAGCATTATCTTGTATTTTTAATTTGTTCACTCTCCCATGCTGTGTTTCTTCCTTCCTGGGTAGGCTAACATCTCTTCATGTGCTTTTGATACGTATTCTAGCTCATTCAGACCAACAAGCTGAGGCACTACCCTAGCATCCATGGAGACTTCAGCAACGACTTCAGACAGCCGTGTGTGGTTTTCACTGGACACCCTTCCCTCCGATTTGGGGACGTGG
The DNA here is from genome assembly GCF_964341445.2 of Mesoplodon mirus. Classification (NCBI taxonomy): domain Eukaryota; kingdom Metazoa; phylum Chordata; class Mammalia; order Artiodactyla; family Ziphiidae; genus Mesoplodon; species Mesoplodon mirus. The sequence goes on along the minus strand of NC_138976.1, from coordinate 223,179,995 downwards.
TCCATTTCATGGAGCTCTGGGGAAAATCTAGTCTCAACACTGTCATATTCACAGGTAAATAAACCAACAAAACAAAACCCTGTGACCATCCCTGCATACCTGGTAGGATGTACCTACCAGGTAGAGACGCTGGGAAGAATTTGACAGTAAGGTATAAATACGATCCCTATTCTGTTGTAAATACCAAAGGATAAAGCAGCTGGAAGGGAAAGGGTAAGAACAAAGAAAAACGTCCTGTTAGATCACTGTGCACTGGACAGAGCTTTTATATCTGTTTTTGTAGATTTTCCCCGAGACAGATTTCTGGTCTAGAACTACTTTTGATAGGATTTTGTAAGCTGTTCAAGAACTGCAGGAATTCTAATAATCAGTCTTGCTTTACCCTTTAGGACTTACTTACGGAGATGGATCTTTCTCCTTTGGTTTTAGTTTACTCTGGCTTGCCGTTTTTCTTGTGGAGACCAACCCCTCAGAATAAAACTAATCCTTAAATGAGGGCAAGTTAGGGGTTTTACTTAATCACTATCTTATTTTATCAATTCACGGTCTTCAGACAGCCTTGGGATTTGAACAGTCTCAGGGCAATGAAGTAAACAAACCTTGATCTGAAATCTGGTCCGAGCTACCGTAACCTCAGCCGGGTCACTCAGCGCCCTGAGCCTCGCTGTCCTCTGTAAAATGGGGTGGTAGGTGGCTCACCCTCAGGCAGCTCTGTGCGTTTAGTGAAATGTTACAAGAAAGCACTCCTTATGGTGCCTGGCACAGAAGCCTGTTGAGAAAGTACCAGTTGCCTTCTTAGAGTTCTCTAATTACCTTTAAGACATGAGCCATGGACTGCCCTGGTGGCGCAGTGGTTGAGAGTCCACCTGCCGATGCAGGGGACGCGGGTTCGTGCCCCGGTCCGGGAAGATCCCACGTGCCGCGGAGCGGCTGGGCCCGTGAGCCATGGCCGCTGAGCTTGCGCGTCCGGAGCCTGTGCTCCGCAACGGGAGAGGCCACAACAGTGAGAGGCCCGCGTACCGCAAAAAAAAAACCAAAAGACGTGAGCCATGGAGGAGACTCTAGTTATGCCCAAAGCTTTGGGGTCAGGGATGCTTGGGCCCTTCCCTTTGCTCAGCCTGGTGTGAGGACCAACCAGGGGCCACCAGGAACACACCAGTAATGGAACAAAGTTGGGGTACTGACTCCTTGCAGTGAGGGGGTACTGCCATAGGGAGGCAGGAGGCATCGCCAGCCACGTTCAGAAGAACTTACGGGCTTTGGCTTAGGTGATTTTGGAGGTGGGTTCATTGTTCTGGCTTGGGTGCCATCAGGAAGCAGTAGTTCTCTGGTTGGGTATCTTAGTGATTCTTGTCTAGAAGGTGAGAAGAATGGTGTCAGGAGAGGGCAGTGTTTGCTTGTTCGGTGGTTCGGACGTGCTGTGGTCTTATGTTCACGCATGGTTAGGGAGGGTCTTGTTTTTGTCTTGATCCATCGTGGTCACTGCATGGCCTTTTCTCATGTCAGCGTCAGGTGAGGTGGTTTACGTCCAGTAGGTGGGTGCCACCGTGGCCTGGCCGTGAGTGCCGGGGGCGCTCAGAAGAGCAGCCGTCGGGTGCTGCTGTTCTCCCTCGCAGACCCCCTTTCAGCCACAGGCAGAGGAAGTCAGGCCCTCAGACGTTGATTCACGCTACCCAGAGCCTCACCATTGCCAGGTTCTGCTAAGCAGGAAGTCATCCAGAGAGTGCTGTCTGTAGTAGGACTGGGGGGGTCTCTCCTGTTCTTTCTGAGGAGATGTTGGCTCTGATGTGACAGTGGGTCCAGTGTTACAGAGACACAGAAGAGGCGTTGCTATACTGCAAACGTCCCTCCAGCCAGCTAAGAAGAAAGCAAGGGCTGTGTGATTGCCCACGGCATTCATCCACCTGGGTAAGGAATATACATTTAAACTGGTGTGTTGCACTTCCAGAGCATGAGTTGTGTCGTTGACAATATCTGCGAGGTTTTGGGCCACCTCATCTGGTTGTATTACGACTGTGGCAGTTGGAGCTCACACGGTATCCATACAAAGAGAGGCGCGTATCCCCCAGGCAGCCGTGCTGGCCTCATTTGGGTGGTTTCTGGGTTCTTCCTGGGTAGACAGGATCCACTGCAGGGGAGGTCATTTTAAAAATTGGGAAGTTCTATGAGTTGCCCTGAGGTCACCGGGTGAGTTCCTGGGAGCGGCGTGTGGAAAGCTGGGGCCGCAGGAAGTGGCGTCCTCGCAGGGCACAGACTGTGTCAGGAACCTGCGTGTCGTTTTTCACACCAGGAGTGAGCCACTGCTTTTGGCCCGAGGTGGGCAGCTTCCTCCAGCGGAGCAAACAGTCCCCGCCAGGCCGGCCGTGGTGAGCGGCTCTGCAGAGAACAAACCAGCCAGCGTGGCAAGGGCGGTTCCCAGGCGCTGCACTGGCTCTGCTGATGGGGCATCGCAGCCTCAGCACAAGCACTTTGTTGACATGGGGACAGGATCCTTCTTTTTTTTCTTCTGGGTGCATCCTGTCAAGGAGGAGGCACGTGGTCTGTCTCCTCCCTGGGGGTGATCTTTGAGCGCTCCGTTCGAGTGGCCTGTGCCGGATTTCTCCACTGTGAAGTCACCGCTCTGTGTCAGTCAGTATCTTGTGGGGGACACTTCGAGCCTATGTACTTATCCTGGTCTTCCCCAGATGTTTATCTAATTTTTTTTAGCATCTATTGATGATTCTGGTCCAAATAAATTATTACTGTGATGGTTGCCAACGGGTGAATTTTTTTTTCAATTTCATCGCTTCTTTTACATTTATTAGTTGGCATTTTGTTGTAAAGAAGAGCTTGCCTTTCTCCCCCATTTACTTATTTAGCCCCTCATTTGTCTCATCTCTCTCTCCATCTGTGTTGAAAACCTGGAGCTCATGTGTGTCCCTCCAATTCCACATCCATCCTGCAGCATTCAGTTCAGCCTCCCCCTCTCCTTATTTGTAAATCACTCCTCTCTCCCGTGATGGGGAATCTGGCTCCTGTAACCTTCAGTGCCTTTCCTGTCATGCTGCCTGTCTGCTGGGCCTCGACCACGCCAGCTGCTTCCTCACTGGGCTGTTCCTCTGTTGCCTGCATTTAAAATTTTCTTTCTTGTGCTCCCCTTAGAACCTGACTTCTCATACCTGGAAGCACTGGCTCCCTACCAGCCCTTGGCCATGAAATGCATATACTGCCCCATTGATACGAGACTGAATTTCATCCAAGTGTCAAAGCTGCTCAAAGAAGTGCAGGTAATGGGGAAACTGCTGGCGGCTCCCGCGGTCCTGGCATCTCTGTGCGGATTGTGTCTGCGGTGTGAGGGCCAGGATGGCGAGCTGCACTGCTTGTCTTCCTCACCCGTTCTCGGTCAGCAGAGTGCTCAGCCCAGTACCCTCCAGACTCCAAACCAGTGGGCTTTACACCCTGAAAGAAGTTTCTCCTCTAAAGAAATCAAAAGTGGGAGGAAAAGAAAGTGTAAACAGTGTCTTATTTTTGATGAGGACCATTTGTGTCCAGTTAAAAGCAAATTGCCCCCTCCCACCACCAAAAAAAATCATTCTAGAAACATACTCGTCAAGCTGAAAGACAGCTGAACTGAAACATATATTGGGCCCTTGTTGCACACGTGGGTTGGTACCACAGTGTTATGCTTTTGTTAGCGGATTGTTTTGGTTTGATGGTTGTCGCTTTTTTGTCTGTTTGTTTCATTTTGCATTTTCTGCCTTAGAGAAAGGGAAGGAGTAGTTGGGGTGAAGCACAGACGAAAGGAACACCGTTGGCCCAGAAGGAGAACGGGGAGGAAAAACTCACCACCCTGGGTCACTTATCACTCGGGTGGCCCGTGTTTGGGGCTTGGAGGGGTGGTGGCAGTTGGTGAGGCAGACAGCTCAGAACAGGCAAGAGGAAGGGTTCTGATGTCCCATCACCTCGGCGTGCCCGGGACCTTACGTGAGCGCCGGGGTGCCCTGGACCCTAGTCGCTGAGTGAGGTGTGGTTGGCTCCCTACATTTCTCGGCCTGAGCTGGGAGATCACTTTCCTCCTCTTCACAGAGCCCCTGACCTCAGGAGGAGAGGCGCTAACAGGAAACTCTAAGGAAGGCTAGCAGGAAACAGAGAAAGCTGGAGGCCTCCGGAGCGCAGGGGTAACAGCTGATGGTGACCCCGAGCTTGCTGGGCCTTTCTCTAGACATGGTTGGAGCAGTTAAGCCACTTGCGATTTCCATGAGCGATTTGATACACCCGTGTGCCTGTCCACTTGCTGGAAGAAACAGTTAAGAGCCTGTTGTTTTCACTCCTGAGTAATGTCACCCTCTGTCCCTGAAGCACGGCGGACTCCCCAGCGCCTCGGTGGTGTGTGAATAAGCGAAACAGGAGGCCGCCTGGTCTCCATTGCAGGGGAGGAGAACCTGGGGAGAGTCCTCAGGCAGTGACTTTGGAGTCGACTGGCTTTGAGACAGTTCAGTTATAAGATACTAACCAGGCAGGAAGGAGGGTGAAAGGCAGTCTGAAGAGGAGGAGAGGTGTCAGTCCTAAAGGACAAGTGCGGTTTGAAACGCAACCCGTCAGGTCTGTTGGAAGCCTTGTTCTTCCGGGAACTTGAGGCTCAGTCCAGACTCTTCAGTAAAGGCAGTGACAATGCCTTGACTCTCTGGGTGCCACATTCGGGTTGGCAGTTGGGTGGTATTTGGCCAAAGTAAACATTGGCTTACTCATTGGTTTTCTCTCAAGATAATAAAAAGAGACATTTGTTAAAAAATAAAAATAAAAAAATTCTATCTGATTCAGTGTGTCCTGCACAGCTGAGGATAAGGCCTGACCATTGCCCACTGCCTAGTACCAGTAGACCTGCAGATCCAGACCAGAAATCCAAACTAGCACAAAAAGTCACAGTTCTTGCTAATCAGCCAGTAGTGGTACCAAGTCGATGACGGTAAGTGACGAGAAGACTGCCTCAAGGGGCTCAGAGGTCATTTGAGGGTAGACCCATGGCTGTCACCATCAAAGTGACTTAAATATAATGAAAAAATAAATGCAAACCAAGACAGTAAATCCCTTGCTCATCAACATGGCCGGCAGATCAGGGCTTTTCCCTGAAATTTTTGTTCTTCTTTCCCCCCGCTTCGCTCACTGGTTACTTAGGTTTGACAGGATGAGAATTTGAAACGGCCAAGTGGTGAGCCTTGAGCACCGCAAAGGGAGGCTTAGCTCAGGACGCAGCCCCTCCTGCCTCACAGCCTCCTCTTGTCTCCTCCTCCTCTGGCCCCACCCTGCCCCCATCCCGCTGGTTCCTCAGCCCCTCCACGTGGTCTGTCCTGAGCAGTACACCCAGCCGCCCCCGGCGCAGTCCCACCGGATGGACCTGATGATTGACTGCCAGCCACCCGCCATGTCCTATCGGCGCGCCGAGGTCCTCGCCCTGCCCTTCAAGCGTCGGTATGAGAAGATAGAAATCATGCCGGAGGTGAGCTGTGCTGCTTCCCAGGGTCACAGCCGGGTTTTCCACTTGAGTCTGCGGAAGACCGTCCCAGCAGTGGCTTTCTTTGGGGTTTGTATCACACGTGGACGAACCAAAGCACATCGACCCTTAAGCAAGTAACTGGGAAGAGAGGTGGGATTTTCAGAACCTCCTCATTTTTCCAGTAATGAAGTAACAGCGGTCAACATCAGGCCTGCTGGAGCACTGCTTATATTAAAGCTTAATGTGTGGGGGAGGCCAGGGCACAGGCCATAGCGTGGAGAACAGGTAAGCCGGTGTCAGCTCTGTCCCTAACCGCCTGAGGGTGTGGGTTTCCTCGTCCCTCCTGGACCCCATTTATGAGTGAGGGCCAGGTTTCACCGAGTTCAGAGATAGATGGAGGAGATGAGAGTAACCAAAAAGTAAGGAATGTAAACTTTGATTACTATTTGCATGCATTTTAGTATAACTTAAAGATTTTATTCTACTGAAGTCTAGTATTTTTTAGTTCTATGATACCTGAGCTTGTTTTAACAGGGAAAAAACGTAAAAAGCATGTCGTGCGTGTGGGACAGCTGAGGTGGGTTGCGCCTGAGTGACAGGTGTGGGGAGGGGCAGCGGGAAGCGTGTGGCCCAGCTGCCGCGGTGACGGTGTGCCGAGCTCTGAGGACGCCTGCTTTTGGCTCCCTGTTGCCCCAGGAGACGCTTGAACGTGTTTTTAGCAAACAGGAAAAGGAAGTAGGACAACTTAAAAGCAGTGTCCCCCGATTCTCTCTGGAGCTCAGAAGAGTAGCCAGATCTTGGACTTTGAAGGCTGAGCCCCTGAATGTTGCCCATTTCCAAGACCCTAACAAAGGCTGGTGGTGGAACAAGGCCAGGTGCCATCAATGGGGACCCAGTGTCCAGTACATTCAGTCCTTTCCACAGTTAACCTGAGTTGTTCTTTTTTAAATTAAGAACAATGGACAGGGGCTTCCCTGGTGGCACAGTGGTTGAGAATCTGCCTGCCAATGCAGGGGACATGGGTTTGAGCCCTGGTCCAGGAAGATCCCACATGCCACAGAGCAGCTAAGCCCATGGACCACAACTACTGAGCCTGCGTGCCACAACTACTGAAGCCCACACGCCTAGAGCCCATGCTCTACAAGAGAAGCCACCACAATGAGAAGCCCGCGCACCGCAACAAAGAGTAGCCCCCACTCGCTGCAACTAGAGAAAGCCCACGCGCAGCAACGAAGACCCAGTGCAGCCAAAAATAAATAAATAAAATTATTTTTTTTTAAATAGAGCAATAGACAAAGGAGATCCAAACAGATATCCGTAACTAATTTAGATTAAATTGATTCAGCAAGATGAAACTAGCAAGACTTGTTTGCTAGATAAAACTAGCAAGTGGTCGTGTTTTTCACTAAGACACATAGAAGTAGGTGATCGTTCACATTTCCCATCCATTTTCATTTCACTCTTGGTTCCCGGGGAGGGAGCCGTCACAGCACGTGTCCCCTCAGCAAACAGCATGTGGCCAGATTGAGCGGGCAGAAGAGCTGCGTGGGAGCCCAGGCTGGAGAGATGAAGTGGGGAAAGTTACAAAGGTGACTTTTTTAAAGGGGCAGTTTATCGCTTATTGGTAAGCAGTAAACCGGTGGAGAGATATGTATGGTTGACTGCTTTGAGCGTCATCGGGATGTTTGTGGTCTGCTAGTTCTTTAAAAGGAAAATAGCCATTTTTCGCTGGAGCTTGTGAGAGCAGTGGCGCACACCCTGGTATCTCGGCTCAGCAGCTGACTTGCATTTCTCTCTGATGAGATGGCCAGGGCTACCTGTGTCAGGAGTTTCCTCGCGACCTTAGTACACCTGACAGTGAGCACGGAACTGGCCTCTCTGCTCTTCCCTTTGAGGCCACGTCCTACTGAGACCCAAGAGAATGAAGAAAGTTCTTTCAGCTCTGAATTCCGGGTTATCCTTTCTCCATATTTCATTGGCCCAGCCCTTTGGCTCCCCCGTTTAACTGTAATGTCAATAATATGTTTATTGAGCTGTCACTGTGGGCCAGGATCTGTACTCAGCACTTTCCATAGACTGTCTCACCCATCTTATGAGATAGGTACACTTACTCAATTAGACCTGGTCTTTTCCATCCCTGAGGAAACCTAGGTGATCACCAGTGTGTGCCCTTTGTGCCCCAAAGGTCATTCCTAACATATGTCACAGATTTTGTCCTGTAAGTGAGAATAGAGTCCCCAGTTGATCTGTGCCGCTGCGGCGATGGGGCACCCAGCCCATGGCCTTCCTGTGGGGATCGCAGTGCGGGGCTCTGTGTAATCCGTCACCAGCCACAGCAGCAGCCCTGGGGACTCGTCAGAAGTGCAGGTTCTCCAGCCCCACCTCAGACCTGCTGAATCGACACTCCAGGGTGAGGCCCAGCAGTCTGGGTTTCAGCCAGCCCTCCCCGTGAGCCGATGCTTGCTAAAATTTGAGGACCGCTGGTGTAAGAGACCTATTTCATATATGCCAGTTTTCAATACAAAAGGCAAAAAGAGGGGAGAATGTTGAGTTTTTAAAGACAAAAACAAAATTACTAGTCATCTACAAAGAAACAGTCTTACTAATAAGCTTCTGGCATTTCCCATGCCCAAGTTTATCCTCACCGTGATTCAACAGTCCACATTAAGCTTGTCTGTTCCCATTTTAAATTTCCAAAATAAAAGCTAAATCTACCTCTTTTATGCCTTCTGACACTGAGCCAGAGAAGGAAGGGATTGGCTTTGGGGAGTGCACAGCACGCCGTTCTGTCTTTCGTGAAGCTCCTCCCTCAAGTCCAGTGGGAGTAGACTGGCAGCCTTGACCCTGAGACCTGCCCCACGCCCACCTGTGTGTCACTGCTGGTCTCTGGGGGATCACCTCCATCTTCCTGCAGGTCGGCCAGGGCTCTTTTTGACCAGCTGTCCTCCTGAAGCCTCCTGCTAGAACATTGAAATAATCGTTCTTTGCTTTAGACTTCCAGTTGCCTAACCCATCAGGTTAATATTGCCTGTGTTGGAATTTTTTGTTTCGTTTTAGTAGGTTGGCATTGATGATGGATTTTTTTTCTTTTTTTTTTTTTGATTGGGAGGGAGAGATGAAAGCAAGTTCCCCTCCAAAAAGGGGCCAAGTTTTTGTTTTGTGGTTTGTAGCAAAGAAGTGGCACTAACCATCCCCACTTCTAGTTATTTTGGTTGTTTAATGTGTTTTTATGATTGTGCTTTTCATTTTCTCTGCATTTTGCTCATCTCAAAGTGAAAGGCTCTGACTCAGTATCTTTGCATTATTTTTGTCTGGTATTTACCTTCTGGCCAAGGTCTTACTTACAGTGGCTGGGCTTGAAGGCTTAGGGTTAGATTACAGTACTCTAAGCCAGCAGTCCTCAAACTTTTTGGTCTCAAGACTTCTTAAAAATTAGAACCCCAGAGAGCTTTTGTGTATGTGGGTTATATCTATTTTTTTTATTAGTTTCTGCTTTATAACAAAGCAAATCAGTTATACATATACATCTGTTCCCATATCCCTTCCCTCTTGCATCTCCCTCCCTCCCACCCTCCCTATCCCAGCCCTCCAGGCGGTCACAAAGCACCGAGCTGATCTCCCTGTGCTCTGCGGCTGCTTCCCACTATCTATCTACCTTACGTTTGGTAGTGTATATATGTCCATGCCTCTCTTTCGCTTTGTCACAGCTTACCCTTCCCCCTCCCCATATCCTCAAGTCCATTCTCAAGTAGGTCTGTGTCTTTATTCCTGTTTTACCCCTAGGTTCTTCATGACATTTTTTTTAATTCCATATATATGTGTTAGCATATGGTATTTGTCTTTCTCTTTCTGACTTACTTCACTCTGTATGACAGACTCTAGGTCTATCCACCTCATTACAAATAGTTCAATTTCGTTTCTTTTTATGGCTGAGTAATATTCCATTGTATATATGTGCCACATCTTCTTTATCCATTCATCCGATGATGGACACTTAGGTTGTTTCCATCTCCGGGCTATTGTAAATAGGGCTGCTATGAACATTTTGGTACATGACTCTTTTTGAATTATGGTTTTCTCAGGGTATATGCCCAGTACTGGGATTGCTGGGTCATATGGTAGTTGTATTTGTAGTTGTTTAAGGAACCTCCATACTGTTCTCCATAGTGGCTGTACCAATTCACATTCCCACCAGCAGTGCAAGAGTGTTCCCTTTTCTCCACAACCTCTCCAGCATTTATTGTTTTATATCTATTGATATTTGCCATAATAGAAGTTAAAACTAAGACATTTTAAAAATATTTAATTCTTAAATGATTAATGAATTATTAAATAAAAATATAAACCCATTAGACATTAACGTAACTAAAAGATTGTTTTTAAATTTTCATTTATTTTTGGCTGCGTTGGGTCTTCATTGCTGCGCGCAGGCTTTCTCTATAGTGGCGGAGAGGGGGGCTACTCTTCATTGCGCTGCACGGGCTTCTCATTGTGTGGGCTTCTCTTTGTTGTGAAGCACGGGCTCTAGATGCGTGGGCTTCAGTAGTTGCAGCACACGGGCTCAGTAGTTGTGGCTCACGGGCTTAGTTGCTCTACGGCATGCGGGATCTTCCCAGATGAGGGACCAAACCCGTGTCCCCTGCGTTGGCAGGCGGATTCTTAACTACTGAGCTGCCAGGGAAGCCCCTAAAAGGTCTTTTTTGGAAAATGTTTCAAAAAAAAAAGATAAAGAGAGGAAGGGCACTGTTTTACGTTTGCAAATCTCTTTAACGTCTGCCTGTTGAAGACGGCTGGGTTCTCCGGTCCCCTTTTGCTTGTCATGTAGCCTCTAGAAAATTCTAGTGAATCTTGTGAGAGAATGAGAGTGAAAAGGCAAAACATCTTATTATTAATGACAATCATATTGACCTCGATGCTGCAAAAGAGCCTCAGGAGCCACAGGTGTCTCTGCCACCGCACCTGAGAACCAGCGCTCTGGATGGTCTTCTTTTGTTTTTAAGGCCCCTCAGGCTTCTCAAGCTTTTATGTTTATGACTCTGTCGTAAGATTCATTTTTCAATAAAAATAAGCTTGTTCATTCTAGAAAACTTGGAAAATAAGGGGGAAAAAAGGATAAAGACAAAAAAAATCAGTCCTAATCCCAATACCAGACATAATTACTGTCCAATTTTTTTGTATTTGCTTTGTGCGTTCACTCTGTGTGTGTGTGTGTGTTTGAATCATACCTCGTATAATATCTTTGTAAAGTAACAGTATATTGTCAAAAGCATCTTAGGTATATAATGGTCTATCATAAATGCATCGTAATTTAACTGTTCCTTTACTGGTGGACATTTATTATTTCTGCTTTTTCAAACTATAAATAATACTTTCAGAAACATTCTTTTACATAAATCTTTGTATGTGGACTGTAGATACAGAACTAAAAGTATCATTTGGTTTTGCCTGGGAAGTGCATGTGGGACATGAAGGGTTAAAATCTGCTGCTGTTCTTTAGGTTTTGCTCCTACTAATGGATGCTTGTTTCTCCCCCAAGTGAACGTGTGTCCTCTGCAGCGTCCTTGTAAATCCTCCCTCTTTGTCCCTGTAGGTGCAAAATGGGAGAGCTGTCAGTCCTGATGGGCATGCGCTAATAGAAAAATTCTATTTCTGGGGTGGCAGGTGGATGCGTCCTCCTTCCCAGAGGTGTCTGGCTGAGTCGTCTTGTGGGCTCTAGGTAGACTTCCCTTGTGGCAGAGCTGCCACTTCAGAGAGTCTTCTTGGAGATAGAATTTATTCCTGGGGCTGCCCAGGGAGAGCCTCTCACCTGCTTGGTTCCCACAGTGCTATCTGCAAACCTCCCAAGCCAGTTCTTTGGCTTTAAAGTTCTGCCAGACAACCTGACCTTTGATCCTTTGATGGGAACAATACAGTGTAGGAAGGAAAAGAATATTTATGGATGGGCATGGTCAGGAGCTCAGAGCACACACGCATCTCAGTGGGAACATTTCACACTGGTTTCATATGTTTTCTCTTTTCATCCCTTTTTTTTTTTAATTGAAGTATAATTGACCTACTGCTGTGTTAGTTCCTGGTGCACAACATAGTGATTTAATATTTCTGTACATTACAAAATGATCACCACACTAAGTCTAGTTACTGTCTGTTACCATACGAATTTATTACAATATTACTGACTATATTTCCTGTAATGTACATTTCATCCATATGAATCAACCTCTCTTACCTATTTCACTCATCCCCTCACCCCTTCCCCTCTGGCAACCTCCTGTTTGTTCTCTGTATCTATGAGTGTATTTCTCTTTTTTTTAATGTTTGTTCATTTGTTTTTTAGATTCCACATATAAGTGAAATTATGGTATTTGTTATATTATTTCACTTAGCATAATACTCTCTAGGTCTATCCATGTTGTCACAAGTAGCAAGATTCCATTCTTTTTTTTATGGCTGGGTAATATCCCACTGCATACAGACACACACACACACACACACGTACATATACAGACCACATCTTCTTTATCCATTCATCTGTCAGTGGACACTTAGGTTGCTTCCATATCTTGGCTATTGTAAATAATGCTACAGTGAACATAGGGGTGCATATATCTTTTCAAATTAGTGTTTTGTTTTCTTTGGGTAAATACCCAGAAGTGGAATTGCTGGATCATATGGTAGTTCTATTTTTAATTTTTTGAGGAACCTCCACACTGTTTTCCATAGCAGCTACACTCATTTACAATCCCACCAATAGTGCACGAGTGTTCCCTTTTCTCTACATCCTTGCCAACACTTGTTATTTGTTGTGTTTTTGATAATAGCTGTTCTGACAGGTATGAGGTGATACCTCATTATGGTTTCAATTTCCGCTTGCCTGATGATTAGTGACGTTGAGCATCTTTTCATGTGTCTGTTGGCCATCTGTATGTCTTCTTTGGGAAAATGTCTATTCAGGTCTTCTGCCAATTTTTCAGTCAGGTTGTTTGGGGGTTTTTTTATGTTGAATTATATGAGTTCTTTGTATATTTTGGATATTAACCCTATATGATATATTGTATACAAATATCTTCTCCCATGCAGTAGGCAGCCTTTTTGTATTGTTGATAGTATCCTTCACTATGCAAAAGCTTTTTGTTTGATGTTGTTCCATTTGTTTATTTTTGCTTTTGAATCCCTTGTCTGAGGAGACATCCAAAAAAAAAAAAATTGATAAAAGACTGCTGTCAAAGAGCATATTGCCGGGCTTCCCTGGTGGCGCAGTGGTTGAGAGTCTGCCTGCCGATGCAGGGGACACGGGTTCGTGCCCCGGTCCGGGAGGATCCCACATGCCGCGGAGCGGCTGGGCCCGTGAGCCATGGCCGCTGAGCCTGCGCATCCGGAGCCTGTGCTCCGCAACGGGAGAGGCCACAACAGTGAGAGGCCCGCATACTGAAAAAATATATATATATATTGCCTATGTTTTCTTCTAGGAGTTTTGTTGTTTAAGGTCTTAGATTTAAGTCTTTAATCTATTTTGAGTTTATTTTTTATATGGTATGAGACATGAGACTTTTGCATGTGGTTGTTCAGTTTTCCCAATAACATTTATTGAAGAGGCTGTCTTTTCCCCATTGTATATTCTTGCCTCCTTTATCATAGATTAAATGACCATATAAGCATGTGTTTATTTCTGGGCTCTCTATTCTGTTCCATTAACCTATATGTCTGTTTTTGTGCCAATGCCATTTTGTTTTAATTACTGTAGCTTTGTAGTATAGTTGAAACTCAGGGAGTGTGATACCCCAGGCTTTGTTCTTCTTTCTCAAGATTGTTTTGGCTATGTGGTGTTTTTGTTTGTTTGTTTGTTTTTGTTTGTTTGGGGGTTTTTTGGGTGTTTTTTGTGTTTCCATATAAATTTTAGAATTATTTTTTCTAGTTCTGTAAAAAAAAATGCCATTGTTATTTTTATAGAGTTTGCATTGACTCTATAGATTGCCTTGGGAAGTATGGTTATTTTAACAATATTCTTCCAATCCATGAGCACAGTATTTCTTTCCATTTGTTTCTGTTGTCATCAATTTCTTTCATCAGTGTCTTAGAATTTTCCAAGTATGGGTCTTTTACGTCCTTGGTTAGATTTATTCCATGGTGTTTTATTCTTTTTGATGCAGTTGTAAATGGGATTGTTTTCCTAATTCCTCTTTCAGATAGTTTGTTGATAGTGTATGGAAAGGCAGCAGATTTCTGTATAGTAATTTTGTATCCTGCAACCTTACTGAATTCATTTATTAGTTCTAATAGTTTGGTTGTGTCTTTAAGATTTTCTATATATAGTATCATGTCATCTGCCAACAGTGACAGTTTTACTTCTTCCTTTCCAATTTGGATTCCTTTTATTTCTTTTTCTTTTCTGATTGCTGTGGCTAGGACTTCCAGTACTATGTTGAATAACAGTGTCGAGAGTGAGCATCCTTGTATTGTTCCTTATCCTAGAGGAAATGCTTTTAGCTTTTCACCATTGAGTATGATGTTAGCTGTGTGCTTGTCATATATAGCACATATATGTGCCTTATATTTAGTATGTTCCCTCTATACCCACTTTCTTAAGAGTTTTTATCATGATTGGATGTTGAATTTGGTCTGAAGCTTTTTCTGAGTCTATTAAGATGATCATGTGATTTTTATTCTTCTGCTTGTTAATGTGGTGTATCATGTTGACTGTTTCGTGAATATTGAACCATTCTTGCATCCCTGGGCTAAATCCCACTTGATCGTGGTATATGATCCTTTTAATGTATTGTTGAATTCGGTTTGCTAATATTTTGTTGAGACTTTTTTCATCTATGTTCATCAGTGATATTGGCCTGAGATTTTCTTTTTTGTGTGCTGTCTTTGTCTGGTTTGGGTATCAGGGTGATGCTGGTCTTGTAGAATGAGTTTGGAGGCATTCCTTCCTCTTCAGCTTTTTGGAATGGTTTGAGAAGAATAAGTGTTAACTCTGATTTAAATTTTTGATAGAATTCACCAGCGAAGCCAGCTGGTTCTGGACTTCTGTTTGTTATTACTGATTCAGTTTCATTACTGGTAATGGTCTGTTCATATTTTCTATTTCTTCCTGATTTAGTCTTAGGAGATTGTACATTTCTAGCAATTTATCCATTTTATTGGCCTGTAATTGTTCATAGTAATCTCTTATGATCCTTTGTGTTTGTGGTGTCAGTTTTAACTTCCCCTCTTTCATTTCTGGTTTTATTTGTTTGGTCCCTCTCTCTCTTTTCTTGATGATTCTGACTAAAGGTATATCAATTTTGTTTTTCTTTTCATAGAAGTAGCTCTTAGTTTCATTGCTTTAGAATTTCTTCTGCTAACTTTGGGTTTTTTCTTTTTCTAGTTCCTGTAAGGATAAGATTAGCTTGTTTGAGATTTTTCTTGTTTCCTGAGGTAGGCTTGTTTCACTGTAAGCGTCCCTCTTAGAACTGCCTTTGCTGCTTCCCATAGATTTTGAATCATTGTGTTTACATTTTTATTTGTCTCCAGGTATTTTTGAAATTCTTCTTTGGTTTCTTCATTGATGCACTGGTTGTTGAGCATATTGCTTAGCCTCCCTGTGTTTTTTGAAGTTTTTTTTCATGTAGTTGATTTCTGGTTTCATAGTGTGGTTGGAAAAGATGCTTGATATGATTTCAGTCTTCTTAAATCTAATGAGATTTGTTTAGTGGCCTAGCATGTGATCTATCATGGAGAATGTTCCATGTGCACTTGAAAAGAATGTATATTCTGCTGCTTTTGGCTGGAATGTTTTGTGTGTGTGTGTGTGTGTGTGTATTTTATATATATATATATATATATATATATATATATGAACCATTTGGTCTAATGTGTCATTTAAGGCCAGTGTTTCCTTATTGATTTTATGTCTAGATGATCTATTCAATGATGTGCGTGGGGTGTTAAAAGTCTCTTAATATTATTGTATTGCTTTTGGTTTCTCCCTTTAAGTCCATTAATGTTTGCTTTATAGATCTTGGTGCTTCTGTGTTAGGTGTATATACATTTATGTTACATCTTCTTGCTGGATTGACCTGTTTATCATTATGTAATGCCCTTCTTTTGTTACAGTCTTTGTTTTAAAGTCTATTTTGTCTGAGTATAGCTTTTCATTTCATAGAATATCTCTTTCCATCCCTTCACCTTCAGTCTGTGTCTGTCCTTATTTCTGAAATGAGTCTCTTGTAGGCCACATGTAGATGGGCCTTATTTTTTAATCCATTCAGTACTCTATGTGTTTTGAGTGGCAAATTCAACCCATTCACATTTAAAATCATTATTTCATAGGTATGTAGTACTTATTGCCATTTTCTTAATTATTTTATGGTTGCTTTTGTAGTACTTTTGGAAGTTAGCTAATAGTCTTATGGGAGTTCCTTTGTATGTAACTAGTTGCTTTTCCCTTGCTGCTTTTAAGATTCTTCATCTTTAATTTTTGTCATTTCAATTACAATATGTCTTGGTGTGGACCTCTTTGGATTCATCTTATTTGGGACTCTATGGGCCTGCATGTCTGTTTCATTTCCCAGGTTAGGGAAGTTTTCAGTTATTATCTCTTCAGACAGTTCTCTGCCCCTTTCTCTATTCTCCTTTTAAGTTCCCTATTATGTGAATGTTAGTGCACTTGATATTGTCCCAGAAGTCTCTTAAATGATTTTCTTTTTTCTTTTTTCTGTTTAGATTAGGTGATTTCTACTACCCTGTCTTCTAGTGTGCTGATCTGTTCCTTTGTGTCAACTAATCTACTCTTGATTCCTTCCAGTGTATTTTTTGTTTCAGTTACTGTGTTCTTCAGCTCTGGCTCTTCTTTGTATTTTCTAACACTTTATTAAAAACTTCTAACATCTCACTGTGTTCCATCCATTCTTCTCCCAAGTTCATTGAGCATCTTTATGATCATTACCTTGAACTTAGCAGGTCGATTGCCTGTCTCCCCTTTGCTCAGTTCTTCTGGGGTTTTATCTTATTCCTTTGTTTGTAACATATTCCTCAGTCTCCTCATTTTGCCTAATTCTGTCTTTATTTCTGTGTGTTAGGTAGGTTGGTTACATTTCCCAATCTTGGAGAATTGGACTTTTGTAGGAGACGTCCTATGGGGCCCAGCAGCACACACCCCTCTGGTCACCAGATATATGCTCTAGGGTCACCCCCTCTGAGGGCTGCATGGGCCCTTCCATTGTGGTAGAGCTGACTACCACAGGAACACTGGTAGGTGGGGCTGCCAGGTCACCTACCCGAGTGTGTGGGTCTTGACTCTACTGTGTCTCTGCCCCACTCCTCCTCATTGTGACTCCTTCATATCTTTAGTTGTGGAAGATTATTTTCTGCTAGTCTTCGATCCTTCTCACCTATGGTTGCTCTATCTACAGTTATAATTGTGAAGTGCCCACGGAGGAGGTGAGCTCAGGGTCTTCCTACTCTGCCATCTTGGCCACCCCCCAACCCCTGTTTTTTGGTTCATGAAATAGTCCTCACATCCGTTTGCCAGTCATTTCAAATATCCTCACCTGCTTCCTCTGCCCATTTGATACTGATCTTCATGTTTACATAAATGGTATCTTGCATATTTGATTTTTTATAAAGGAGGCTTGGATAGGTTGAGGTCTGCATGCGTTTAAGAGCAGTAGTCAACTAAACTCGAGTGTTAGGGCCTCTCATAAGATCACACGTCACTGCTGGTGGCTGGGTCAGGGGACTCTGAAGTTGTAGAGGAGAACGGGTACACATCAGACTCTGGTGTTAGAGAAAGAGATGGCCCACAGGTAAAAGCTGTGTACTTCACCTTTGGGAGAGGTCAGATTCCCAGGAATTAGCTCACTCCGTCCAAATGCTGCTGTCCCTACCCTTCCTGCCCGTCACTAGTCCCTGGAGAGGTGACGAGGATGAAGGCAGAGGCTGGCATGGGAAGTCGGCACCTGGTGTATATTTTGAGTAAGGAGAACGTGTGTGTGTGTGTGTGTGTGTACACACGAGTGTTAGGAGACCTGCAAGCTGGATCGAGGTTATGCCAGGTCACACAGTGAGCTCTTGGCGGGGTGTTGGCATTTCATGGTGTGGCCACAGAGGGGGCAGCACCCAGGTCCCAGCATGGGGTGGCATACGCCTGTGCTGGGTGACTCACAGTGCAAACGACATTGTACCGCAGAGCACTGGGTCGGCTAGTTCTCCTCCTCTTCTCAGCCCGTTTACCTGCTGCCACCACGCCCTTGTTCTCTGTCTGCTCCTCTCACCTCCTTTCTTCATCGCAGTTGATTTTGTGTGTGTGTGGTGTGTGTGTGATGTATTTTTGATTAAAAATGATAGTTTTAAGTTTTTTTACTTCTTAAAGTTATTTGGTCATTTTAGACTGCAGTGATGTAAATAAAAATTCAGAAGAAAACGAATAATGGTGATCACTAAAGGCTGTTTTGACACGTGTTGTCTGGTACCGTTCCACCAGACTGGCAGGGGCACATGGTGCTGCGGGCCTGCTGGCCAGGGTGACCCTGACCCTGGGCATCACCATCCAATCCTGGGCCGTGCACGGGGGTGGCACTGCCGCCCAGTGGGGCCTCCTAGCCCCTGCCTCTGCACAGCACGGTGGCGGCACCCTCGTCCCCCCAGTTTACAGGGAGCCTGACTGAAACCCCTGTTTGCTCCCAGCTCGCGGACTCACTGGTACCCATGGAGATCAAGCCTGGCATTTCCTTGGCAACCGTCTCGGCCGTGCTGCACACTAAAGATAACAAGCACGTTCTCCAGGTATTGTCAGGGAGGGCGAGGGCCCTGAGATACAGCGGACCTGCGGGAAGAACCCCGTGCAGGTGGGGGCCCTCCCCCCGGCACCTCGCGCCTCACTTCATGGCATGTGTGCGCCTTGGGGGCGGCCCTTTGGGCCCTTGTCTTCACCCCCCACCCAAGAAAAACCCCCTTCAGGGTTGGGCTGTGTCGCTCTTGTTCCTCTGCATCACGTGCCCATAGCGGCCACTTAAAGTGCGCTGGACCCCGGGCCAGGGCCTCACCGGGCGGTGTCTCATTTAATCCTCCCAAAGCTCTCTACCGTCGCCGTCTTAGAGGCAGTCTCTCTGCCCCTCATTTCCTTGACAGAAGGACTCTGGCCAGTCCGTCTGACCCACAGCCAGCGTTCTCGGGGCTCCTACCTCTTCACCGCCGACACGGGTCATGAAGACCTCACGCAGACAGCACTGACTTCGGGCAACAGGAAATTAAGAATAGATTCGGATAAAAGGAAGAGATCTTTGCCGAATAAGGCGTTGATTCTATGTGGATAGTTGGCTGTAGCTTGTGTGCATTACGTGGAAATCCAGCTGGAGCCCCAGCTGACGGTGACCCTGAACGCAGGCCCAGGGCCCTTCCAGGAAGCGGGTCCCGCACGCCAGGTAGCTTCACTCGGGCTCCCGGGTGACTCCTTGACAAGATCCCTGTTTTCCTCCCGCCCAGCCCCCGCCCAGGCCTGCCCAGCCCACAGGCGGCAAGAAGAGAAAGCGGGCCAGCGACGACATTCCAGACTGCAAGGTTTTGAAGCCTCTACTGAGCGGCTCCATCCCCGTGGAGCAGTTCGTGCAGACGCTGGAGAAGGTGAGTGGGTGGGGTGCGCCGTCTGAGGCACCGCCGTCCGGCTCTGCCCACGGCGGCCCCGCTCCTGGGAGCGCGTGCTACTGCTGTTCGCCGTCTCCACTGTCTACGCTGCTGGCCCTGCAGTATCTGCTTGCTCCTCGGTCACGGTGGGGACAGAACCAGGGGAGGCCCGCGGAGACTTAGAGGAGAGCGGGCCCCCCTTACGCCCGGCACCAGGCTGCCCCCCAGCCCCACTTCTCGTGGGAACCAGACCCTGGAGGGGCCTTGCTTTCTTCGAGGATGTAGCTGTGACACATGGGGCAGGGGGACAGCCAGGAGAAAGAAGGGTCCGCCCCCTCTAGAGCCCCACTTTCCTACGAGAAGATCCCTTGCTGTCAGAGCTAGCATGGCCAGGTCAGAGGAGATACAAGTCTCGGGCAAGACTGGGGGACACAGGGGTCACTGATGCCAGATCCGCAGGCACTCAGGCAGCAGAGCCAGCGATTCCCAGACCGGGTGGGAGGAGAGAGAAGCAGGCAGTCATTGTGGAGGACGGTGGTGCCTGCACTGGCCCAGCGGCCATCCCGCCCCTTGTCCCTGCTGGCTGCTCCCCACAAGGCACAGGTTTCATGACTACAAGTAAAAAGAAAAAAGTTTAACGTGAAAAGATTTTGTAATTCTGGCTTTAGTCACAGGACTTCAGAGATCCCTGTTTTGGCATCAGAATTATAGAATCCTTGATAGAAAAGAGGAGGAATTGGCTAAAGGTAATATTATTCGTGTTGCTTCTTGCAAAAAGAACTGCAGCTATAGTAGATCATTACAGGACATCATTTGTCCAAACTAAAGAACTAAATAACTAAAGAACTAAATAACTAACTAAATAACTAAATAAATAACTAAATAACTAAATAACTCAATAACTCAATAACTAAATAACTAAAAATAACTAACTAAATAACTAAATAACTAAAGAACTAACTAACTCAATAACTCAGTAACTCAATAACTAAAGAACTAAACTAAATAACTAACTAAATAACTAAAGAACTAAAGAACTAAATAACTAAATAACTCAATAACTAAATAACTCAATAACTAAATAACTCAGTCGCTGAGTTCTTTCACATCTTAAAAGCTTTCTCTTTATTGGGAATTGTTTTCTTCAGTAGTCGTTTAATTTTCCCTGAAGGGAGGGCTTTCCCTGAGCTGTGTGGCTCTCCTGGCCCCTAGTGACACGGGGACACCCCGTGGGAATTACCCCAGGGAGCCCCGTGTGCCGTGGTCATACCAGTACCAGCTTCCTCCCCACCGTGCTGCGCCCCCCAGCCCCGCTGACGGGACTCACGCTTGACTTGTTTCTTAAAATCTTGAAACCACTTGCTTTCCCCGAAAGACCTTGTTTGGCTCCTCTGCCTGGGTGCCGGGAGCTGACCCCAGGCCCCGACCCTAGCCACTCCCCCACCATTTCTGCCCACCTCCTCTGCAGGAGGAATATCCGTGGCCACCCCAAACTGCATGTGAGATTTCCAGAGCCAAGTGTGGAGAATCTCCCTAGGTCACGTTCATTGCCTAGCCTGTGTCCTTTTCAGGCAAATTAGTCCTCTTTCCATTTCTTTTCTTCTTTCTCAACTTGACATCTGATGTGTAAGCAAATTCTGAGTTAGCATTGGAGGTAGCCCTGGAGAAGTATTTGATATGCTGCCTTATCTGTCTTCTCCCTTGGGAGGGATTTGTCACATCAAAAGGTCAGTGGTGGGGCTTCCCTGGTGATGCAGTGGTTGAAAGTCCGCCTGCCAATGCAGGGGACACAGGTTCGTGCCCTGGTCCGGGAAGATCCCACATGCCGCAGAGCGGCTGGGCCCGTGAGCCATGGCCACTGAGCCTGTGCGTCCGGAGCCCGTGCTCCACAATGGGAGAGGCCCGCGTACCGGAAAAAAAAAAAAAGGTCAGTGGTATCTTGCTGTGAAGAATGGCATTTTCCTGGGACAGGATGGAGCTTTTTTACGAGGGACCACAGGCGTGGTATGGAGGCTGGTATGGAACAGCCTGGCATCCAAGGCTCCTGAACTCAGGTGCTTAGATGTGCTCCTCAGATAAAAGCTTAAGCAGGTTGTAGGAATTCTGCTGTGTTTTGCATGAGATTTTTGCATCTTTAGGGGCTTCAGTTTGAATTCTGTTGCTGTAGCTGGTCCTGTGATTAGTCTGTAGAATTGTACTGAGTGTCCAAAGTGCCAGTCTCTAGGATGGTCAGTTTAGCCAATTCTAGGAAGCATGATTTTAGAACTCTCAGTTGCTGAAATATCCTCTGGCTTTTCAGAGCACCCACCATCCTCCTGTCCCTTTTCTTTTGGAGCAGCATGGCTTCAGCGATATTAAGGTGGAAGACACAGCCAAGGGCCATATCGTCCTGCTACAGGAAGCTGAGACGCTCATCCAGATCGAGGAAGATTCGACCCATATCATCTGTGACAATGACGAGATGCTCAGGGTACGGCTGCGGGACCTTGTCCTCAAATTCCTACAGAAGTTCTGAGTGGAACACGAAAGCCATCTCCACTTCCCTGAGACCTTGCTGCAGTCCTTCACTGTGGCTGCCCAGCACCCAGCGGAGGAAGGCCATGCAGGCTGGCAGGTCTCTGTGGTGGTGGTCTCTGGCTTGAGCAACATTCTCAGGAGTTACGGCCAGAATCTCCCAGTCTGGCTTCTTAGCACTGTTTCCGGCAAGAGCTTTTCCTTTATTTAACCTTCAGCCTCGTCTTCTTCCCAGTCCTGCCTCTCTCGGGTAGCCAGGCAGGTGAGGCAACAAGCCAAGGAGAAGGCTGAGAGCTACAGCAGCTTTCCAGAAGGTTAATAGTGGAAGGAGAGGTAAAAAGATGAGGACTTGTGACCTGTTTTTCATGGTTTCACAGGCCTCGGGCAGGGGAACTAGTCTTTGAGTTTGTGTTATTGTCTACAGTGCTGTACCTGATAAGAAAGATGATCCCCCAAAATTAGCAAAATGAACCCATCTATCTGTATTTTACAATGTGAGCTCATTTTGTTAATAAAACTTATTTTTTATAGAAGTAGCTGTGTTCTGGTGAACCTACAATTTATAGAGCCATTTAGTATCTGAAAGAATATGAAAATATACAGAACTGAACTTAGAAAACACCACAGCAAATTTTAGTTTGGTATGTTCATTAGTATATTTCTTAAATTGTACGAACGGGTGCTTAACTTCATCTGAGCTGTGTCAGTATGAGAAACACCAGCACAGAGCGCTGACACTGACCTTGACCTTCTGGGGGAGGTCAAGCATCTCAGGCTGAACCAGCATCTCAGGCTCCACTCACAGTCTCCGGTCACCACTGCCTCTCCCCCAGATGATCAGGATTCTCCGCATTCCACTGAGCAGTAAACTCAGACGCCTGTGTCTGAAATAATGGAATTGCTTAAAACAGGTATTTACCAGATTACATCAACTCTGAGATAGCATCCGTTGTAACACACATGCCAATTCTGCAAGTATTAAAACGTGGGGAGTAGCATACAAGTCTTAGAACTGGCCAGCAGTGGAAGGAGACGCTTACCGTCTTTTCGGACCAGTTGAAATTCAGTCGGAGGTCAGTCCAACCTGGCCAGCAGCAAGGCATCACAAAGGGCTTTAGTGACCCAAGAACTGTAACACTGTAGAACTACTTCCTCAGGTTTCATGGAGAGTTGGCTGTCAGTTCTGTCTCTGGAATGGACATGTCAGTGGAAAGCAGTTCTTCATTAGAGGAGGAAAACGGCAACTTCATTTTTGTCATCTCCAACTTCACCAGCCTTGGGCCCGGGAACGGTTCAACCGTTCTCTGTTTCCCGATGTGCAGATCATTCCAACCGAGGGGCCTAGGGTGTGTCTACAGAATAAACTTCGGGAGAGGATTAACATTACAAGAGACGGACATGCCATGGTTATGAAAATTTAGTTTTGTTTTTAGTAGGAGAATTGTAAATATGCAGCCCATGTAGGCATACTTCCTAATAAAACTTGAGAGAAATCAAGTTTTTTACAGTTTTCTTAACATCTTGAAAAATGCAAAAGCAGTATGAAATAGGAAGAAAAATCAAAATGGTTATTTTACTTAAATGTTCCAATAATGATACGTCCAGGAATGACTTGGATTTGTCCAAGTTGGATTTCTGTAAAGGGCTTGATTAATCCCAGGGGATCAATGAGAGGTGGTTACTAAAGAGGCAAATAGTCCATCAACTGGTGTGCAGGAAATAAGAAATGATGACGGTTTTAATTGTCATTACCACCTACTTCATGGCAGAAGCTAGAGACGGGAAGAAGCAAAGAATCATTTGTTAGAGCAGAGAAATCTAGAGCTGGCCCTCCCAAGTACTGGGAGAGAGCAGTTCTGAAAAACTCCACCTAGAGGTCAGGTATTTGGATACCAAACCAGGTTGGTGAATAGAAGACCCAGAAGAAACGGTGGAACCTGCTGTCAGCCCTAGAATAGTACCACCCGTAGTGGCTCTGTAGCTTGGAAATGCAGCCCGCTGACTATTCACACCGATCTGGGGAAGAGACTGACATTTAGAAAAATTTCTACTCATAAGCCCAACAAACGCCTAATGATTAAATAGTAATTGAAAAACCATTAAAAATAGTGAGGAGGGACCTGATTTTCTTATTTCTTTTGATCTTTCTGCAAAGTAGTATATCTATTGCTATGTAGCAAATTAGCCCAAAATTTAGTGGCTTAAAATAGCAAACATTTATTATCTCACTGCTTCTGTGGGTCAGAAATCTGGTGTGGCTTAGCTGGGTGCTCCTGGTTCAGGGGCATCTCTCCACAGGGCCACAGTCAAGGCGCTGGATGAGGAAACTGAGGTGCAGCAATTAACCTTCCCCAGAACCCATCGCCGGTAAGTGGCTTCTGCCTTACCTTAACGTCGTGTGTGAGCACCAGGATCAGGAGCTGGGGAAGGGACTTGAGGCGTATCGTCCATTTCTTTTTAAGTAATGGTAACAACTATTTGTCGTCTTGACCCCTGGAGAGCTTGAAGCCTTTGGGCCTCACCGTTGTCCTAGAAAGGCAGAAGTTGGCTTTTCCAAACTATAGACATACCTTGGGGATATTGCTGGTTTGGTTCCAGACCACAACAATAAAGCACATTATCACAATAAAGCAAGTCACATGAATTTTTTCATTTCCCAGTGCATATAAAAATTATGTTTATACTGTAGTCTATTAAATGTGCAATAGCATTATTTAAAAAGTGTACAGACCTTAATTTTAAAATAATGCTGCTGGGAAAATGGCACTGATAGACTTGATGCAGTGTTGCCACAAACCTTAGATTTGTATATAAAAAAAAGACAATATTCCTATATGTACAATATGTACAGTGGAATATTACTCAGCCATAAAAGAAGAACAAAATAATGCCATGTGCAGCAACGTGGATGCAATTAGAGATTATCATACTAAGTGAAGTAAGTCAGAAAGACAAATACCACATGATATCACATGCATGGAATCTAAAATATGACACAAATGAACCTATCTGCGAAACAGAAGCAAACTCAGAGAGAACAGACTGGTGTTTGCCAAGGGGGAGGGGCTTGGGGGAGGGATGGAGTGGGAGGTGGGGCTAGCAGATGTAAGCTTTTATATAGAGAATGGATAAACAAAGTTCTACTGTATAGCACAGAGAACTATATTCAGTATCCTATGATAAACCATAATGGAAAATATTTTTATAAAGAATGTATATGTATGTACATATACATATGTATGTATGAATCACTTTGCTGTATAGCAGAAATTAACAACATTGTAAATCAGCTACACTTCAATTTTTTTTAATTAATTTTTTAAAAGTGGTTAAAATGGTCATTTTAAGTTCTGTGTATTTTACAAGAATTTTTTTTAAATTTTCAATTCCACCAGGACAGAAAATCTTTTTTTTTTTTTAGAAAAAAAGATTGACAAACTAATTCTAAAATTTATATAGAGAAATACAAAGTAACTATAATATCCAAAACAATTTGGAGAAAGATGATCAAGTTGGAGAATTTACACTACTTTATTTCAAGATGAACAAGAAAGCTACATTAATCCAGACAATCTGGTACTAGTAACAAATCAGCATGACAGGAAAGAGAGCTCAGAAATACCCACACTTACACAGTCATTACGTTGTCAACAAAGGCCCAACCAATTCAGTGGAGAAAGGAAATTCTTTTTAACAAATGGTGCTGAAACAACTAGATATTCATGTGCAAAAAAAAAAAAAAAAAAGGAAAGAAAAGAAAGAGGACTTCCTTGGTGGTGCAGTGGTTAAGAATCCACCTGCCAATGCAGGGGACATGGGTTCGAGCCCTGGTCTGGGGAGATCCCACATGCAGTGGGGCAACTAAGCCCGTGTGCCACAAGTACTGAGCCTGCGCTCTAGAACCCTCGAGCCGCAACTACTGAGCCCACGTGCCACAACTACTGAAGCCCATGCGCCTAGAGCCCGTGCTCCACAACAAGAGAAGCCACCAGAATGAGAAGCCCATGCACCACAAACTAAGAGTAGCCCCCCCTCGCCGCAATTAGAGAAAGCCCACACACAACAATGAAGACCCAACGCAGCCAAAAATTAATTAATTAATTTTTTTAAAAAATAGAACTTTGACCACTACCACACACCACACACAAATATTAACTTGAGATGGAGCCTAGACCATACAGCTTTTAGTGGAAAAATTAAAAGAATATCTTCATGACTTTGGGTAAGCACAGGGTTCTTGAGTCACAGAAAGCAATGACAAAAAAGAAAAAAGTTCTAAATTAGATCTCATCAAAATGAAAAGTTTCTGCTCATCACACGATACCATAAAGAAAATGGATAGGCAACCCCCAAACTGGGGGAAATATTTACAGCACATACATCTGACAATGGACTAGTATCCAGGCTAAACAATTCCCACAACTCAACAATAAAAAGACAAACAATACATCCATACAGTGGAATAGTATTCAGCAATAAAAAGAAATGAACTATCAAACCACAAAAAGGTGGAGGAACCTTAAATGCATATTGATAATTGAAGGAAGCCAACCTGAAAAGGTTATCTATTGTATGATTTTAACTGGCATATGACATGACATTCTGGAAAAGGCAAAACTAAAAAAGACAGTAAAAAAGAACAGTGGTTGCCAGTGGTTGGAGAGAGGAATGGGTGGGACACAAAGGACTTTTAGGAAAGTGAAACTGTTCTGTAGATACTGTAAGTGGATACAGGTCGTTATACTTTTGTCAAATCCCATAAGAATATTCTGCACAAATAATGAAGCCTAACGTAAGCTATGACTTCAATTAATATGTCAATACTGGCTTATCAATTGTAATAAATGTACCACACTAATGCAAGGGGAAAATGGGGGAGGACAAACTGTACTTTTCACTCAATTTTCCTCTAAACCTAAAACTGCTCAAAAACAATTAAAATCTATTACAAGTGTTTGTCACACAGTGTGTGGGATGTTAGTTCCCCGACCAGGGGTTGAACCCGGGACATGGCAGTGAAAGCAATCAGTCCTAACCACTAGATCACCAGGGAATTCCCAAAAATGTATTTTTTTAAGTAAAGCCATGATAAAAAGGAAGACAAACCAAAACAAAGTTTAATGGGCAAAAATTTCATAAAGGAAATACATATAAACGGAGTAAGCACATGAAAAGGTACTTATCACTAGTCATCAGGAAAATGCAAATTCAAACTACGAGATACCATTACTCACCAACCAGAATGGCTAAAACGACAAGGCCTGACACCACCACTGGCGAGGCTGGCGAGGATGCACAGCAACTGAAACACAAAATTATTGGTGGGAACACGAATGAGTACAATCACTACGGGAAAAGGTCTGGCCGTTTCTTATAAAACTAAATATGTGTATCCCTACCTTATCACACAACAATTCTACTCCTAGGTATTTACCCAAGAGAAAAACATAAATCCACAAGAAGACGTGCACATGAATGTTCTTAGCAGTTTTATTCGTAACAGCCAAAAACTGGAAACAGCTCCAGTGCCTATCAAGAGAATGGACAAATGTTGTTAATCAAGGAAATACCTCTCTCAATAAAAGGAACAGATTACTAATACGTGCAACACTGGATGAATCTCAGAAACACAACACTTGAGTTTCTAGAAGATTTGCACAAAAGAGTAAAAATTGTATGACACTATTTATATGAAATTCTAGGAACAGGAAAACTGATCCAAGGTGAAAGAATAAAATCACTGTGGGGTGGAGGTGGAGACTGACTAAAAAAGAACATGAGGGAACATCCTGGGTTTGACAGAAATGTTCTGTATCTTGATGGGGTTGGTTACACAAGTGTATGCATTTGTCAAAAGTCAAGAGAAAGTACACTTAAGATGTGTGCATTTCGATGTATAAATTGAATATGGAAATTTTACATTAAACACATAGAAACTAATATTGACCTCCAGTTAATGATGTGTGTGCTTATGTATTTAGAGGGAAGTGAATTAATGCCAGTAATTATATACTTAGAAATGCACCAGAAATAGGATGGATAAAAGGGATGAAGAAAAAATAGAGGAATGAATCTATAGATAGCTTTATAAAGCAAGTGTAGTAAAATGACTGTTAGGTATACAGGTTTACAGTATAAAAATTATTTAAACTTCCTGTACATTTGAAATTTTTCATAATTAAATATTAGGACCAATACGTTAAATAAATAGAATCTAAACAGATTAAATTTTCACATAACCACCCTACAATATGACCAAGATTCGTACTCTTTCACAATACGAAGACAAATGAAGGATAAAGCAATTTGCCTAATTAAAACAGGTGAAAATAAACAGCAACCCAAGGCGGGTCCTAGTGCAAGGCTTCCCACCGTACTTCATGAGCTCTTCTGGAATCCATTCTGGGTGTTCAATTCTTCTTGCCATGCTCTCTTAACCCCCTTTGTCAGTGAAGATTTAAATAATAAAAATAGTGAATATAAGACTTCTTAGTGGTTGCGTGCCAACTTCCTGCAACACTCTGGTAATCCCACGTTAGCTATATTCCAAAAGCACCACAGTACCGATTACTATTCAGCTTGCTGCCAGCTATGATTTCTATGTGACCCCCCCTTAATTTTGTCATCAAATCATTTCATTCATCAAAAAACTATTTCGCAAGGAGGAAGAGAGGGAGGGAAGAAACCGTTTAGCACTTAAGTGCTCCATTCTCAAGAGGCTTACAAGCTGGTGCGGGAAGCAGACCCATAACCATTACAGTGCGCGGTGAAGTAAGACAGGTCAGCTGCTGTAGCAGGAGATGGGCCAGGGGCGGTGGCGGCTGTTAGAGGGGGACAAGCAGCAACTTCTGAGAAGGGAGGGTTTCTTGAAGGCAGTGCTTCAGCTGAGCCTGGAATGAGCTGGAATGCAAAAAGTGCCACCAAGAAGTTTCCAGTAAGTTACCCCAATGACAGTGCATTTCTGTTGTGTGCCACACAGTGGACTCTTCACGTTTATTATGTTTACTTTCGACACATCTTCAAGACGTGGGCACACTACCTGCCATTTTATGGATGAGAAGTTTAGACTATAACGTGCTCCCCGCCAGTTTAATGGGGGACCCAGGATCTGAACCCACAGAGTCCACTCCAGGGTCCATGTCCTTAACCACAGCATTATCCTTCTTAACCACATTTTTGCAAATATGGTGGAATCTTCGATTTCAGTGACAATAATATCAACCGCTAACACGGACCACTTTGGCTTACCTTGTCAAGTCCAAGCCAGAACCAGCAGGAACAGAACCTAAGTTAGACGTGTTATCTCTGTGTCTAGTACCACGCCCATCTCGACAGCCTCATGCCACTTCAAGCCCCTCTGGCCCCAGCACAAGTGGTAACAAGGAGATGGATGGCTGCAAGAATAGGAGCCTGGCAGCTCCAGCTCCAGACCGAGTAGGCATCCCCACCCGATACGACATCACCTTCCCCCCAACACCTGCCACAAACCTACCGCATCAGCTGTCAACCCTAGTCTCGGAGTAACACTGAACTGCGGGTCCCAGGCATTCTTAGTCTTGTTAGTACAAACCAAAGTCCCAACTGCAGAACCCAGCTGAGGAGCAGCTTTTCTCTGCCTTCCATCCTCCTTCCTGTCTCCGTCCGTCTTCTCCAAGCCCGTGACTCGGTGCTCACTCCCTGAGGATGGCTCTGATCCACAGCTGAGCAGAAGCCAGACATCAAAAGGACTGGACTCGGACAGTCAAGCACCAACTAGATGCAGGAGCTTTCTGTGGCTCCTTGGAAGTCAGCAAATAACCCCCAGACCGACAGGGCCCTTCTAAGCCAGCCCTCTCCTCTGGGCTGGGAACACGTACCCTTGAGCTCCCCGGCACCACACCACACACACTGAAAAGTTACCGTGAAAAAGTAAAGGTGGCCAACGTGCCATCCCACATCCCGCTCAAACCAGTTCGGTGACACCTACATTCCTCTCTCCATAATCAAGTGACTAATCCCAGAGACGGACGCAAACAAGGCTGCCCGCGTCCATGCACACTGACGGCATCAGCCGGGCTCAGGCACGCAGGCTGCTCCAGGACCAAGTCACAGCATACAGTCGTGCTGGGAGGGGCTTGCTGGCCGTGCATGGGTGGCTCCTGGAACTGGGCAGGCACCTTCCCTCAGGCCACTCTAGCATCCTGCAGAGGAAAACCACAAAAGACTTCCAAGCTGCATGAGTTAAAGTCTCCATTTTATTTTTTTTACAAAAATCCAACGTAAGACCATTGTGCTCATGACTGGAAAAGGGGTGGGGTGGATGGACATGGCATGAGTATCAGAGCGCTTCCCCCTTCAAACGCCAGCACTGCAGACAGGAGCTCCCGGTGCACACACACAGGCAGGCCGCTCCCAAGGGGACCACTCCTGCATGCCCAGCGCACGGGCCCTGGCTTGAGGTGCGGGCCACACAGGCGGAGGACACGGCACAGGTGCAAGAGCCCAGCAAGGCCTGACGAGCACCTTGGGAGCTCCCCCTCACGTGGGCGCCTCTCAGTGAAGAGCAAACTGGCCAGCTGGAGAGCAAAGACGCGCCGGGCCCGGGGAACGAAGACGGCAGCGGGGGTTCACGGGACAGCCGAGGAGGCCCACGTGCATCTGCAGGGCTGTCCCGTGCTCCAGGTGAGTCAATCAGGTGGTACAGGTGACATCTGGGCTTCCCAAGGTGACCGATCGGCATCAAAGGCATTCGAGGCCTGGACCTGGGCCTCTACCTAACCCGCCTTGCAAAACGCAGCGGCCATTCTCCAGGAGAACTAACCAAGCCTCCGAAAGCTCCCACCGCCCTCCCTCTCACCACGAGGAGGGTCCTTTACGAACGTGGCCAGTGTCCACCAGAGACTGCTGCCTGGAGTCCTTCAAGTCAGTGTCCTGTTCAGGTCCAAACAGTGCCACCCTCGTCTGTGCTCTGACATCACCACCCCCCTACAGTGCCCCGTGACGTCATCCACAGCCTCAGGGTACCAGCTGCTCCCGATCTGCCGCCAGCGCTCAGGGACCCGCGCTCTGGCTCCAGTGTGGGGGATCCTGACACGGCTCCTTTCCCACCAGGCCCGCTCAGAGGCAGTCTAGGAGCTCCTCACATTAAAAGAGACAAGATAAAAATAGCAGCCACATTTATAGCTCAAAACACCACACTCTTTGGCTTCCCAAAGGGAAGAAGGCTACTGCTAAAAAGAATAAAGTCCAAGGTCAAAGAAGGGGGAGTTAGAAAGTTAGGAAGCAGGGGGTCTGGACCCCTTCGCTGGGCTGCTGAGCAGCAGAGCTCAATTTCCTAGGTAGCTGCCTCAGCAGGGGAACCACAGGAAGATGCCAGTGGGAATGTCCGGAGGACGGAGCCCCGGTCCTGTCCACCGACGGGGAGAGTCCCTTAGGTCAGGCGGCCCTACAGGTGGGTGTTACCCACAGGACAGAGCCTGGCTTCAAAATGATACTTGAAGAGAACCCACCTGGGGCAGGCAGGTCAGAGGAGGATGTGCCCCCTGGACACAGGAGCACAGGACGTCAAGGTCAGGGGAAGACGGAGCTGGCTTAAGGCATGTACGTGCCCAGGACAAAGCTGAGCCTTTGTTCAGTCAGTTGTGGGGAACCTCCTAGATTCGACTTCACTGGAGGAACGTGGGGACCAGAAATACGGTAGAGGCCACGGGCTAAATCCCTGCCAACAGCCACTAACGCCCTCTGGTCCCCCCAGTGCTGCCACCACCACACACAGAAAAATTAGCTTCTATTTCAGCCCAGGAAACAGAAATTTAAACCCAGAGCGGAACGTGGTAATGTGGGGTGTGAATGCCTATTAAATTTCAGGCTGGATTCGAGCTTCACCTAACAAATCCTATCCTCCCATCATTCTGACACAAACCAAACCTCAGGGGGTCCCGGAACCAACCCGGCGTGAGGGATCCAATAACTATAGGATGTGGGTCCAGACAGGGGTCGGGGAAGGTGAATTTCACCAAGGTATTATCCCAAGGCAGGTGCCTTGCTGCGACTCCCCGGCCAGCCGGGTGGGGATCAAAGGATACTCGCTTGCTCTGCGGCAGAGAGTAGGCCGGCCTGCAAACCACTCAGACCACAGCTGAAGTGCAGCCCACCAGGCTGCTGTCCTCGTACGGGAGAGAACCTGCAGGCAAGTCTGTAGCCAAAGCACAACATGTCTTTCAAAGGAGGGTCGAACAAAAAGCCATTTGGGGGTCTGTCCGCAGGTCTCGGTCCTTCCTCAGTCTTCTCTCTCAAACAGGGGGCAGGGAGAGAGCTGGGCTGAGTACCCAGACAGCACGACCCAGCGGGGAGTCCTCAAACCCACCACGTCCTGTGCAGGGAGCTCCACTGCCCCCAAAGGTGCAGACCCCACACCTCGAGCTACAGAGCCCTGGCTGGCAACAGGTCTTATCTTGGGCAAGGCCCTGTAACAGGGCCATGCCCAGCCCCTTCTTGTTTCTGCACACAGGTAGATGCCCCTGGGGAGGACGGACATGATCTGTAAAGATGAGCCAGATACCAGAAGGCCAGGATCCATCTCCACCAAAATACAGACCACCGTGGTGCGTCCCTCACTTTGTGAGATGGGCAGAAATGCCGAACTCCCCTCAGATATATATATATATATGTATATGTATGTGTGCATATATACATATACACGCACATGTATATACACACACATGTGTATATATATACACATGTATATAAATAAGCCTCGAATGGCAAATCTGAAACTTTCTTTTTAAATAATAATAGTAGTTGTTAGTGAATTAAAAACCGCAAACCAGCTGCCCTGGGCTTATGAACTGCGTGAGTGACTCTCCAGGGTCCCTGTGGCCCTCAGTGTAAGCTATCACCAGTGCCCTGTGTCGGAGCCCTGGCGTCCTGGGACCAGGGCTCCGGCCAGTGTGGCTGATTTCAAGAGCAAGGCAGCTCTGTCCCTCGCACTCGCCCTGCCGGCCCTCCCAGCAGAGGGTCTGGGCCGCCCACCCGGTGGGCCTCCCTGAGGTCCTTCCACATCTAGCGACCTCAGCAGCTGCCTCCCTCACTCTGCTCATCCTCCCCCATGTGCGCAACGCCCCTAGATGAACTTGAAGCACTTGGTCTTGTCGTGGGGCAGGCGGGTCTTGAAGAGCACAGAGTCCACGCGGAACTGTGTGTACAGCAGGGGCATGTAGCCGTACACCTTGACAAAGAAGTTGATACACTTGTGCCGCTCGTGAAAGTGGGAATCGTCGTGTGACAGAGCCTGAGGGCAGCCTGGGCATCGGAAAGTCCACCGTGACGTCACCTGGGAGCGGGGAAGGAAGAGCACAGAGTGAGAACCACGGGTGCTGAGACACAGACCCTGGAGCGTAACCAACCGACGCCTCCTTGTCCACAGTGACAACACCGAGTCGATGGCGACACTCACTCAGAGCAAGTCGGGAGCCAGAGCCCAGGGCTCTCTTCCTGCCACGGATGGATCTACATTATCATTAAGGACACGCTTCCAAATGGCCTATACGTAACCGGTATCAAAAGCCTTGAGGTGTTCAGTGGTGCTTATCTCAGTAACATTACTTCTGCTATTTATCCTGGTTGCACAGCAAGATGTAGGCATAAAGCTGTTCATTTCATCAGTGTTTTTAATAGCGAACTACTGGAAAACTACCCATCAAAAGGGGGTAGATAAATAATTATAAAATACTACATGTCCATTAAAAAAAGATGTTTAAGAAAGTTATATTTAAAGACATGGAAAAGTGGTCATATTATAGTTTAGTGGTTATTATTATGATGAAATTCCAAGCAATTAGCAAAGTATGAAGAATAATACAACAGCTTCCCTATCAACAACATGGCAGATTAAATAACATCAACCCCCCTGAGCACAGAATCCCTGAAAAGGCAGGATGAAATACAGAAACCATCTCTTTAAATATACTGGCTGAGCTTATAATGAAAGAAATGAAGTCCTCAGAAGCCAAAGTAATGAAAAGGCCTGAATCCAGCAAGACAGCCAGGAGCTCGGGTTTTCATGAGGCTGGAGCGCCCCCAGTCAGGAAATCAGATTGCAGACTTTCTGAAACCCTGGGACCCAGTGGAAGGCCACAAGGGCAGGAGGCAGCTCTGCAGAGACAGGTGGTGAAGCAACATTTCCATCTCAGTCTGAGCTCTAAGTGGAGGAGGAAACATCCCCTCTGAGAAACTGATAACCACAAGCCAGCCCTCACACAGCTGAGGCGAGAATTTATGCCACCTGTGTGTCCTGAAAAGCCCCCAACATGCTAATTTAGCTTAAATAGGTCTCAAGTAGGTAGTAAGCCAAGGCACGTGGAAGAAACAAGTACAAATCCTCTCAGATTCAGGCCTCAGAGAAGTGCTATAAGCAAAACCCCAAAGAATATGACCTCACAATCAAAACTCACAAAAAAAGGGATGAGCTGCATGAAGGAGACTCTGCAGAAAGAAAGAAGAGAACCAGACCCCAAAACACTGCAAAACAGCAGGAATATCAGATAGGGATGGTAACAATAAATGTGTATCATATGTACAATAAAATTTTGAAAGATTACTCAAGGTTTGATGGAAGAAACAAGGGACTATCAAAAAACTCCTTGTGGATATGAAAAAGAACCAAATAGGGACTTCCCTGGCGGTCCAGTGGTTAAGACTCTGCACTTCCCATGCAAGAGGCATGGGTTCAATCCCTGGTCGGGGAACTAAGATCCCACATGCCGCATGGCACTGCTAAAAAAAAAAATTAAAAAGAAAAGAAAGAACTAAATAGGACAGTAGAATTGAAAAGTATACTAAACTTATTGTGGTCATCACCTCATGATGGTTTGTAACAAATCGTTATGTTGTACACCTTAAACTTATACAGCGCTGCGTGTCAATTACATCTCAATAAAACTGGGGGGGGGGGGAATAAGTATATTGAATTAACTCAGATACTCAATGGATGGGTGAAGAGAAAATTAGTGATGAAAAGTATACTAAAATTATTACCCAGAATGGAAAATATTGAAAAAAAGCTTTAAAGAAATGTGAAAGCAAGATTAAGAGACATGGAAAGAGATACTGTATGAGTCCATTTATATAAAGTTCAAAACTGATCCTGGAGCAGAAGACGGCCATCATTCTGGCAGCTGAGCACTCCTTCCCGCTCTGAGCCTCGCCCCAGCCTCCGGGGCCCAGCACATGCCCTGCCCTGCCCGCCCCCTGCTGCAGGCACTCAGCCTCAGGTTCTCAGCCCTGGCAGAGAGCCTCGGCCTCCGGGGTTTCTGCTCCGTCGCTCCAGGCTGGGAGGGTTAGGCCGGGGAAGTGAGGGCAGATGCGGAAAGCAGGGAGGAAGTGCAGAGACGGGGCCAGGGCAGCAGAGACTACGGCAGAGCACGCCCCACCCCGACACCCTCCCCTGTCTCCTTCTGTGCCGGGCACTAAATGGCGCTTTGGAATCTTTTACCTGTTGTGCCCAGTTCTGCTCAAGCCCACTTGAAGAACATGTTTTGTATTTATCCTTGTTTACCAAAGACCAAACACTGGCTTGGAGGCAGTCTCGCTCCCCTACCTCTCCAGTTAGTGAGAATTTGCGCGTAGATTGGTCTAGGCTTTTTATGTGTCTCAGCCACAGAGGAACTAAACCTCTGAACTCTCCCTGGTGCAGCGATCCCTGCCAGGTGTAGGGCCTTTGCAGAGAGCGCTCCTCTTCGAAGGGCTCATCGGGGAGCAGGTGTAACTTGTCTGGCCTCATTCCACGTGTGTAGCCTGCGCCCTGGGCGTGGACCAGTTACGCAGTCAGCAGGGAGATGCTCATGCTCCAGCCAGCCTTGCTGCCCCAGAGAATCATGGAATGTGTTCCAAGAATATGGGGACTAAGAGGTCCCAACCCCAGGCTTGAGGGCACAGCTTTCTCTCATACGGCTCTGTGTTGTATTCTATGTCATTTTGTTACCTGATCATTCTAGTTAAAAAAAAAAAAAGACTCAGCAAAAATTATGGAAATCTGAATAAAGGATAAGCCCTGGTAATATAAAATGTATCAATATTGATTCATTAATTGGGACAAATGTACCATACTAATGTAAGATGTTAATAATAGGGGAAACTATATGCGGGTATACGGGAATTCTGCACTGTCTTCATAACTTCTATTTTAATATAAAGAGTTGTTTGTTTTTTTTTTTGCGGTACGCGGGCCTCTCACTGTTGTGGCCTCTCCCGTTGCAGAGCACAGGCTCCGGACACGCAGGCTCAGCGGCCATGGCTCACGGGCCCAGCCGCTCCACGACATGTGGGATCTTCCCGGACCAGGGCACGAACCCGTGTCCCCCGCATCGGCAGGCGGACTCTCAACCACTGCGCCACCAGGGAAGCCCAAGAGTTTATTTTAAAGGTAAGCCATAGTGTTTAGGGATGCATACGTAGGTGATAAAAGTGTAAAGAAAAACAACAATGAAGTGGATACCATTAAAGATATGACAGTAACTGTATTCACCTCCTAGGGCTGTTGTAACAAACTACCACAAATTCAGTGACTTAAAAAACCAGAAATTGACTCTCTCACGGTTCTGGAGGCTGGAAGTCTGAAATCAAGGTGTCAGCTGGGCATCCTCTCTCTGAAGGCCGTAGGAAACAACCTGTTCCACGCCCTTCTCTTAGTGGCTGGCACTGCCACAGCCCCTGGCCTTCCCATCATCACACAGCACTCTCCCCTCAAGTGTCTGTGCCTCTGTGTCTCTTCTTATAAGGACATCAGTCATAATGGACTGAGGGCCCCCTGTACTCTACTCTGACCTCATCTCAACTTGATTATATCTGCAAAGACCCTACTGCCAAATAAAGTCACGTTAACAGGGGTTAGGACTTAAACATATCTTCTGGCGGGTCACAATAAACAGCCTGCCCTCTGGCCTCAAAAATTGTATGTCCTTCCTCTATGCAAAATACATTCATCCCAGCATCTCTTAAAACTCTTAACCCATTCCAGGATCAACACTAAGTCCAAAATCTCATCCAAATACAATCAACTCTGAAAGTCCCAAATCTCTTTTAAATCATCTAAATTGGATATGGTTAAGACTCTGGATACGGTCCATCCTGGGATAAAATTCCTCTCTATCTGTGGACACGTGAAACCTAGAGGAGAATTATCTATCTCAAAAATGCAATGGTGGGACAGGCATAAGATAGACATTCCATTTCAAAAGAGAGAAACAGGGAAGAAAAAGAGGCCATGCATCCCGAACAAGTCCAAACCCCAGCAGGGCAAGTCCCATTAGGTTTCACGGCACGAGAGCAACCCTCTCTGTCCTCCTGGACTGGGGGCGCAGCAGCCCTCAGGAGGTGGCCCCGCCCTCCGGAGCCAAGGGGGTGTGGTCCTGCCTCTGGGCCCTTGGTGACCGCAGCAGCCCCACCAGGCTCTGAGCCATTCTTCCCATCACCTGAAGCGAGTAACACATTCTCAGCCAACTAGCTCTATCGGCCCACTTCCTGCTGGTAGAATCCCAGGAGTTCCCTCCTTCAGTTCGCCCTGTCTCTGTCCCCTTCGGTTCAAGCTCGCAGTGGTCCTGAGTTCTGGAAGCTGGAAGTCAGAAATCGAGGTGTTGGCAGGGCCACGTGCTGCTCTGTGAGGGGCCCAGGAGGAATCGTTCTACGCCTTTCTCTTTGGGGTTCCTTGGCTCACACATCACTCGCATCTCTGCCTCACGTCGCATGGGGTTCTCCCTGTGTGTGCCTCTGGGTCTCTCCTCCACCTCTCGAAACAGGACACCAGTCATACGATTAAGGGCTCACCCTACTCCAGTCTGACTTCATTTCAACTTGACTACGTTTGCAAAGACCCTACTTACAGTTAAGATTACATACACGAGTACTGGGATTAGGACTCAAACATATCTTTTTTTTTTTGGTGGGGGAGAGACACAGTTCAACCCACAACAGTGATTAAAACTGGGGCTGAGGAAGGAGGTTGAGATTGGGAAGGGGCATGCAGGAGCTTCTGGGGTCCTGACACCCCATGTTTAATGGGTTGTTTTATAATAATTAAGCTGTGCACTTAAATTTTATGCCTTTTTCTACATGAGCATTATATTTTACAACTTAAAAGTTTGAAAAAAATAAAATGAAGAAACAAGCAACCTGAAAATTTCTATAATCATTAAAGAAACTGAATCTATAGTTTAGTACCCTCCCACAAAAGACATGCAAAGCCCCAAAAGATGTCAAAGGTTGAGTTCTACCGAGCCTCCTAGAAAACACAATCCCAATTGTGCACAAACTCTTCCCTAAAATAGAAAAAAAGGGGAACTTGCCCCAAACTCATATAATGAGACTAATTACAATTTTCGTACCAAAACCAGAAATAAATAATACTAGAAAGAAACTTCCCTGGTGGAGCAGTGGTTAAGAATCCGCCTGCCAATGCAGGGGATACAGGTTTGATCCCTGGTCCAGGAAGATCCCACATGCCACAGAGCAACGAAGCCCGTGCACCATAACTACTGAGCCTGCGCTCTAGAGCCTGCGAGCCACAACTACTGAGCCCGTGTACCACAACTACTGAAGCCCGTGCACCTAGAGCCCGTGCTCCACAAGAGAAGCAACCACAATGAGAAGCCCACGCACCGCAACGAAGAGTAGCCCCCACTCGCCGCAACTAGGGAAAGCCCACGCACAGCAACGAAGACCCAATGCAACCAAAAATAAATAAATAATTAAATTAAAAAAAATAATAATAATACTAGAAAGGAAAATCACAGGCTCACTTACTCATGAACACGAATTCAAGTAATCCAAACAAAATACCAGAAAACCAAATCCAGAAAATTATTTATAAAAAGAATTGTGACCAAATGTGTTTATCCAAAGAAAGCATGAATGTCAACACAAGAGATTAAAGATAAAACACATGACTGTATCAATGGATAATAGGAAATGCACTCAATAAAATTAAAGAATCATTCACAATAAAGATCCTTAGCTAATAAGGAATAGGAAGAAACTTCAATAAGCTAAAAGGTAAAGCAAGCATGACACCTAACAGCACACTATCTGAAGCATCCCTTTAAAATCACGAATAAAACCAAGACGCCCGTCATCACCATTTCTAGTCAATACTGTACTAGAGGTCCTGGCTACTATAAAAAATAAAATAAAACGGCTTATGAGGATTGGAAAGGAAAAAACAAAACAGTTCTTTGCATGAGGGATATATGACGGTCAACACAGAAAACCCATATCAATCAACAAAAATTTTTAAATGGAGTTTTAGCAAGTTTCCTAGATATAAGAAACAAATAGTTCTATAACAATGAAAGAAAATGTAACGTTTGGAAAATACCATTTAAAATATCAACAAAAGATACAGAATACCTAGAAATAAGTCTAACAAAAGATGTTCAGAGACCTCTATTGCAAAATTACTGTGGAACTTTATAGCCTGGGGATTATATAATATTCGATAATTTTTAAAAGATATCAATTTTCCCCATTTCACCTACAGATTCAATTCCTATCAAAATCCCAACTCTGTGTGTGTCTGTGTCTGTCTTGACAAGCTAATGATTCCAAAATTTATGTGGGAGGAGAAAGGGCCAAGAATAGGCAAGACACTCTTGAAATACAGGGTTAAGTTAAAGGGGATTTGTCTTAGCAGATACAAAAAAATAATTCTAAAGATATGACAATTAATGTGATTTGGGCACATGAACAAACTGGACCAACAGACCAGAATAAAAGAATCCTTAAACAGATCCATGTACACACAGACATTTGAACAATGGCAGACCAGCACTGCAGATCACTGGGTATGGATGAACTAAGTGTGCAATAAAAACTGCTTAGGAGGGCCTCCCTGGTGGCGCAGTGGTTGAGAGTCCGCCTGCCGATGCAGGGGATACGGGTTCGTGCCCCGGTCTGGGAGGATCCCATATGCCGCGGAGCGGCTGGGCCCGTGAGCCATGGCCGCTGGGCCTGTGCATCCGGAGCCTGTGCTCCGCAACGGGAGGGGCCACAACAGTGAGAGGCCCGCATACCGCAAAAAGAAAAAAAAAAAAAAAAGAAAAAAACTGCTTAGGAGACAAAAATGAAATTGGGACTCCATCTCACATTATACACAAAAATCACTTCCACAAGGATTAATGATTTAAATACAACAGGGCAAAACCTAAAACTTTTAGAAGAGTATGGGGGAGAGCATCTTTAAGACTTTGGGACAATGAACATGAATAAACTATAGTTACAAGCATCAACACCGACTAAGCTCACAAACAGATTGAGTTTTTTAAAAGCTAAACGCAGAGGAATGCTTATAGTTTGATTTCATTTACATAAAGTTTAAAAATGCCGATCATTTAGAATGAATACGCATATGGTAAAAGCATTTTTTTAAGGGAGGAGGGGAAGGGGATTTTTAAAACAAAACTCAGGGTAGCAATTATCTATGGAAGGAAGAAGCAGGCTGGGATCATGGAGGTACATATACAATGGATGGGTATTTAAAATGTTACACCTTATCTTCAGTATCATTTTTATTCCACGGGTATTTGTTTAAAGACGATATGTATTTAAAGAATCATACGACTATATATGTATGAAACACATGCTACTAGTTTAAAATACACAAATGAAATGTTATGCTTAAAAAAGGGGAAGGATATAACAAACAAGCAAACCCACCAGTTGTGTCAAATATTGACACTTTGCCCTATTTGTTTCAGATTACATATATATGTTTCTTCCTTTTTTTTTCTTAAGAAACAAAACATTACAGAGTTAGTCCTTGTGCCACCCTCCCTCCTTCCTTTCCTCTCCTGCTAGATCATGGGGAACATGACCTTTAATTATACTTGATAAAATCAAACTTTCTTCAAAACAGATATCCTAGTGTATACACCCACCAGCTCTGTATAGTATCTGCAATTTTAACACATCCTTACTAACATCTGTTACTATCACTTTCATTTCTGCCCATTTGATGTGTATAAACTATACCCCATTGTTTTAACTTACATTTCTCTGATTACTACAGAAGTTGAGTATCTTTCCATATGTTTATTAGTCATCTAGGTTTCTACTTCATTGAACTACTTTTTTACAAACTAAATGAATCAACTGAGTAGACTTTTTTTTCTCATTTGGAAATTCTTTCTCTGAGTATTAATGCTTTGTCATTTATCAGCATTGTAAATGTCCCAGTCTGTGGACATAGAGGTTTGCTGAACAAAGTTTTGAATTTTAATATATTCAAACCAATCAATCTTTTTCTCTATATTTTGCACTTTTCGTCTCTCTTTGTCTTTGATCACAAAAATACTTCTGTACTTTTTGTTAGAAGTTTTAAAGCTTGCATTCACATTTGGTTGATTAACCTATCTGGAATTTACTCTGAGTATGGTATGATGACATGTATTTCTGTTTCATACAGAAAACCAATTATCCCAGCATTCATTTGCAGATGCCACCTTTATCATGTAGCAAGTTTCCACACAGGCGTGGGTGTGTCTAGACTCTGCTTTGTACCATCGATTTATCTGTCAACCCCTGTGCCAATATCACCTTGTCCTAATTATGTATTTTATTACCATGTCATGATTTCTGACAAGGCAAATCCACATCTTCTTCACTGGTGTCTTAGCTATTATGCTCCTTTGCCTTTCGATACAAGTTTGAGGATCTGTGTGTCAAGTTTCACTCCAAGCCAAATTCAACCAAATAAAGTATCCTAATAGGATTCTGATTAGAGTTACACTGACATTTTAGATTTGGGGAGAACTGCTATCCTGATGATACGAATGTGGATGTGGTCTCTATCTCCATTTATTTAGTGGGTAACCTTATCTTACTACTGACTTCAATGGGGATCTTCTAAATTTTCACGATTCAGCGTAATGTTTGCTGTAGTATTCAGGTTTCCAATAAATTCTGGAAATTCTCGTATTTTTCAAGACTGCCCCTCCCACTTTCTCTCTACTCTTCCCTTCCTGGTTTTATGTTACACCTTCTCCTTACAGCCTCCATGCCTCTTTTTTTAAATTAATTTATTAATTAATTTATTTTTGGCTGCGTTGGGTGTTCATTGCTGCTCTAGTTGTGGGAGCAGGGGCTGCTCTTCGTTGCCGTGCACGGGCTTCTCACCGCAGTGGCTGCTCTCACTGCAGAGCACAGGCTGTAGGCGCGCGGGCTTCAGTAGTTGTGGCATGTGGGCTTAGCAGTTGTGGCTTGCGGGCTCTAGAGCGCAGACTCAGCGGCCATGGCTCACGGGCTTAGCTGCTCCACGGCATGTGGGATCTTTCCAGACCAGGGCTCGAACCCATGTCCCCTGCATTGGCAGGTGGATTCTTAACCACTGTGCCACCAGGGAAGCCCCTCCATGTCTCTTAACCTTTCTTATTTTCCATCTCTTTATATCTCTGTAATACTTTCTTGGAAATTTCTTCACATTTATTTTCTAGGTCATTAATTTTGTCTTCAGCTAAGTCTTATCTTTTTATCCCATTCACAGAGATTTTCATTTTAATAACTATAATTTTCATTTCCAGTAGTTCTATTTAGGTCTTTCAAACCTGTTTGTTCTGTTTTCTTTCTGAATATGTCTGTCTTTTCCTGAATAATTTTTAAATTATTGTTACTATTATAAATTGAGAAAAAAATTAAAATTGAATGGCTCATCCTGTTAATTAGAGCTGAAGAATAATGATCACACACAGCCAATATCAGCCATCAGAAGCCAGGTCTCTAGAGTTGAAACTGAGGAGTGATCATGATCACAGGCCAGGCTCCAAGGGACACACCTCAGAGACAAAACTCTGAGGGAGTCACAACCCCCCGAGGTCCCTTCACAGGACCCCACCGGTCCCCTTCCTTCACCCTCCCACCCATCGACAGTTCTCTAGAGCTCTTCCAGTTTACAATGAGTCACTTACTACTATTCCCACCAGCTTTCACTGAAGCAGGAGACGGACGTCAAGGCAAACAGCATCTATGTCCAGTATTCTACTTTGTTCTCCCTGTACCTAAAAATCTTCCTCCTCATCTCAGATGCCAGCATTCAACCTCAGGGG
This sequence comes from Mesoplodon mirus, assembly GCF_964341445.2. NCBI lineage: Eukaryota > Metazoa > Chordata > Mammalia > Artiodactyla > Ziphiidae > Mesoplodon > Mesoplodon mirus. The sequence continues at coordinate 223,137,338 of NC_138976.1, read as the reverse complement.
GAATAACCCCTTAATCTGCAAATGACTCCACTTTGGCACAAAAAAGTTATTTTATACTGTTGTTTTCACTGAAGCAGTGGTTTCCAAATAAACATTTTTAATCATGTAACCCATCAGTAAAAAATTTTGAGATTGAAACCCCAGTGTATTTATTTAAAATATATATATATATAATATTTATGTATTACATAATAAGACATACAAAAAATTAAGAGGAATAAAGTTACAACTATAAGTTGAAGACTGACTATTTACTTAAGCAACACCATGGATTATATTTTACCCAGGAACATTCCAGGTAATTTTAGTCTAAGAGAAGTTATGCTTAGTAACAGTAAGGAAAATCATTACTAGATGTTGAGAACTTACTCAACATTAATATTAAGATGCTTACCTATGCATCCTCTCTCTACTTCCTTATCCCCTAAGCCAGCCATCTATCTTCTCAATGCTTTATGAATTTTTAATCCTTTATTCTGAATGAAGCCTATTTACATTCTAGATCTTTCTCCTCCTCAAAAAGATAACAGTATATTATTCAAAGCAAAAATATGAAATTAACTCCCTGTTTATTTAGTCAACATTGTTAAGATATTAACATTATCGAAAGAATACTGCTATCATATAAAAGTCATGCCTTCCTAATTATAACAAGGGAGGGGACAGTGACAATTTGAAGTATTTAAAGCAAAAAAAAAATTACTATTTTATAACATAAAATAGTACATATACCTGACAAAACTAGGTAAGTTAATGAAAATATTCAGCTTAAACTGGTTCTATAATATGAAGTAAATAACTGGACTCAGAATTTGAGGGAATTAACTCAGAATTTGAAGACAGGCTCAACTTATTGAGGCTTTGACTTTAAAAAGTCATCCTGGGCTTCCCTGGTGGCGCAGTGGTTGAGAATCTGCCTGCCAATGCAGGGGACACGGGTTCGAGCCCTGGTCTGGGGAAATCCCACATGCCACAGAGCAACTAGGCCCGTGAGCCACAACTACTGAGCCTGCGCATCTGGAGCCTGTGCTCCGCAACAAGAGAGGCCGCGATAGTGAGAGGCCCATGCACCGCGATGAAGAGTGGCCCCCACTTGCCGCAACTAGAGAAAGCCCTCACACAGAAACGAAGACCCAACACAGCCATAAATAAATAAATAAATAAAATTTTAAAAGTCATCCTAATCTTGAACTGTTCTTATGTTTCCATAAGATCAAGAAAATTCAGAGGCTACTTACTTTTCAAGTTTTCACTTGGGAAGAATTATGTATACCATGTGCAAATTATTTCCATCTCACTCTCTACACTGAAGAGATGTTTAATGAAACACTGGCCTAATAATATAACAAACACACTTCCATGAAGATGAAAAATGTACCATGTCTGTGAGTGTGTCAAGTGACTGATGATATTATTAGGTACCTAAATCCCTCAGATACTTTAAATTTTCATGGATAATGTTTTCTGATCTACTAGGGAGGTAGAAATAGAAAGCATACGTCTTGGCTGGAGTCCAGTCCCTGGCTACACAAGAAAGGATAAATAAAGAATAGAAAATTGCACTAGTCATTAATTTCTAAGACCTTGCCTCCCTACCTTAAAGTTTACAAAGAAGAGTGCTTTTCATTGTTTAATATCAGATCTACCACTGTACGTGGAAAACATGCTATTTTTATATAAAAAATACTATCATCATTCACAGTTTAAAAAACACACAATCTGGTGCATCATTTTGCTAATTATTCTTCTTTTGTGAGGCTTTAGCAGAAGGCTAAGGAGTCGAAGAAACTATGGGGTAATTCAGGAGTTAAGTTATAACCCTGAGCCACACTAGTGGTTACTTAGTCTAGAACTTACTTTCAAAATGTAAGAAGAATGAAATATGCACCCAATTATTATTTACTCATTGGACTAATGATATCCATGAAGGTAAACTTACTATTTTATAAAATTAAATAATACACCTTTTTGACATTAACCTAAGGATATCAGCTGTGAATCCATAGCATAAACACTGACAGAGTCTAGTCATAAATACTATTAATTTAAATGGACAGATTCTCTAGTATTAATTGTTACAAGGCCTTTACCAGGCCTACCCTAACCCTCACCAGGGGACCTTTCACTTGTCTGAATCTGCAGTAATGACAGAGAGGGTGATGGAACTGGTCTTTCTGTGCACTGAGTATGAAATTGGTTATATTACGGTCAAATCTATTCACCAACTCAAAGACAAAAACAGAACTCAAATTTCTAGAATTTTGAGGGTACTTTTGCTTTTGTGTAAATACCTTATAAAGTACTTATGTGCCAGGCACTATTCTTAGAGCTTTACACACCTTAACTGAGAAATTCTTAAACTGTGTGTGCCATGGACACCACTGCCACTCTGGTTTGGCAATCTGGTGAAGCCTGTGCACTCCTCAAATGCTTTTAAATGCATAAAATACGTGAGATTACAAAGGAAACAAGTTATACTGAAATATAGAAATATGTGCACTCTTTTATTATTTTATCTTATTAAGTTAACAAGATCTATGGTAAAGTTAATAACTACCATAATTTCAAAGCAGTAATGAACATAAACAATACTTCGAGATGTGGCAACAAATGTAACGTGATATGAAAATACCTATGAGTTCTGCTGGTGACAGATCACAGGTACTGCAAATACTCTTATGAATTATAGCCTGTTTCATAACTGATAAAAAGGATAAATGCCAGTTTGAGATTAATGAAAATTAAAGATGTAACATTTTTCAAGTTCCAAACCCTCTGATTTCTATCCAGTTACGCCTAGGAAGTGAAGAGCCCCTGTATGAACAGTTCATTTAACCCTAAGATGATCTTATTTAGTTGGTGGCGTCATCGTCCCCATTTTATGGATGAGGACTCTAAGGTATGGCTGAGTTACCCACCGCACAACTACAAAATAAGTGAATTAAGTACACGTGTGCCCCCAGTCCCGTAAGTGGAAGGACCTCACCTTGATGGGGGGCTTCCGAGTGATGTGGGAGACGAGGAAGTTCATGGCGATGTCCTCACAGTTGATGTATTCGTCCACCATATCCCGGATGGCCTGGGGCATCACGTAAGAATACAGGTAGGCATAATACTGTCAGGGGTAGAAACAGAATCACATACTTTGTCAGAGGCCACAGTTCTTTAGCTTGCAGCAAAAATATGCTCGGAAGGAAGGGTGTTGTGGTGGGAGGTGGGGTACGACAATTACTGAGAAGCACCACTGGCATTCAGGGAGTCGGGTCCAGGGATGCTAAACACCCTGCAAGGCAGACCTTCTGCAGTGAAGAATCAGCCCGTCCAAATTGCCCTTATCACCCCCTTTGAGAATCAAAACGTCGTGTAATCTCCTTGGTACCACAGTGATTCTGCAACAATATAAAGATTTATCAAATTAGCTGGGACACTAGTTCAGCTGGACAGCCTTCTCTCTCTCTGACAAAGGCAATAGGGGATACGCAAGGGGGAAAGCCTGGTCATCTTCTCAGGCCTCAGTAAGTCACTGAGCCATGAGACGTCCGATCCCTCCGTGCCTCACTTCTCACTACTGGCACCGGCTACCTCCTGCTCCAAGCCACCATCACCTCTGGCCCGCAGTATCCCCGAAACAGCCTCCCTGCTGCCATACTTTCCTCCCTACAGTCCATTCTCAGCACAGCAGAGCGATCGTGTTAAAACACAAGTCCAGCTGAGCTCATCTCTCCTTTACTCCTGAAAGGCTTCTCATCTCACTCAGAGTAAAAGCCTAAGTTCTTCAAATGCCCTGCAAGGCCCACAGAATGCTTTGCGCTAGCTCAAACCCGCCAGTGAATGTCGACTGCTGAATTTTCAGGGGTTTTGTGAGACGATTTAAGAATTTTGTGAGCTTGTTATGAAAAGTAGCCATTAAAAATATAATTACATATACTTACAATTAAATAAGTTATACTAAAAGTTATATTAAAAGCCAATAAATACCTAAAGCTCATCATTTCTTAATTAACTAATTAATACATTTTACAATTATTTATTACATTTACTGTCATCTTTTTTTTGTTTTTTTTTAATTGTTTGGGTCATGCCTCATGGCATGCAGGATCCTAGTTCCCTAACCAGGGATCAAACCCGTGGCCCCTGCAGTCGAAGTGCAGAGTCTTAACCACTGTACCACCAGGGGTGTCCCACATTAACTGTCATCTTGAGGCCGTTTATGTCTATCATATCCGTATGGTGAAAATACTATATAACTGGCACGGACCTGCCCATCTCTTCCAAACACCATGTTCATTGACTCATACTGATAACTTGAACTCAGACATGGTAAGAATATTTACACCACAGAAATGGGCAATTGCCATAAAACAGCAAATGTTAATGGTGATGTGTTGCAATAGGCTGATGATGAACAGGTGAGGTGCCTAATAAAACTGATTTATATATCTTACTATCTTAAATAGTAGAATCTATATAGCAAAATAATCATAAAATTTTTGTACCACAAAGTGGTTTGCTGGTTATCTTGTGGCAAAGTACTTACGAGATGGTGAACTTAAAAGATGAATTACACATTTTTCTTTTACAAAAAGACAAGTGATTAAAATCTGTATACCCTTTAAATAGCCAGTGACTGTCATCAGTATGCTAATAAGAATATTTATTAATTGAATACAATCCATATCTTTATCAAGGGAAATGTGACATTATAAAAGAAAAAAGAAAGAACTGACTTAAAAATATATGGAGAAAGCATTATGAAAACAAATGTTTAGAAGTATTTCCACTATTATGTGATTTTTTCATGCCAAAAATCATTTTTAAAATATAGAAAAACTTCTGTAACCTGTTTAAAAATCTTCTAAATAAAAAGTTTCAGTGAATTTAGAACCTACTCTAAAATATAAAAATGCAACATCTTCTCATTAGTTTGCTAAAAAAAACTGGATGCATCGTAGAAGATGGAAATTCTAGTCCAATTTCAACAAAATGCTACCAAATTGGTAGATAAGTATCACAACTTAGGAAGCATGGCAATAAGGTATTTCTTACAGGGGCAGTGATTAAAACCAAGTATCAGAAATATGCTTAATTTTGGATATATATACACTACCAAATGTAAAATAGATAGCTAGTGGGAAGCAGACACATAGCACAGGGAGATCAGCTCGGTGCTTTATGTCCATCTAGAGAGGTGGGATAGGGAGGGTGGGATGGAGACGCAAGAGGGAGGAAATATGGGGATATATGTATACATATAGCTGATTCACGTTGTTATAAAGCAGAAACTAATACAACATTGTAAAGCAATTATACTCCAATAAAGATGTTAAATTAAAAAATATATGCTTAATTTAGAAATAGACCTCTGAGTTGCCATACACAGTGTCGAATCAAGATTTTCAAAAATAATAAAGCAGGGCTTCCCTGGTGGCACAGTGGTTGAGAGTCCGCCTGCCGATGCAGGGGACACGGGTTCGTGCCCTGGTCCGGGAAGATCCCACATGCCGCAGAGCGGCTGGGCCCGTGAGCCATGGCCGCTGAGCCTGCGCGTCCGGAGCCTGTGCTCCGCAACCGAAGAGGCCACAAAAGTGAGAGGCCCGCGTACCGCAAAAAAGAAAACAATAATAATAATAATAAAGCATATTCAATCATATTGCTTTCACTAAAATTTAAAAATTTAGTGAGAATATTATTTTGAAACTCTTTCATCTTTATCTCAACCTTATTAAAATTTCTGTAAGTATAGTAGTATGCATATTATAATTTATAAATAAATATATACATTTGTGAGATACCAAAGTATTTTACTGATAGTCACTTAGGATAAAAAAAAAAAAACAAAAAACTTGATTGCTCTAGATTAGGGATGACCAACTTAGTTGCTTTCAAGGGCCAAACAAGGAAGGCAAATAAATAATAGACATGTTAAAGAAATGGGTGTAAGAAAAATACAGTCATGGGACAAATAAGCACACACGTGTCCTCCTCCAGGGAACGGTGGCTATGCAGCTCCAGCCAGCTGGTGCCAGGCAGGAACCCTGCTCCAGTATGACCTGATCTTCATTTTCATTGAGGTCCAGATCTTTCTGTAAAATTCTCTGATTTTTAAAACCTGGCAGTGTATGGGACAGCACCAGGGGGCTAAATAAACATCTGTAACCACAGAAGGCTTCAGGGCAGCTAGTTTTTAAAACTTGCCCTAGATTTTCAAAGAGAAAAAACAAACAAACCTAAGTTTTATTAAGTCAATTACTTATTACTTAAAAGTAAAGGGATCTGGGACTTCCCTGGCAGTCCAGTGGTTAAGACTCTGTGCTTCCACTGCAGGGGTTGCGGATTTGATCCCTGGTTGGGGAACTAAGATCCTGCAAGCTGCGCAGCGCGGCCAAAAAAAAAAACACGAAAAGAAAAAAAAAAAAAAAAAAAGTAAAGGGATCTGACTATTGTCATTTTTAAAGAGCAATCAGAGATTTGATAAGGTAGACTTTCCAGAAGACAAGTAAATTCTCACGGTGTGAGTATGCACTGCTACAATTGGGGGCTCTTTCTCAAATGACCAGTGTGAAAATAAATGACTCCTAGTTAGGTGTGGTTTCTCAGCCTGATGCTTTCTAATTCTACTCACAGCCCAACCAAAGCCCACAAGTTTGGAAAATAATCATGAGAGCCAAGTTCAAGAATGGGATGAGCATAGCAGCTTCACACATTAAATTTTAAAAAGAAAAAAAAAAGCGAGAGTTTAATGACCTCTTAAGGCTGGTTCAAAATGTTCCTGGTAAGATGACTTTTAAGGTAAAACTGAGGAGACTTGCAAGATGCCACCTCTGAGATGTGAAATATATGAGGGACAAAAGATTTGAAGGTGGGGTTGGGGGAGAGATAATCAGCTTTTTGGGGAAAAGTTCAGCTTGAAGTACCAGAGGGACATACAGGGGATGTCCTGAAAACAATTAAATACACGAGTAAAGCCCTCAAGGAAAGGCCATGGCTGGAATATAAGGACGGAAATCACCAGCTTACGGATGCTAAGAAAAGCCACAAGACATTGAGAGTACAAGAGAACATTTAAGGAACACACAAAGTAAGAAGAGCATTAGACAGCTATATATAAAATAATCAACAAGGACCTACTGTACAGCACAGGGAACTCTAACTCAGTATTCTGTAATAACCTATATGGGAAAAGAATCTGAAAAAGAATAGATATATGTGTCTGTATGACTGAATCACTTTGCTGTACACCTGAAACTAACACATTGTAAGTCAACTTACGCCAATATAAAATAAAAATTATATTAAAAAAATAAGAGCACTAGACAGAAGTAGAACCCTGTGATACTTCAACAACTACAGGGAGACAGTGCACTGGATGGGTCTTCCAGGAGGGCATGGAGTGGAGGTCAGGATGATGGGCCAGGTGCTAACATCTCTGATGACCATGAAGGGATGATTAGTGGGAGGCTGGCGGATGGAGCAACAAGACAGACACCGTGAACCTCAAATGAGATTTTACATGACAGGTGAGAAGTAATTGTCTAGAAGTGTCACCAGTAAGCAGGGCAAATGGTTCTCTACACCTTGCTCCGAAGTACAAATCGGGGGAAATGAGTAGCCTCAATCACTGGCCCTGGAAGGAATAAAAGGAAAGCACTGTCCTCAGAGACAAGTCAGGTTTCAATCAGATCAAGGAGATGGAGGAGGTACTCTGTGAAGCGGGAGGTGTAGGCAGTTTGGCGACCTCAAAATAGGGATTCTTCAGAACCCAGAGGGAGGACCCGGGAGGGAAGGTACATGGCAGCACTATCCAACAGAACTGTACTGCGAGTCACAAGTGTCATTTTAAATTCTCTAGTAGCCACGTTTTTAAGAAATAAAAAGCAGTAAAATTAATTAGTAATATATTTTATTTAACCCAGTGTATCCAAAATAATTGCACTTTCACATTCAATCAATATAAAAAATTACTGAGATAGTTTACACTCTTTCTTTCATGCTAAGTTTTCAAAGTCTGCTACGTACTTTATACGTGGAGCACATCTCAACACTGACTAGTCATATTTCAAGTGCTCGGTAGCCACATGTGGCCAGTTCTACTTTATAGAACAGATGACACGTAGAGGGAAGATGAGTCAGAAGCAAGAACACAGAACAGTTTAGCGACAACGGTACAGGAAAGGGGTAATGACTGGAAGGATGTGCACAGGGAATTTTCACCGAAAACCAGGATGTGAGGCGACATGAAAATTAAAAGCTCTAAGGAATCAGCTAGAACTTGCAGAGGCCCAGCAGACAGAGGTTTGTGGTGGGGCTTGGGATAGAGGTGGTTGAGTCAGAAGAAGAGGGCCAGGTTCAGCCTTCTGTTGACCAGGTCACGTCTGGAATGGTTGTGGGGAAACTGGACAACATTTTGGCCCAGTGCCCTCAATTTTACAGAGGGAGAGCCAGTGCCCGGGAAGATATACTGATTCTCCTATTGACCTACGTGCCATCATACAGGCAGCCCTCTCATCCGGACATTTTATTCTGGCGTTGCTCTAATCATGCTGATCACTGTCTTTAACTTAATTCTAGCAGAGGAGGGGCATATAAGAGCATTAGAGGAGCTAACTTTAGAACAGCATCTCACTGCCCGCAAAGGCTCAACTCCTACCAAGTCCACGTCAACCCCATCAGCTTTTTCTTACCTTGTGGAAGAAGGCAGCACCTGTCAGCACCATGGACAGCTCACAGGAGTAGTTGGAATTGTAGAGCCAGGACTGATGAGGGATGTCCCACGCATGGTAACGGCCAGGGAAACCCACAATGCGGTCCCGTGCTTCTCTCCACACCCTCAAAAAACACAAGTATATGCACACTCCTGAGTACAAAGCTCTAAGGTTATCAGAAACGTTTAAAGTTATTGCCTCTATTTTGCAGACTCTGACTCTTTGAGCTGCTACTTCTTTAAAAAAATAACAAACAACTGTATATACCAAATCAATCACAAGATAAAAAGGATAAAAACAAACAGTGTCAGGAATTCCCTCCGGTCCAGTGATTGGGACTCCGTGCTTTAACTGCTGAGGGCACAGGTTCAATCCCTCGTTGGGGAACTAAGATCCCACGAGCCACATGGCCATAAAAAAATAAACCAACAGCGTCACCCACAGCTTCCTTAATAAGTACCTACTTATTGATCCTCTAACTTCTGGCAGCCAGCATCTCTCCAGCCCTTATAGAAGGAAAAAGTTGGACTAACACAGAAAGGATCTAAGGATCTAAGGCATTAAAGGTCTCCAGAATGGGATAAGTATAGCAATCTGCTAAGAAGCAGGAAGAAGATGATTTTTATATCTATTTATTTTTAATCTTATTTAATTTCTAAAAAGGTTTTATTTTTAATGTGTACGACATATTAGGACTTATATATAATTTATGTGTATTGCATACTTAACTTCTCTTTTACTGAGCGGGTACACTATAAAAAAATGCTTAGAGGAGAATTCCCTGTTGGTCCAGTGGATAAGACTGTGCGCTTCCACTGCAGAGGACTGGGGTTGGATCCCTGGTTGGGGAACTAGGATCCCACATGCCGCATGGCACGGCCAGAAGAAAAAAAAAAAAAAAAGGCTTAGAGACCACTGGTCTAAGTAGGAGACAGCTGCCTGGAGTTATGTGCAACAGTCTTAATTACTGATTTGAGCAGAGCTCAGGTAGAAACCTACAGCATGAAAAGAAGTGGTCTACAGAACCATACAAATGAAAGACTTCATAAATGCAAGAAATGAATTGAGAATTCAACATTTCCAGGATAAACTTTTATAACATCCTCAAATGTATAGGTAAGGTACAACAAATAAAATCAGTTTCACAGGCTAAAATCATAGAGCTGAAAGCACGTATGTTCCACAGCACCCTACATCCTTGCAGAAGTGCTTCGGAGGTCCCGTAAACAATACACCCTCACCTCCCCACTCCACCTCACCCCAACGGAGATTTAAACTGCCTAAGAAACTCCTTCATCACTTGTGGAACTTCAACTCCTAAAACACATAAGATTTCAGTTCAAAAGAGTTCCTCTCCTATTACGTTTGAAAGCGACTAATCTAGTCCAACAGATGAGACACTACAACTTCTATCACAACTTCGCAGCTGTCTAAATGGGCTTTCTGCCACATCCCACCCAAATCCCTGTCCTGATTTATCTCCTAAAACTGACTCCCAATTACTAACCTAAAAAGCTATAAGAGGGCCTCCCTGGTGGCGCAGTGGTTGGGAGTCCGCCTGCCGATGCAGGGGATGCGGGTTCGTGCCCCGGTCTGGGAGGATCCCGTGTGCCGCGGAGCGGCTGGGCCCGTGAGCCATGGCCGCTGGGCCTGCGCGTCCGGAGCCTGTGCTCCGCGACGGGGGAGGCCACAGCAGTGAGAGGCCCGCATACCGCAAAAAAAAAAAAAAAAAAAAAAAAAAAAAAGCTATAAGATGTTTTAATACATTTTGACATTTACAGAATGTGAGGATTGCTACTAAATACCAATGCCATATCGAAATGCTCTATCAATACTCCTAAACATACTGATCTCTTCAAATGCTTATTGATCCTACTAGTCCCGAAATACCAGCAGAAGAAAGAATGCGAAACAATATTTTAATTATCAGATTTGGCTGATTTAAGTCAATATATACAGTTTTTAATAAGGTAGACTATCCTTTGCTACATGATATCAAAAGGCAACATATCCAATTTGTTAAAGGCTGTCTTTGCCCAACTAGGTATTAATTATGTTAAATAATAAGGAAAAAATCAGCATGGAAGCACAAGCACCAGACAAATGCAAGTAAAGGCTCAAGTCCTTGGGATGAGGCATCAGGAGTTTTAGATAGTAAGGTCTCAGTGGAACTGGAAAGTTAGGCATGTTAAAATATCAATTATAAATAATGCTATCAATTTAAGTATAGAAGTGTTACACATAACCAGTTCCTTAACATTATATTATTCAAATTATGCTGCACTAAGTATTTTTAACCTATGTGCAGTATCATAGATCATGCTTTGGTATGTATACCTTATCCTCTTTTTTTTTTTTTTTTGGCTGTACCATGCGGCTTGTGGAATCTCAGTTCCCTGACCAGGAAGTAAGGGCCCCAGCAGCGAAAGTGTGGAAGCCGGACCACCAGGGAACTCCCAGTACACCTTATCTTTAATGAATTATTTTTTAACTGTGTTAATGTTCCAATTACCTACAAAATATGTTAGGGAAAAAGTTTCAAAGGTAATTCTATAGCTCAAACTTAAAGAAAATTCACTCGATAAATTCAACGTTGCCAAACAACTAAAGAGAAATTTTAAAATAACGAAATCAAGATACTATTCCACTGAAGAATGTGAGTCACGACTCACATTCTTCTGTTAACATTTCAGATTTACATACTATCACCTTTGAAATAAGTGCATCAATTCAACCTTCTCATGGCACAAACTGTGGCACATCATTTCCATATTAATAGAGTCAAGTTAAAAAAAAACTGACAACTCAAATATTTACATTAGTTTAAATAACGATGATTTCTTTTTCTTGCAATCCTATGAGACTCAAAACGATTTAATAAGTTACCTGAATGAAGCAAAAGGTCATGTTACTACTAATATTTAATTTAAAACTGATTTTTCTGATCTTCAAAACTTAGGCAAATGGTTTTGAATAAAGATCAGTATATTAAAGATATTGAGTACATTAAAGTAATACGGACTACATCACACAAAGAGACAGTCTCATCCTTCTTGGTTATATTTCCATGTTTCTCCCTCTGGTTCATTAAGAACCAAATGATTTGAAATGCAGTAAGAAAATAAAGTGTAAAATCAACTAATAATCAAAAAATGTATTTAAAAAATAAGGTGAGATTTTTGCTTCCTGACCATCTAAAACAACAGTTTTTTCCAAATTCCAAGTTTCTATGATATTATGTTAGCCTCTTCCTCCTCTCCAAAATAAAATATTAAGGAATGTGTACCAAACCATGGTAAAGGAAAAAAGGTTTTGATTAGCTCCCTTTGGAAAAGAAACCTCCAAGCAGAGCAATGGCATACAGACAAAAAAGATCAATATCAGACCCAGTGGTGGAATTAAACAATTCTGGGCCAAGATGACAGAGATACGTGGATCCAGGAAGAGACACCTACCTCCCAGTCCACAACCCCATCCCTCCTCACACAGCTTACACTATCACCTTTTTTAAAAATAAAGTTTACTGAGACACAAATCACAGACCATAAAACTCACTTGTTTAAAAGTGTACGACTCACTGGGTTTTAGTATATGCAACCATCACCACTACCTCATTTCAGAATATTTTCATCACCCCAGAAAGAAACTCCATAACCATTAGCAGTCACTCCCCATTTCCCCCCTCCCCATCCCATGGCAACCACTAATCTACTTTCTGTCTCCACAGGTTTGCCTGTTGTGGACATTTCGTATAAATGGACTCATGTGACTAGCTTATTTTACTTAGCCTGTTTTTAAGGTTCACCCATGTTGTAGCAAGTTCACCCTTGAGCTTCATTCCTTTTTGTTGCCAAATAATATTCCATTGTATGCATACACCACGGTTTGTTTATCCATTCATCGGTTGATGGACATTTGGGTTGTTTATACTTCTTTTGTTTTAGTTTTTTTTGACAACTGATTTTTTGGTGTGTGGCAAAATGTATGTAACATAAAATTTACCATTTTAATCATTTTCAAGTGTACAGTTCAGTGGCATTAAGTATATTTACACTGTTGTATGATCATCAATCTCCAGAATTTCTTCACCTTCCAGCCTGAAACTGACCCACTGAACACTAACTCGGCATTCTTGCCTTCCTCCAGCCCCAGGCAGCCACCACCTACCTTCTGTCTCTATGAATCTGACTACTCTGGATGCCTCATATAAGTAGAATCATATTTATACTCATTGACTCTTATAGATACTGCTGCTATGAACATTCATGTACTGCTTTTGTACAGACACGTTTTCAGTTCTCTTGGGTCTCTTTATCTGTCCCTGAAGAACATATCTGTTTCCTTCCTTGCTTCCTTCCTAAGCTGAAGTTTGCCAAGATCCATATTATCTTTTGCCAGAGGGAGAATTTCTATTTATTTATTTATTTAAAATCAAAGTGCAGTTGATTTACAAGTGATTCAGTTATACATATATATATTATTTTTCAGATTCTTTTCCATTATAGGTTATTACAAGATATTGAATATAGTTCCCTGTGCTACAGAGTAGGTCCTCGTTATCTATTTTATATATAGTAGTGTATATCTGTCAATCCCAAATTCCTAATTTATCTCTCTCCCCACTTTCCCCTTTGGTAACCATAAGTTTGTTTTCTATGTCTGTGAGTCTACTTCTCTTTTGTAAGTAAATTCACTTGCATGATTTTTTTAGATTCCACATATAAGTGATGTCACGTTATTTGTCTTTCTCTGTCTGACTTACTTCACTAAGTATGATAATCTCTAGGTCCATCCAGGTTGCAGCAAATGGCATTATTCCATTCTTTTCTCATGGCTGAGTAGTATTCCATCGTATATATATATATACCACAGCTTCTTTATCCATTTGTCTGTTGATGGACACGTAGGTCGCTTCCATGTCTCGGCTACTGTACATAGTGCTGCAGTGAGCATTGGGGTGCATTTATCTTTTTGAAAAGGGGACCCTCCTACACTGTTGCTGGGAATGTAAATTGGTGCAGCCACTATGGAGAACAGTATGGAGGTTCCTTAAAAATCTAATCTGGAAAAGATGAAAACTCTAATTCGAAAACAAAGTTTTTAGATCAAAGGATGCCCAAACAAATGAGAAAAGAGTCAGGGCAATAAAAGTTTTAGAAGTCGAGCCAGAGATAATTCACCAGTCTTATAACCAGAGGCTAAACCTCAAATTTCAAATGACTGTTAGGAGACTCTTACAGCTCAATAATAAAAAGGCAAAGGATCTGAATAGACATTTCTCCAAAGAAGTAAACAGTCACTGAGCACATGAAAAGATACTCAATATCATCAGTCATAAGGCTTCCTATTATTCTCTCACCACTTGGAAATCTGTTGACAAATGGAAAAGATCAAAGATCTTCCTAGGGATTTCCCTGGTGGCGCAGTGGTTAAGAATCCACCTGCCAATGTGGGGGACATGTGTTCAAGCCCTGGTCTGAGAAGATCCCACATGCTGTGGGGCAACTAAGCCCGCGTGCTACAACTACTGAGCCCACACACCACAACTACTGAAGCCTGCATGCCACAACTGCTGAAGCCTGCATGCCTAGAGCCTGTGCTCCACAAGAGAAGCCACCACAATGAGAAGCCTGCACACTGCAACGAAGAGTAGACCCTGCTCGCCGCAACTAGAGAAAGCCCATGTGCAGCAACGAAGGCCCAACGCAGCCAAAAATAAATTAATTTAAAAAAATCTTCCTAAATCAAGAGCCATAGAAGATAGCAAGTGCCAGCTATCTTAATAAGCTTCAAACTCATCAAAGCAGGACCCTTTATCTAATCATTCTTGGGATCTAGAGCTGATTGGCAATTCTCCTGTTAACATCCCATGACTGTTCACAGCTCCCAGTCCTTTAGCATGCTCTAGACTGCATCATGCTGTATCAGAAATACACCACCTTCCCTCTCCTCCCCACCACCACCAATAACGACAACTGTGATGGCAAAAGCCCATTTCTGGAACTATCACATGGCTTCTTTTCCTTTCATAAAAACAAGTAAAGAGAGCTGGCTTCTTACGGTCATGGTACAAAGGAACACACTCCAGTGGGATTTTTATCACTGCTAACAATAGACTCCTGCCTCAATAATATAGTAGGAGGAAGAAGTCAAAGGAAATGAGAGGCTGGGTGAGGGAGAGGAAGAACAGATGTTCTGATTTGTCAGAAATATGTCAAATAATTCTTTATAGATGGACCTAAGACAAATACAGCAATAAAGCCACTGCTCCTTTCATCTGAGCATCTGCACTTATCCACTTAAACCAAAGGAAGCTAGAGGTCAGGCCAGGCTTTCAGTGAATGGAAAAGCACAGAGAAAAAGAGTTCTCCATCCTGGATCTATACTTAATTTTTTTTTTTTTTTTTTTTTTTTGTGGTACGCGGACCTCTCACTGTTGTGGCCTCTCCCCTTGCGGAGCACAGGCTCCGGACGCGCAGGCTCAGCGGCCATGGCTCACGGGCCCAGCCGCTCCGTGGCATGTGGGATCCTCCCAGACCGGGGCACGAACCCGCGTCCCCTGCATCGGCAGGCAGACTCTCAACCACTGCGCCACCAGGGAAGCCCTCTATACTTAATTTGAACAAGATCTCCAAGGATATCTACTCCAGTGCTTCTCAAAATATCTGTGGCAAACAAGTATTGTTCCCCTGGCTTATTCATGCTTTTGTAAAATACAATAAAAATGAATCGCATGGTTTCTTACATATGACACCAAAAGCACAAGCAACCAAAGAGAACACAAGACAAACTGGACTTGATTAAAGTGAAAAGTTTTTGTGCTTTGAAGGACACCATCAGGAAAGTGAAATGACAACCCACAGAATAGGAGAAAGGATCTGTGAATCGTATCTCTGATAAGGGACTTGGATCTAGAATATACAGAGAACTCTTACAACTCAATAATAAAAACACAACCCAAATAACAACGGGCAAAGGATCTCAATAGACGTTTCTTCAAAGAAGATATACAAATTGTTATTAAGCACATGAAAAGATAGCCAATATCATGAGTCATTAGGGAAATGCAAATCAAAACTACATTGAAATACCACTTCACACCCAGTAGGAGGGCTATAAATAAAAAAAATGGAAAATAACAAGTGTTGACAAGGATGTGGAGAAAATGGAACCCTTATTCACTGCTGCTACAATATAAAATGGTGCAGCCACTTTGGAAAACAGGAGCGTCGTTCCTCAAAATGTTAAACGAAGAGATACTATATGATCCAGCAATTCCACTCCAAGGTATATGTCTAAGAGAAGGGAGATGTTCATATACAAACTTGTACATGAATGTTCACAGCAGCACTAATCACAAAAGCCAAGGAGTAGAAACAACCCAAATGTCCATCAACGGATAAATGGACAAACAAAATGTGTTCATCCATACAAGATGGACGAACCTTGAAAACACTATGTTAAGTGGAAGAAACCCGTTACCAAGAGCACATATTATGTGGTCCCATGTATATGGAATGTCTGTAAAAGGCAAATTTACAGAGAAACAAAGTACATTAATGGTTGCCAAGGTCTCAGAGGAGTTGGAGAAAAATGGGGAATGATTGCTAATGGGTACAGGATTTCTTTTGGGGGTAATGAAGATTTCTAAACTAGATTATGGTGATGGTTGCACAACTCTGTAAATATACTAAAAACCACTGAATGGTACACTTAAATGAGTGAACTGTATGATGTATGAATTATACTCAATAAATGTTACCCAAAACATGAATTACAAGAAAAAAGTTCACACTTGGATGTCATGGTAAATATCAAAGCATTTTAAAGTTTCTAAATGCCTACTCTCAATTTTTGTACTTACCTCACTGTGGACAGGTAATCAACTGTTCATGGGCCGGCGTACCAGTCCAGGACACACTCTGAGTGGCCCTGATCTACTCCATTCTCTCACCTGTACTGTTCCCTCAAAGTGGGATATTTAAGCCCAATAAGATGTCTCAGTTACTAGCAGCTATGAAATTCCTTTGGCTGCCTTATCCAGGTTTTGAGTTAGGAGTTAGTTTCCTGTCACTTGCAAACAAAAGTGTTTCAAGATTGAAAATCAGCTCCTCACCGAAAGCCAAACATGATTTCATCGTGGCGGAGGTGAGCGTCATCATCGATAGACAGGATGGCCTCTGTCTCGATTTCATTCCAGGGCAGGAATCGATTGTTCAAACTGTTCTTCTCAGTACGGACCACCTGTAAAGAGGAAGGAAAAGCACGTAACGGTCAAGACTGCATCATTCAATGCAAAAGCAAAACTGCCTTTAGGTCAAAGCAGACTGTGGCTCAACATCCTGAATAATTTCGCCTGCTTACCTACCACTTGTAAAATCTAGCATATGCCTTTTCGGAACAGAAATTGCCTCATACTTCAGCAAATGTATAAAGATTTCACATTTTAAGCTGTATTCATTTGCTAACTAATTTTTCTGTGAAACAAGCTAAAGCTGAGGATTATTTTACATATGCAATCCACACAGTATAGGGAAATTAAAATAAGTTTCCCAAGAGAACACAAGGTGGCACAGTAGAACTGAGATGATGATTCTCAGCCCTGGAATCCCCTTTAACACCAAACTCAGAACTCCCTTGAGTCTATGTCATTTCTGACCCCCAATTTTAAGGCCTTGCTTTTTGGTATAAAAGAACAAAGGACAGTCCATCCGGTTGAGGTTAATTACTTCTTACTTCACTTTTCCAATTCCTACCTGCAACACTGAGTACACTTACAAGAGGTTTTTCTTTCAAGGTGCACCTGATCAAGTAAAACAGCTTTTGTGTCCAAAGAAATTCCCAATTCAAAGACTCTCTATCCAAAATGACCCACTATGAAAAGCAGTGATTTCTTCACAAAACAAAGATTAGTGCCCAAATGGTAGAACTACATTATGATTTTTAAAATTATTTTTTAAAATAAGCATAGTTTACTACAACATAGGTAGTAGCTTTATTATTCACCTTGTCCCTGATAACTCAAATAAACGAGGATGAACATACTCAGTACTTTGATAGCTCATTTTATTTTTATGGTTTCTATACCTAATTAATCCAGCTAATGAGGAACCATCATTTTATTCTCAAAAACCAGAAACAAAGAGAACTTCTTGAGCAATCACCTTTTTGGAAAGCCAAGAAGGGTCATCTTACTTTTAACAAAACACTTTACTTGTGATGAGGCTAACCTCCACGTAGCATAAGGAATGTAATCTTATCCAGAGTCTAAAAGTTCATGAATGGTTTCAAAGCTACTCCCACGACCTCATGAGTACCGTCCCTTCAGCTTAAAATACTCTTTCTCCTATTCCTCTACAATTATTCTCCCCCTGGAGACCCAGTTCAGATGCCTCCTGTCACTCCCCAGCCTTGTCAAAAGTAATCACTTCTGTGTTCTTAAGGCAGAGTCGTCATGTTTCAATTAATTCATTCTAGCACACTTAGAATCCAATTAGTTCAGAGCCAGAAGGGGCCTTGGAGAACAGTCAACTTTCACTTCACACGTGGACGACGGGCAACTGGCAGAGCTAGACTCTAACTAATAACCCCAACTCCAGCTCAGTGCTTCTCTGCTAAACCTCGATTAAGTTCATAAATCTCATCCAACGAAAGCCCCATGGAAAATGTATTATTAATTTGTGTACCATCAAGAAATAAAAATGCTGCCAAACAAGAGAGATGTGAAATAGTTTATCATTTAGAATGTTTAATAAAGAGCTTTTTTAAACTTTGCCTCAGTTCTGGAGGAGTTCCTACCAAGACAAGGAAAAATCTGTAATGGATTTGCTACTACAGAGAGCCAAGCAATAGGCAGAGAAACCCATCTTGCCCTGCAGCACTTTTTTTTTTTTTTTTTTTTTTTTTTGCAGTACGCGGGCCTCTCACCGTTGTGGCCTCTCCCGTTGTGGAGCACAGGCTCCAGATGCGCAGGCTCAGCGGCCATGGCTCACGGGCCCAGCCGCTCCGCGGCATGTGGGATCCTCACGGACCGGGGCACGAACCCATGTCCCCTGCATCGGCAGGCGGACTCTCAACCACTGCGCCACCAGGGCAGCCCTGCCCTGCAGCACTTTTGACCAATATAAAAATCCCTGAGCTTGTAGCCCAGACCTCCCAAGCTCGGGTTCAGCAGTGACAGAACACAGGCACTGAACCCTGGGTCAGGAAACAGAGAGGAGCAAGAAGGCGGAGAAGGCCACGTGCTCACCGCGGTATCCGCCCGGCTCTACCCCAGGGAGTGGGAGGGTGGCCAGAAGTAGCCGAAGACAAATGCCAACCTTGGTGATGGTAAAATGCTGTCTATCTTAGGAAACACCCAATTTCAGAGATGTGGAAATGTAAACTAACGCCCACCCCAGAATCAGCAGACTACGGCAGCTGTTCACTCGAACGCTTGCCCCACAAGCTTCCCTCGGGTCATTCATGTGACTGTCCCAATGTGCCCAGCATTCACTGAACACAGACCTGCAACGCTGCCAGTTCAGGTGAGTAGAGCTGTCCCTCAGCTCTACCAGGGAATACACATAGCTTAAAATGAGAAAGAAAATCAGTGAAACATCCAATTCTTGAATATTCCATTGTAGATGACCAATTTTGTGAGTTAACCACCAGGAGGATTACCTATAGCACAATTAACAACCCATGGACATAGTACAGAGCTCCAGTACTCAAAATATAATCCAAAGACCAGCGACACGGGCATCATCTGGGACTCTGCGAGAAATGCAGCCCTCCCTAAACCTCCCAAGTCAGGACCGACCTGCATTTTAACAAGATCCCCGAGTCCTATGCACATTAAATTTTGAGAGGCGCTGGTACAGAGGAAAAAGCATGGCTTTGAAGTCAACCAGAAAAACTTGCGTTCAGATTCCAATTCTACCACTTGTCATGTGTACGAACGTAAGAAAGCAACCTCTCTGCTAAATCGTCACGGCACCATGTTGTGTGCAAAAATGCAAGTTGTTTATCAGCCAAACTTGACAAGCCTACAAAAAACCTCTTAGTCTAAAAACAAGATACAAGGGCTTCCCAGGTGGCGCAGTGGTTAAGAATCCACCTGCCAGTGCAGGGAACACGGGTTCGAGCCCTGGTCCAGGAAGATCCCACATACCGCAGAGAAACTAAGCCTGTGCACCACAACTACTGAGCCTGCGCTCTAGAGCCCGTGAGCCACAACTACTGAGCCCTTGTGACACAACTCCTGAAGCCCGTGTGCCTAGGGCCCGTGCTCCGAAACAAGAGAAGCCACTGCAACGAGAAGGCTGCGCACCGCGACCGAGAGTAGCCCTGATCGCCACAACTAAAGAAAGCCCGTGTGCAGCAACGAAGAACCAACACAGCCCAAAATAAATAAATAAAATAAATAAATTTCTAAATAAATAAAAACAAGAAACAACAATTAAAAACTAACATGATCATGATTTGATACCTAGAACATAGCCAAACTTTTTGTCTAATTACATAGTAAATCCAATCAAGAGGACCTGCTTGTCCTTTGGAAGACTTAGAGCTGAAGGACTCATATCAAATACGTGTTGGCCTAGATTTCACATGCAGCTTTTCTGAGAAAGTCTATTAAAGTCCATTAAGGGGCAGGTCCATTAAGAACAAGTCTTCTGAATTCCAGGAATACACGACATGTACCATCATCTCTGCTCATCCTGGCACAACGCCTCTGGGATGACAGTAAGATCCCCAGGATTAGGGAACTGAAACAACAGCCATCAGAATAACAGAAGAACTTTTAAGGATTCAGAGAAACACAAGGTCAAGTACAGCAGCAGCTTACTTGTGGTTAGCTCACAAACAACTGTGGTCAGTAGGTCTGCTTTAAGGATTCGGAGTGGTGGTTCTCAGCTAGGAGCGATTTTGCCCCCCAAGAGACATTTGACAATATCTGTGGACATTGTTGGTTGTCACAACTTGGGGGGCCGGGGGGAGTTTCTTGCATGTAGTGGGCGGAGGCCAGGGATGCTGCTAGATCCTACAGTGCACAGGACGGCCCCCTGCAACAGAATTATCCAGCCCAAATGTTACTGTGCCACTGTTGAGACACCCTGATTTAGAGTCAACCACCAGGAGACAGTGAAGCAAATTCTGAATAAATGTAACTCGTAATTTGAGCACAATCACCTTTTCCCCATAAACCAAAAGAGATTTCCACCTTACAAAGTTTGCAAATACAAACTAAAATTAAAGGGTGAGGGGAGTAAAAGCTTTCTTCTACCAAATTTGCTTCAGAGCTATAGTGCTTAATGGCTAGACAAAAGCCAAGCAAACCAACCGTTAGCATTTCTGGCAGCAAGATCAGAACAACAAAAAGATTCCAATATTTGTAATGCAGACATGCAGATCAGCATTGGCCTCTAAGGATCTGAGAAAGGATCTGAGAAAAGGCAGATCTGAGAAACGGCAGATCAAATGTGAAAGAAATGAGTCAACCAGAAGTAGTATGTCACATTTAGGAAATATTCTCATTTTTGTTGATGTTATTTTGTTTTTTTCCAAATTAAAACAACACTCCCCCCTCCCTCAACAGTGGCTATTTCTTTCGTGCCTTACGATTATAGCTTAGTAACTTGTGAATTTGAAGACTGACCTTCAAGTTACTGATTTAAATACTGGCACGACACTGACTAGAATGTATAGAGCAGTGCCGGGCATGCAGCAGATGTTCAACAAGTGTTTTATAAATGACTGAATCAACGAAGAAACAGGAAATAGGACCTAATTTGGCCCTGTCCATCCTATTTTCAGAATACAGAATAAAGACTTGAGAAGTTTATATATCAAAACTATAAACACTGGATATACTGAAACCTCTCAGTATCTAATCTAGTTTTCTATAGCAAAAAAATCCATCAGCCTACAACAGGCCAGAAGCGGTGCTCACTAACGCTCATTTTTCCTGTTCCACACACAACACTCCCTGATGATGTCTCCCTAGTTCTCTGTTCACCATCATTCATGAAGGCGCCCTTCTTTTCATCAGCAGCGGAACAGTCCAACAAGCACCGCCTAGAACCCTACCGTGTGCAAATGTATAAAGCGTATGCACGATCAAAAATCAATCAGGGCTCCCCTGGTGGCGCAGTGGTTGAGAGTCCGCCTGCCGATGCAGGGGACACGGGTTCGTGCCCCGGTCCGGGAGGATCCCGCATGCCGCGGAGGGGCTGGGCCCGTGAGCCATGGCCGCTGAGCCTGCGCGTCCGGAGCCTGTGCTCCGCAACGGGAGAGGCCACAGCAGTGAGAGGCCCGCGTACCGGAAAAAAAAAAAAAAAATCAATCAGTATCTTCAATTAACACTCAGCCTGGTTCTTGAGGAATTCTGGAATTTATGAATAATACAAGAACTGCTACTCGAATAGGGTCCTTTCTCCTAGTGTGTTAACCAGGCATTTGGTTTCTAAATCCGGGCAGAATCAGCAAATCCACATTAATTAGCCAAGTATCAATTCACATCATAAGTATTTAATTAGCTACCATGATAAGTCTGAGTCCCAATTAATAGCAAGTATCTCAATATCTAAGGGATGAAAATGTAAGTAGTTATTGCTATTTACAAGGAACAATGGAACATCTCAACAATTTAGTGTGAAAGTTGCTCAAGTGAAGCAAAATAATGAACCTGGATTCAAGTGGGAGAACTACCTAAACATGGAATCTTTTGGAAAGCAGCTCATGACGAGCCATAGGCAGGTCTCTGAAGTTGGTAGGAAAGAAAAATAGGACATGAAGAGATTAAGTGAAGCAACCTAAGTCATACAGCAGATCAAGAGCAGAGAACACTAAGAAGTAGAACATTACCTGAGAAGTAGTAAAATTTGAAAATGTACGTGGACACTATAAAGCACCATACAAACACATAATGCCACCTACTAAATTCATCAACTTAAATACATGTATAATGTTGTTCCTTTTCTCTTTAAGATCAAATTTTGCCCAGCCAAACCCAACAATCTCCAACAATACATGCATGTGCATAGTACACTTCTGTAATGAATCCATTTCTGAGAATGAACTTTATGTCAAGCCATCCTACAGGCAATAAAGGTAAACAACAACTAACTTTTGTCCTCCATCCTCCCCTTTTCCTCTAACTTGAAAAAGTAACCCATCATAGGGCTCAGGAAGCAAGAAAATGAGGTCCAAGAGGAACCACATGGTCATGTGTACCTACTTGTGAGGACCCATGTGAAACAGAGCTTGAGGTGACTGGGTGGAGAGTTAGCAACAGAAAAGACAACTGAAAAAGAAGCAGCACCAAAACTTGTTGATTTTTCAAGGAGCTCATTCATTCAATAAACAGAGTGGTAGGGGCAAAAAACTGGGAAATGCAAAGAAGGAAGGAAAAGGAATAAGAAGGCAACACAGCAAACTGGTTTTCCATTTATAACTTTAAATTTGAGTCTAATGCACTATAAAACAAAACCAGTATATGTTTTAGGTTATGAGATAAGACTGTCTCAACTTATAAGAGAAAAGGTTGCCAATGATCCCTGTGAAACGTAGGTAAAACAGCATAGGTTACAGGTTCACCACCAAATGAGAGAATGCATATAAACAGCATGACATAGTGCCTACCTAGCACATTGAAAATGCTCAAAAAATGTTAGCAATTACATGAGATTAGTAAAACCTCTTCCTACTTCAATTTGTAAAATATATATACTATGTATCTATGTATGTATGAGTGTGTGTGTGTATGTATATACACACACACACACGCTGTGCCTTTCCAAGAAACTTAGATTTGGTGAAAAAAGAAAAATATGCACTGAACTAGGAATTAATACCTAAGTTCTAATTTAGGTATTAATTAGTCAAGTGACCTAAAGCAATAAAATTCTCTGTCTCAGATCCCTTACTTTGAATTCGTAAAAAAGAGTACATATAAACTAAGAGGGGGGACATTATCTAAAGAACTGATTTACTGCAGTTAGCAAATCATTTATGCAACATGACTTTTCAGCAATTCCTTTATATCACACATCTATAATATTTGCTATTAATTTCTGATTTCTGGTAACTTATATAATTCTTCACAGCCATAGCCCATTCTCAAACAGAAAAAGAGAGCTATAACTGTAGCCACCTGATTATTAAGTAAAATACTGTAAACAAACAAACAAACAAAAAAACCCCAGGGCTTCCCTGGGGGCGCAGCGGTTAAGAATCCGCCTGCCAATGCAGGGGACACGGGTTCGAGCCCTGGTCCAGGAAGATCCCACATGCCGCAGAGCAACTAAGCCTGTGCACCACAACTACTGAGCCTGAGCTCTAGAGCCCGCGAGCCACAACCACTGAAGCCCATGAGCCTAGAGCCCGTGCTCTGCAACAAGAGAAGCCACCGCAATGAGAAGCCTGAGCACCAATGAAGAGTAGCCCCTGCTCTCCGCCACTAGAGAAAGCCCGTGCACAGCAATGAAGACTCAACGCAGCCAAAAATAAATAAATTAAATTTAAAAAATTTTAAAACCCAGACATACCAATACCTGGTGAATTCACCAGACTTTGTACAATCTTGGACCTAGAGAAACTGGACAAGGTTTTTCCTGTTAGCTTTGCCTAAAAATCACAAATTTAGAAAATTAGTATCTGACACATTCAAGTAATATTTTTAAAAGTAGAGTGGGCACAGACAAAAAAAAATAAAACGTATCAACTTTCTAAAGAATAAGGCTTTAGAATTATCTCTACTCTTGCCTGAGGTCCAGCCAGAAATAAAGCCTTTAACTGCCCGGCTGGCAGAGGCCCAAGCCTGAGTCTTAATGACTGAGCTGACGACACAGACAATCTCTCTTCCAGTCTTCCTTAGTAGACTACTGGGGCCACAGTACTAAAATAACTACGCTGGCATGACATTACGTTCCCAAAACAGAACTCTCCTTGTTCAATTCTAGTATCAAGGGCTGGGAAAGAGGGAAAAGGGCTAAAAAAAAATCACCTCGTATCTCTACAGTTTTCATTTTGGAAACATGGCACATTCTGGCCTCACCTCCAGAGACCTCAGAGTCTCCCAGAGCGGCGTGACAGCTTATCTCTGAATCACCACCTCCACCACGACTGCCCCGTCCAAGCCGCTGGCACCCCTCACCTGGGCTACTGCAATAGCCTTTGAACTGTTCCTGCTCTTTTCCCCACGGTCGCACACATACCATATTTCTCCCTGCTCAAAACCCTCTGCTGGCACCCTCACGCGCTGAGAATAAAAGCTGGAATCCTTACCGTGGTCTACATGTGCTGGCCTCTGCCTCCTCTGACCTGCTCAAGCTCTCCACTCGATCCACCCCCAATACACTGGGTCCTCCTGCCATGTCCTAAACCCAACAAGCCTCTTGCACCTACCGTTCTCTGTATATTCCTCCAGAATGTACGTGGTCCATTCTCTCACATCCTTCAGGCTTCTGCTCAAACATCACCTCTTCAAAAAGGCCCTCCCAGGCTCCCTGTGTAAATGAGCTGTACCCTTTACAAAGAGAACTAGAAATTAAGAATCAAGGGCCTGGCTGTCACAAGACTGAGAAAGAAGTGAGTACGTAGCGTAGAGATGGGCAATGTTTTGAGTGGGCAAGACTACACTGTGAGTGACAACGTCCCCTTCGTAACAGCCCACGTGTTAAAACTCCAAAAGGACAGATGTTCACGTCTCATTTCCAGTCAACGCTCCAGCAAGGCCACCCTATTTAGTACAATTTTCTAGACTATAAAGCAGAGTGAAGAAGATGTGTTAACTGGTCGGAATAAAGTAATACCTTGAACCAAAATTCTGGGCGGGGCCATGTATCCAAAAAGAGACCACCTGGAGGCTCCTGTTTCCAGGATGGCTGGAAAAGCCCCACCCAGACCCAGCCTCCTGTAGATGGTAACGTAAACTCTGGACAAAAATACCAAAAAAGCATTACCTGAAAGCACTAGATAGGGAACAGAAGGCAACAAATTGTGAAGGCGAGCTGAAATGTAGGAAGGAATTACTGACACGGGGAGACTCACCATTGCTTCTGCCCTGGGAGGACGCCGAAGTCGGTACCATGCAAGACAGCTTAAACTCGCATACAACACCCAAGTCTTTCTGGCCTGAAGAATGAGGAAAAGAGTCTGGGGCAACCACAGCCCCTGGAAGAAAGGAGATTCCAGCATGGAGAGAGCCAGATAGGGGGAGCTCCATGTACTGTGTATAAACTGCCCAGTCTCTGGGCCACCCCTGAACCATGCATGCTTGGCGCTGTTTGCAAGCAGACCACCTAAAAACAAAAGGGCTGAACTAACATTTGCGTTGCCACTCGAGAGAGAACGTGCAGTCTGAGTCCAACCAAATTAACTGCCTGCTAAAACTAAAATCTCAACACTTTTCAGAGAAATAAAACAAAATCCACAGTCTTCAGAACATTCACAATGTTTAATACAAAACTGTTGGATGTGATGTACAAAGAATCAGAAAAACAAGACCCAGTCCTCAGGAAAAAAGAAACTCAATTACAGCAAATACTCAAACGACCCATATGTTGGAATTAGCAGACTAAGATGTTAAAGTAGCTATCGTAACTGTGCTCAATGAAGGAAAGCATACTCAGAATGGGAAAAAAACAAAAACAAAACAGGAAATCTCAGCAGAGAAACAAACTGTTATTCTTAAAAACATGGAAATTCTGGAACTGGAAAATATAGTATCTGAAATTTAAAACTGACTCAATGAGCTTAAGAGCAGTGTAGACACAAGTCAGTAAACTTGATGACAGATCAACAGAAATTGTCAAAGATAAAAAAGATTTTTAAAAAATGAACAGAGCCACTGAAGACTGTGGGACATCAAAATGTCTAATATACATAGAACGGAGTCCCCAAGAAAAGGAAGGCAGGAATGGGACAGAAAAATATCTGAACAAATACTGAATAAAAATTCCCTAAAATATGATTTAAAAAAACATACATTACTAGACTCAAGAGGCTTAGTGAACCCCAATCAAAACACAAGTCAAAGAAAACCATGCAGAGGCATATCACAGTCAAACTGCTGAAAACCAAATTTAAAGAAAAAGTCTTGAAAGCAGCCAGAGAAAAATAACACATTACATACAGGGAAACAAACATTTGAGAAATCACTGACATATCATTTCAAAGAATGGAGGCCTGGAAACAAGGGAAAATCTTTAAGATGCATGAAAGTGGTGGCCTCCCCACCTAGTAGGGAGTTTTTCAAAAGACAGCCTTCAAAACTCCCGGCACATGGGCTTCCCTGGTGGCGCAGTGGTTGAGAGTCTGCCTGCCGATGCAGGGGACACGGGTTCGTGTCCCGGTCCAGGAAGATCCCACATGCCGCGGAGCGGCTGGGCCGCTGAGCCTGCGCGTCCGGAGTCTGTGCTCCGCAACGGGAGAGGCCACGGCGGTGACAGGCCCACGTACCGCCAAAAAAAAAAAAAAAAAAAAAACTCCCGGCACAACGCTACCCTCCATCTGACTTCCATTAAACAAACGTTCATGTCTTCTGTTCCAGGAGCTAAGGAACCTGATTCGACTATTCAGAAAACAGGCAAGAGACGGCGAGAGAGCAGCCGTGCCACACCATTCAGGTGAGAGACCCCTGCAGCTGGTGGCACATACCCCATCTCCCTGGGGGCAGTGCTGTCACCACGCCCAGGCCCTACCCCATGTGAGCTGAAATTCTCTTTACATAAAAAAGCATTTGGGGCAGGAGGGTGGCCCTGAAGATCACATTTACTCTAAGCCAGACCCAGGTAGTTTCCCCTTTGTTATGTAAGTAATAGAAAAGAATGAGGGATTTTAACATATTAACCCCAGCAGGTACCCCCAAGACAACCCCTCTTTCCTTACACAAACAGCTAGCTATCATGCCCACTGTGCTGCCGGCACCCTAAGCAGAATTGAAGCACAAACTGCCCAGGATTTTCAGAAATGGCATGTAGGTTCCTGGGTTGATTCTTTTAGCCAAAATGCTCATTTCAAATCATTTTCCCTGAAGGACTGGAATCGGACAGACTGCCTGGGAACCACTCTGCTGCTAACTTTACAAAGATCTGTTAACTGTAACATAATGGATAGGTCAGGTCTTCACCCTCGGTGGACAATCCACTCTGAGATGCTTCATAACAGTGCCATTCTCCCACAGGGGAGAGCTGCCAGTCCCTTGTAGCCCTGATACCTGGGTAGTGTTGACTCTATGCCCAAGAGGTTGACAATTCAACTGCTGCCCAAAAAAAACTGCCTCTCTTAAATAGAAAACAGTCCAAATATTTAGAGAATGGAGTGAAACTGTCCAGCTTGAAAGCGTTTTTTCTTTTTCAGAAGAACCTGAAAAAAATGTGTATATGAACAAGCTATTCAAAATCAGCCCCCCATTTGGAAAGTCTCTGGCATTTTCTGACTAGGCATTGTATTGTTGCAATGAGCTACCCAGTAATCAAAGAGGACTACTTATTTCCCACCAGAGTTAAAAGGAAGGATTAGTTCTGGTAAGTTCTCGGACGAATTTCAGTCGCTGTTAACTGTGGTGGCATCAGCTTCTCTACATTCCTATCAAATTCAAAGAAAACTCAGGAAAACGGAAAACAAAGGCTGCTTTATTATTCTATTTGAGCAGCATCTACCTTTCACAGAACAATTTTTTTAAAAAATTTCAATGACATTCAAAAAGTTGTAACTAAGAAAATAAGTGAAATGTATTTGGGAAGACGTCAATAAAAAAAAATCTCCCCGTTCAGCACTTTCTTAATATACACGATAAATTCTGGGATCAAAAGTTTGTAGAGGGCTTCCCTGGTGGCGCAGCGGTTGAGAGTCCGCCTGCCGATGCAGGGGACACGGGTTCGTGCCCCGGTCCGGGAAGAACCCACGTGCCATGGAGCGGCTGGGCCCGTGGGCCATGGCCGCTGAGCCTGCGCGTCTGGAGCCTGTGCTCCGCAGCAGGAGAGGCCACAGCAGTGAGAGGCCCGCGTACCGCAAAAAAAAAAAGTTTGTAGAACCCTACAGTCTTTGAATAGCCTCAGATTATAAATTCAATTAAGTAAAATACAAGAAAAGATTAGCAGCAGTAGTAAGAGAGTAGCAGGATTCCTAAGAAAGAAAATTTAAAACAAAGATTTGTACAAGAGAAGAGAAAGTGGTAACAGTTATGACACAAGGGAAATTATACAGCAGATACAAAAAGGCTTCATCAGTGAAGTGAGTCCTTAACAGAAGCAGAACATCCATGCTGCCCTCCATCTCCTTTGACAGGAAGGAATAAGTAGGAATCAAATAATTTTGGGGCACCTTTCTAGATCCCTTACTTGTACTATCTTAGATTCCTCTTTAATCCTGAAGTCAAAGGAGTTAATTAACTTACCAAAGATGACAAAATGACTACTTAATCCCAGGTCTATATCACTCCAAAATGCATACTTTTCCATTATACCATGATGCTGCTTAGAAAATATTTCACATGAATTAGTTCCTTAATGAAATAAATTTTTTAAAAACCGGTGTAGCCTGAACATTCCTCTTCTAGGCAAATTCTTCCTAAATATTACACTAATTTTCTTAAGCAAGCTTCTAGCAAGATGGCCCATCAGACCTTTGCCCTTCTGTGCTACCTTTTTCTGGAAAGTACCTAAGCTGCAGGGTAAGTAGTTGCCAGGTGGCTTCAGATTTGCTCTAAGGCCTCACATTTAAGAGAAATGGGTCATCTCCCTCTAGACTGACAAGTTTACATCAGAAGGTGGATAAACAAAGTACTCAGAACTAAAGCTCTACCCTGCATATTTGGCTGTTATTTTTCCTGTAAAATACAGCATCCTAACCATAACAGATGGAGTAAAGAATGAGAAAGAACCTGCAAGCGACTACAGAAAAGGTTCAGGACCTCCAGCTCCAAAAATATCAAACCCCGATGCCAGTCTCCCAGAGGACTTGAATCCGATCCTGTGAAATGAAACAGGTCTCCTTCCTAAATCCTTTGGGAGGTGATTAAAACCAGAGCTTCTGGAATCAGACACACTAAGACTCAGCTCTTCCATGATTGCTAATCATGACCTTGGGCAAAATAATTAACCTCTCTAAGCCGCAGTTTCCACAGACTTAAAATGAAGAAACCATACTAGTTCATTACATAAGTTCCACAAATGCTAAATTATAGTGCCTAGACTATGAGTGCTTCTTAAATGTTAGCTTTTCATCATCATTCTCATTATCAACAGCTTTGTGATGACACAGAATAAGTCCACGAGGTCAATGACAGGGTTTTGTAAACCTTCACGGGGCCAGTTTCGGTACTGGAGCGTCTTCGAAGATTTCTGAAGTAAGTAGCAGAGAGGGAACTGGCAAGGCCTGAAAGGAATGAAATAGAAGCAAGGAGAAAATTTCATGGGGAAAGAATCTGTATAGGTTTTTTTAAAAAAAAAAAAAAAGCACGTTTATGGAAAAGAGATTAAGAATGAATTCCTCTCTCATGCAGTAAAACCAAAGGCTCATGCTTCTATTACCATGATGGGGACGCCAATGTCAGGCCACAGGAGGTCCTCTGAGGGCAGCCTGGGAGAATTCCACACCACCACGACCTTGTTCAGGTAAGGGAGGCCGTTCAGCCTCTCGAGCGAGTTCATGAGCACCTCCTCCCGCTCGTAGGTCAGCATCACCACCGTGAACTGCTCCCGCGGCACGTTGCCGCCCAGCGAGGCCTGGAACTCCTTGCCGGAGCCCCCGGCCCCGCCACCGATAGGCCGAAAGCCAGTCCCGGAGCCCAAGAATTTGGCCTCTGAGGGCAGCACTGGGTCAAACGGTGTGTGGGGGAAAAGATGGAAAGGTCCCGGCGCAGAGTTCCAGCTGCGATAGAAGTCCGTGACGGTCAAGGTGAAGTTGCGGAGGTACTTGGGGGAGGCGTAGGGCGGCTCCGTCTCCACGGGCCCCAGGTCCAAGTCCCCGTTGTCGGCCATGTTGGGGTCGGTGCCGGCTGCCTTGCCTGAGCGATGGGGGATCTCGGCCGCCGCCTCTTCCCGGATGGGAGCGGCTGGGATCTGGATGCGAGTCCTAATCACAGCCAGCACGGTACTGAAAATACTGTCCGCGGTGGAGAAGTAAGTCTCCCAGAGGAAGCGGCCTTGCCGCCTCATGGCCAGGAGGTCGCTGTCCGAGAGGCCCCGTAGTAGGAAGTGGACCTCGGTCACGCGCGGCTTGGGCACCAGCAAGGCGGCCTCGCTCCACTGCAGCACGTCCTGGTAAGGAAGCTGCACGTGCTCCCCCAGCACAACTGGGACAGCACCGACCTCCAGGGCTTCGAAGAGCCGCGTGGCACAGCCAGAGGAAATAACCAAGCGAGGGTCCCCGGGAGTGATAATGAGGGCAAAGGTGGAGAGCTTCAGTAACTCTAAGCGGTCTTCCCGCTCCCCACACAGCGCCCACTCAGTAGGCAGACTGGGTTTAGGCTGGTTTTTGCAGGTGAATTCTACCAGGACCTGATCTAGTTTGCTGTCCTGCACTGCCTTGAGGGTGGCGATGATACGATCATCGTAGTCGGCTGGAGGGTCACCCTCCATCTCCTCCTCAAAGGAGCGGGCCTCCTGAAGGCTGGATCTCAGCGACTCGATCTTCTCACCCTGGAAGGTGAAGAGATATTTCCGCTTCACCGGCACCTGTGGTGGGATGTCCATGAAGTTGGGCTCTGACATGGCGTGGACTAGCGGCGACACCACCAAGTCAAAGCCGGGCCGGTACTGGGCAGCATAGAAGGTGGACTGGGCCACCATGGCCCGGCCCGTACTGACATTGTACAGTAAATTCTGGGTGTCCGACTTCCGAGACAGATTGATGATGACGTGGTTGTGTCCGTCTGTCCGCCAGTGTGGTAGGGAGTACAGCTGCTTCTCCAGGTCAGCAGGCCGCAGCACTCCTGGCTCCTGCATTTCCCCCACTAGGATCACATAAAGGCAGGCAATATCTGCATTTTCCGTAACATAAACGTTGGCTCGTGCTGTGGCCTGAAAAGCCTGCTTGACCAAGGGATCCAGGTAGCTGCCAAAGGCAAACTGGTCACTGTCATAAACATAGACCGGGAAACCAGAGGTGAGAGGGCAATGAGAATAATCAAAACAGTTGTGCAGCCGGCAGCTCCGCAGGGCCTTTGGGGGAGGGAGGCCGATATCGTCCTTCTCTGGGAGGAGTCGGATGGGCAGAGAGAGTTTGGGCTGGTTTTGGGCCATCAGCTCTTTGTAAGAGTGCTCGGTCTGGCTGATGACGTTCTTGAGCTGAAGCAGGTCCTGCTTGGCATTCTCAATGCTCTTCTTACAGGCCTCGATCTTCAGGTTCAGCTTGGCGATTTCACTGTTCAGCTCTTGCCGCTTGGCTTCCAGCTGCAACAGCTCTTCACTTACGGACTCTCGAATGCGGCAGAGATCCAGCACGTGCTTCACCTCGCAGAGCTCGTTACCAGCCCGTGGGCCAAAGATCCGCTTGCCGGCCTCATCCGCTTCGTCCAGGGTGGTGAGATAATAGTGGGCGATTAGGGGGAAGAACACCAGGATGATGAACAGCGTGAAGCTGAGCCACGTGAGCCGGATGCGGTTGGACCACCGCAGCACGCAGGTCTGACCTCCGTTGCCCACGCCCCCATTCCGCAACATGGTGTAGCCCGTCGTGAGTTCCTCTGTGGCTCCTGCCCCTGCGGGTCACGTTGGGTCACTCGCCATAACCACGAGTCGCTGTCAGACGAGACGCAACCTCCTCTCACCCCCGTGTTTCCGAAAGAGTTAGTGCGCTCCCTGGACAAGGCACCAAATAGAACGGAAATTTCATTTTCCTCAGCTGAGACTGAAATGGTCTCTGACCCTACTCCAGCAGATTTTAAGTTCTGATTGTTGACCAAAGAACAGGTCCTTAATCTTTATCAAATAGTAAAAGGTACCACATTGTTGATGAGATGAAAGGGAAGAGGCCCCTGATGGTGGAACCCAGGAAAGATACCCAGGAATCAGCTTGACTTTGTCAACTGCCATAGCTCTCGTTCCTTGGTTTTGCTGACCAACATATATGCATAGTTACTATTCAAAGTTATAAAGTAGCTGGTTAGAACAGAAATAAATGCCAGCCTCTCAACAGTGTCATTGCCAACAATCAGGCCTGCAAAGGAAAGAGAAGCACGTCAGTCTTGAAGACATTATGTTCAACAAGCCTGCTCTCCCCCTGTTAACTTTCTGGAAAATGCTTAAATCTTATAAGATGGAACAATGGTTGATCACTGGTGTGTGTCTCACATAACATTTTAAGTCCAATGTAGGTTTTGTTTGGTATGGATATTTTACTTGTGGTTAGTAAGAGATGCATAAGGTAAGTGTCCAAAATCAGTTTCAGTGTTTACACACACACACCTTCTTCCTATTTAATTGGCTATAGAGTGGCATTAGAGCCGTATAAAATGATTACCAGCTACATTCAACAGAGGGCAAAAATGTTCACAACAATTTGTTAGTCTAGACTTAGGCATCATCATTAGACAAAGAGAAGCACCCTCCTATCTATGTTCATTCCTGACATGAAAGTTGCCTTTTGAACTATTGGAAAACAAACAAACAAACAAAAAAACACCTCTGTGAGAAGCTCCATTTGTTATATTCAGAGTTGAAAAAAGCTGACGAGAACTCTCTTGATCTTTACCCAGCAATGGGTGCAGCAATTCAGAGATAAAATGTATTTTCCAGTTTGCTTCTCATTTATCTAGTTAGCACCCATCATGTGCTCCTCCTTAAAATATAAATAGTAACTTGGTCTTTCAGAAAGAACACTATACTTAGAAATGAGGGGCATTATTTCTTATCCTTGGAAGAGATTTGCTGTCAGACCTTACGCCCCAGGTTTCTAATCTCCCAAAATGGAGATAAGTGTACAGAGATAACAACATATATTGTGTTGCTATGAAAATAAAGGACAGAGGATGTGAGGGTACTTCAGGCTAAAAAACCTTGAACCAGCATTCCCAGTCCTATTCTCGTACCAAACTTTACTATCACAGGTGACAAAAGCTTTTCACTTGCTTTCACCCTAAATTCAATACATCTAGAAGTGAATTCATAACGTTCTGTGCCAAAGAATACCCCCAATTTCCTTCATTCATTCCCCCAAAAAAGTATTTACCATACTCCTTCCATGTCTAAGACATGCTAAGTATAACTGTGGGCAAATCTAGGATATAAAGTAATCCTCGACCTCATGGAACTTCCTTTAGCCTAAAAAGACATAAACAAATAGCAAGGATACTACCATAAGGCAGTGTGAAGTAAGTAGTACTTTTTGGATGCTCAGTCACTCTCTCTAGCTTCTATCTTTGTTAAGGATATATAACTATTAAATGTTTGATAGCGTCTTCTCTCCCTTTAAATAAAAAGTGATGACAATGTTACTAAAAGCTTTGAATAAGGAAACCACGAGATAAGGACAACAAAAACCAAAAAATAATCAATCATGGAAAAGCATAAATTTGATCTAAACTTGATAATTAACAGCTGACCAAATATCCCCAAGAATGTAGGTCAAAGTTTCTAAAGCATTATCCTTTTAATTCAAATGTTAAAATCTCTCTTTTTGGTTTCAAAAAAACGTTCTCTGCACTTACGATCAAATCGTAACAAAGATAGAATGGAGGGCTTCCCTGGTGGCGCAGTGGTTGAGAGTCCGCCTGCCCGTGCAGGGGACACGGGTTCGTGCCCCGGTCCGGGAAGATCCCACATGCCGCGGAGCAGCTGGGCCCGTGAGCCATGGCCGCTGAGCCTGCGCATCGGGAGCCTGTGCTCCGCAACGGGAGAGGCCACAACAGTGAGAGGCCCGCGTCCCGCAAAAAAAAGAATGGAGTGGAGGAAAAAAAGAAGGCATAATCCAGGCAACTCAGCTGATTCATTCCCTTCTTACCATATGGCTCAGGGTCCTTTCCTTTCTCTGACTCATGTAGCATTACACTTCAGTATACAATTTCTGGAAATAGTGAACTCCGGGGCTTGCTCTCCTGATAGAAAACAGAGAAGTGACATGCTATTAGAAAAATACTCAATACTGAAGGTGCTATTAAAGGATTTATTTACTGTCTACTATGAAAAGGTTTCTCTTATGTATATAAGGTGAGCATAGAATTTATTGCTCAAATGGAGGCACTGTTTTAAGTGAAAAAGGGTCCTATTAATAAATATACTGGGACAAGCATAAATTGGCATTCTCAAAGGCAAACCACCCAGCTATATGGTTACTTATTTATGAGCTCTAAGAGGGAATAAACCAAAATGCTAAAACGTAGAAAAATCCTTACCTTTTAGAAGTATATACTGAGATATTTATAGAGGATTTCCCTGGAATTTGCTTAAAAATAAACAGGATGAGGGTGGTGAGGAGTATTCTGGGATATCAGTGAAACAAGATTAGCCATGAGCGAATTGCTGTTGACACTGAATTATGGGGATACATGCATGTCTGCTTTTATATATGTTTAACATTTCTCATATTAAAAACTCAAAAATAAATTATACAGAGTCTAAACAAAATGTTTTTTAAAAGTTATTTGGAGACTGACGATACTTAATCTAATATAGCTAGTGCTACCAACCTACAGTGAA
Organism: Mesoplodon mirus; assembly: GCF_964341445.2. Taxonomy (NCBI): domain Eukaryota; kingdom Metazoa; phylum Chordata; class Mammalia; order Artiodactyla; family Ziphiidae; genus Mesoplodon; species Mesoplodon mirus. Next base: position 223,102,012 of record NC_138976.1, on the reverse strand, counting down.
CAGAACTGGGAACAGAAACAAACGTTCTAATGGAAACCAGTAATTCAACAATGACTCAAAAAAATTTATCCCCCTCAAGTTCCATCTCTTTTACTGAAATTAGGCAAAAGTGTCATCAGTGCCCAAAAGCATGAACTTTCTTTCCTAAACAGCTAATTAAGTTACTGCAAGCACAAAAGAAAAAGAAAATGCTTAGAACCTCTTCTGTCATTCTCTGGAAAATGACAACGAAGGTATTAGGATCTAGAAATAAATGTCACCTGAAACGCTGATAAGGAGCAATCTCATTCATTCTGTCATCTGCCACAGCGCTGAATGCCCAACTTGTCAGCCTGCCCCCTACGATGCATTCTACGCACAGCAATCAGAATCATCTTCTTAAAACATGAGTTAGACCAGGGATCTCCTTTCCTTAAAAATTTTCAGTGCTTTCCCGCTACACTGCCAGGCACTTCATAACTAGCTCCCCGACCACCAAGCTAATCGCATATGACGTCACTGCCATACTTGCTCGTTCAGCTTTAGCTACACTGGCCTCCTTGCAATTCTTCAACCAGCCAAGCTCTTAACTGCTTCAGAAGCTTTATACTTGCTGATCTTTTAGTCTCGAATGCTCTTCCCCAGGCTCTTCTCTGGTTGACTCCTTCTCATCCTTCAGATCTTAATTTCTTGATATTCCTGTTTAAGGTAGCCTTTCTTACCCCCTGACACTTTCTGGCACTGATCTACTGATTTCCTTCATAATACCTTTTCATTTATGTATTGTCCCTTTCTGCTTTGCTGGCATCCAGTCGTCCTCCTACCTCATATAGAAAGTGCTCCCCAAGGCTTTTGACATAATCTGGTACTGAATCCATTCGCTGAAATGGCGTCAACCCCCAAAGTACCCCCAAAATACTAGTAGACCAGTATTTCCAGCTCCCTAAAGGATACCTCCCCTAGGATACACTATGGCCATTACATGATTTGAAATATTCCCTCTTTCCAATAACTTTCAGTTCTGCCCATGATATTACACTCTTCTAGTCTTACAAACTAGAAACAATGTGATATACAGCAAGGAGTATAGACCTCAGAGCTAGCCAGACCTGGATCAAACCCCAGCTTTATAAGCTATTAGATGGTCACTTAACCACTCTGAGCTGCATTTTTTTCTTAAGTAAAAGAGAACACTCATGTTCAGGATTGTTATAAAAATCAGAGATACAGCAGTGAGTAAAAAATACCCTGTACAGTATCTCACATATAGTAATCTATTTATTAGCTACAAGTCCTGGAGTTATTTTTAGATCTGCCAAACTGCATCCATTCTTTTTTGTAATAATAATAATTATGGTAATAATATATTTATAATAATAATAATTTACAATAATGTTTGCATTTATCCCTTCCTTTTATACAACTGCCTTCAACCTAGTACTGGACCATAACAAACCATTACGCCTAATCTCACATTCCCCATCAGTTTATCCTGTGCATTACTCTAAATCAATCTTTTTTATTTCATCTAATAATGCTTTAGCTTGAATAATTTCAACTGACCTGTCTTTGAGTTCACTAAACCATTCTTCTGCTATTTCTAGTTTAAGGTTAATTCCATCCAATAAATTCTTAATTTCAGGAATTATATTTTTCAGTTCAAGAATGTCCATTAAGTTCTTTTTTAGAGATTCCATTTCTCTATTGAAATTCTTCATCTATTAATTTTTCCATCTTTTCCTCCATTTTCTTTAGCATATTTATGAGAATTAAATTTCTTATCTAATTCCAACATCTGGGGCACCTGTGGATTTTATTCTATTTTTCTCTTGATTGTAGGTCATATTTACCCGTTTCTTTGTAATCTTATGATTTTTTTTTTTTTCTTTTTTGGTGGTACGCGGGCCTCTCACTGTTGTGCCCTCTCCCGTTGTGGAACAAGGCTCCGGACGCGCAGGCTCAGCGGCCATGGCTCACGGGCCCAGCCGCTCCGCGGCATGTGGGATCTTCCCGGACCGGGGCACGAACCCACGTCCCCTGCATCGGCAGGCGGACTCTCAACCACTGCGCCACCAGAGAAGCCCCTTATGATTTTTTATTGTGTGCTGGACACTGTTTAGAAGAACTATAAACACTGAAGTAAACACAACTTTCCCAAGAGATGGCATACTTTTCTGTCAGTTTTTTTTTTTTTTAAACCCTCTACCAGTCTGGCAGTTATATATTCAATTTATGACTTAAACTGAAAATTTAACATTATCTCTAATATTTTATCCCTCTTTTTAATAAAAGATCTTTACCTATGATGACCTCTCTTGACTTGTACGTCAATATTGACTGATATTTTAGCTCCACCTTGTTTTTACACTCCTAATGTTAGCCCTTATTATCATTAATGCAATTCATGCTTGTTTAGATTCACCCACATATTTACCAATTTCCCTATTCAGAATTCCATTCCTTTTTGCATTTCATTCCTTCCCTCTGGTTGTTTCCTTTTTCCTGAAGTAGTGCCTCCAGTGAGAGTCTGTTGGTGGTAAACTCTGTTTTCTTGTGAAAACACTTTATTTCACCCCAAATCCTGAATAATGATCTAGCTGGATATACCATTCTAGGTTAATAATTCTTTTCCACCAACACTGAAGAATCCTCTGGATTCTATTATTGCTGTTGAGATATGAGATGTCGGTCTAATTGTTGTGCCTTGTGGATAACCTGACTTTTCATTCTGGCTATAGTTAAGATCTTTTCACCTTTGGAATTCTGCATGTGTCTACATGTGTAATCTGGGGGGTGGGGGACGCTCAGCACTCATCAAACTTTCTGGTTCTTAAGATGTGTGTCTTTCATCAAACCAGAAAAGTCTCTGTCATTATCGGTTTGCTTTTTTTGTTTGTCTAGTCTTAGTTTGTTTAGTTTGTTGGTTATCTATCTGTATAGTGCCTGTCACTCATTCTCTCCTTTTTGAACTCCTGTTAGATGACGAGACATACGTCAGACCTCCTCGTTTCACACTCCACGTCTTTAAACCTTTCTTCTATATTTTCTCTTTTGTCCTTTGTGCTATCATCTGGAAATTTCCTCAGGTCTCTCCAGCTGAGGGCTCAGGAAATGTTTTCAGTAAAGAGCCAGAGAGTAAATATATTAGGTTTTGGGAGCCACATACAGTCTATGTAGAATATTTTCATTTGTCTCTTTTTTTAAACAACCCTTCAAAAATGTAAAAACCATTCTTTCCATGCAGGCTGTAAAAAATAAGCCACAACCAAGATGTACCCCACAAGCCATTGTGTGCCAACTCCTGATCTAACTCATTAATTCTCTATTCTGTGTCAAAGCGGTTGTGTATCCTACCCACTGAGTTTTAATTTCAATGACTATTTTACATTTCCAGAAATTCTATTGACCCTTTTTAAAAATGTGTCTGATTTTTACGATAGCACCTATTCTTTCTCACGGTTTCTATTCCTTCTCTTCAGGTGTTTAGTTTGTTCTGTCTGCTGATTCTTGCTCATAGAGGAATAGTAGATTGTTTCCTCCCATGCTTTATAATTCTGTATTGAGTTCATTTTTAGTTGTGCTTTATTTCTGGGAAATCTATGTGGTCTGGGTTGAGGACACGTCCCTCCAGAACAGTTTCTGTCTTCCAGATACCTCTGTCATACTATCAGCCTTACACCACTTTTTATGTCAATTCTCAGTCTGGAGATTCTCCAAGATCCCACAAGTACTGTAAATTTGAACACAAAACTCATATGAAGGGAAATCCATGGTCATGAGTTCTCAGTGAATATTCCCTTCCCCAACCAGCTCTGGATCTTGCTAAGAGAGACATCTCTCTGGTGTGCTCACAGGTAGATTTTTTTTCTACTCTATCCACTCCTTTAGTGAATGTTCAACCCTTTGAAGATCCATACTCTTATCTGGTGTCTCAGTTTAACACTCACAGGCACAAGGTTCTTTCTCTTATCTTTGTGGAAACTAAAATGCAAGTTACTAAAACTGGAAAACACCCTAAGGGGCTATAGCCTCAGACTGCTCATCAGATGCTTTTTCAATCCCCAACCTCCCCTGCCCCCACCCTGATTTTTTATTTTAATAAGGATTTATCTTTCTTGAGAGTGAAATATGCATTTTGTAGCAGGGGGGTTTTATATTGCTCTAGTCTTCTATTTTGCCAAAACCAGAGATCGCCCCCAGTCTTTTGTCTATGCATGAATACACATGCTTACAAAAGTGGGATATATGTTCTTTTTTGTAATCTGATTTCTTCCACTTATGACAAGAACAGTGTAATGCCCCACATCATTAGACGCTATACTACATGATCATCAATAACGGAATACAGCAAGACCATAATTTATTTAACCAGTCCCCTTGTGTTAGACATTTGTTTCCAATGTTTCACTATAATCAAAGCTATAACAACTATTTTTGTAGCTATCTTTGCCTACATCCACAGTCATTTCCTTAGAAAGAAAATTTCAACATAGGTCAGAGCAAGAATATCTTACCATTTTAAAAATTACTGTCTACGAGAAAGATGACCATTTATCCTCCCACCAACAATACAGAGGGCATCCGTTCGCCAATAATGGTGTGACAGAAATGGTTATTACTCCACGAGAATGTACTTGCTCTCCTACATTTCCCACTCTGCCTTACAGTTTGGCTGCAGCCGTTAAGACTAGTTCTTGCCAAAGGGAATGTGAGTAGAAGTAAGGTATCCTTTCCAGTACAAGGCAGTTAAGAATAGCCATGGATTCTTCTTCCCCCCACCACTCGAGAGACTGAAAGCAAAAAACTCTAAAACTATGAAGTGGCAAGATAAAAGCAACCCAGACTCGAGTCACCACTGGAGAGGAGCCACAGAAGAGCGTCAACTGAATTGTGAAGAGTGAGAAATAAACTTCTGTTATGTTAGGCCACTAAGATTTCAGAGTCTACTGCTGCAGTTAAGCATTAATTAACCTAATTAATCCAACCGAATGCCTTTTTTTTTTAAAGAAGACAGTTGGATAAAATGTCATTCTATTGTTTTAATTTACCCCTTATTATTGGAGGTCGAACAATTTTTGCTCATTGAGTATCTGTACTTCTCTTTTCATGCACTATCAGTTCATGTGTTTTGCCAATTTTTCCATCTCTAAATGTTTTTTCTTTTCTTTTTTTTTTTTACATTAGTCTGCTGCCCATAATCACCCTTCTGCTGAACTTCCGCGATCCTCTATAATCAAGGATGGCTCTACCTACATGCCCTACTTCAAGTATTCCACGTACGTTCAGTGAATCTTTCAAGCTCAACCGTACACAAAGAACGAGCTGGCTCAAGTTGTGCTCTTTCTCCAACCTTCTCCATCTCACTTGCCCAACAGACTCACTGGACACTTGGAACAGCATTCTTCCTCTTTTCCACCTATCCCACTTATTCTCTGGGGCCATTTTAGAGGCCCACCTCTTCCATATAGTTTTCTCTAACTACACTTGATTTCTGAACTCTCTAAATTCCCACTGTATTCAGTATTAGAGGATTCAGAATTTGATCAACTGTTCATTAGTTTCATTTAAGCAATTTGTTTCGCTCCAGCTGGACTTAAAAACTCCTTGTAGAATGAAACTATTTTTCTGACCTCTTTTGAAATCCCTCTGCAAAATATCACATAGTTCTGGGTTCCAGGTCACTGCTCAATAAATAACAATACTAGATGAAAGTCTTAGTTTACATTTTCATTTTCAATCAAGTTTGAGATTTAGAGCCTATACAGTCTTGGTTCAAGGAAAATGAAACACTGTAAAATAAAGAGAGAGAATTTCACAGCTAGGAGGAGGCTTGAAGGCCATCTGGACTTGCAATTAGACTCTCTGGCTCAGGACTCAACTTTGAGAATTTAAGAATGTTACACAATTTCCTCCTTAAAGTGATACTGAAAATTCCTACTTACCTCCGGGGTTATTGTGAGGATTAAATAAAATACGATAGATTAAATTAAAAATCTATGGGACACAGCTAAAGCTGTGCTGAGAGGAACATTTATGCATGAAATGCTTACATTAGCAAAGAGGGAACGTCTCAAATCAATATCCTAAGCTCCTACGTCAAGAACCTAGAAAAAGAACAAAATAAACCCAAAGTAAGCAGAAGGAAAGAAAGAATAAAGAGCAGAAATCAATGAAACAAAAAACATAAAAACAAAAGAGAAAAATCAGTAAAACCAAGAGGTTTGTCAACAATTTTGACAAACCTGCTCAAGACTGACAAAGAAAGAGATACAAATTACCAACATGGGGAATGAAACAGGGGATATCACTACAGTCCCTGCAGGCATCAAACGGATAACAAAGGAAGACTATAAACAACTCAACACACATAAATTGGACAACTCAGATGAAATGAACCAATGCCTCAAAAAACACAAACACCACAACTCACCCAATAGGAAACAGATAATTAGTCCTATAACTATTAAATAAATCGACTTTGTAATTTTAAAACTCCCCAAAAAGAAATGTCCAGCCCCAAAGGCTTTCACTGGAGAATTCTACTACGTGTTTAAAATATCAATACCTATTCTACACAGTCTCTTCCGGGGGGGGCAGCGGGGAGATTCCCGGTCCATTTTACCAACCCTGATACCCAAACCAAAGAGAGCACCAAAAAAGAAAACTACAGATAAATCTCTCTCATGAATATAGACAAAAAACACTGAACAAATATTAGTGAACAGAATTCAGTAATATATAAAAAGAATTAAATTATATTGCACTTAAGTAGGGAAGTGTTATTTTATATAGGTAATCTTATCCAGAAGCAAGAACATTCATTCTCTCCATTTATTCACACCTTTATTTCTATCAAATAGTTCGGTCATCCTCATCCCTGCCCCAACGTCTCATATTAAGTTAATTTGTATTTTGTATAATTTACTCATCCGATCTCCTGGTTCTCCACCGCAACAGCTCATTCTCTGGTTCCTTTTGCCACTCCTTAAATACAGTTGTTCCTCAGGGGTTTGTCCCTTGTCCTCTTCTCTCTTTATCTTCATTTACTGGAGCTTGCCAGTAGCTTCAATTAGCACCCCCTGATTGGGTGATTCTCAAATTTACCTCTCTAACCTTGATCTCCCTTCTGATATCTCTTTTCCAATGGCCAGCAACACAGACATCTACACCTCAATGTTCCAATGGCAGCAAGGGTACATCTCCTCTGAGTATAAGGAGGTTATGTTAGTAAGTGTCTTCTCCCAACAAAGAGGGAAAAAAAGTTCGTAGTACTTGTGCACAGAGATTTATCCTTCAGATCACGGCCGAGGCCCTACTTTTCACTCTTTCCCTAATCAAAATTTTTTTGCTGATAAATGGAAAGTAGAATGCTTCATATGTTAGCCACTCACTTGAGGGCTTGAAACCAGCTATGTTCTTGGAAAGCTGGAATGGTAAGTAATTCAAGTCAAAAATCCAGACGATAAACTGAGAAGTCATCTGGGGCTTAAGAGTTCTCATCCGGAGTTCTGCATATGCTTGTCTTGCCCCTTCATCTCCTCCCTCCTACGCCTCAACACACCCGTGCCCTCCACCATCTCTACCATCGCTTCCTCTTTCAGCGCCTTCTCTGCTAACATTCCTTATCACCACGGCGAACTCTTCCGTCATCCGTGGGAACATTACCAGCAATGAGGACCTTGCTTTCAAGCATCTGCTGATATGATAACCATCCTACTGACTCGACTTTTCTTCTTGTAAAACTAAAACACTCTGATATTGAAACTTCCTATCATGGATTTGGCATATCACTGTTTATTTAGGTCTTAATGCCTTTCAACAAAGTTGTATAATCTTCCTCATTAAAAAATAAATAAATAAATAAACTGAACTAAAGTAAAACACTCAATGGAAGAGAGAAAGAAAACAGAAGGGAGGAAACAAGGGAATAAATAGCTGGTTCCACTTGGGCTGCTGCTATGCATTACATCTGAAACGTATGAAGGGAGAACGGAGCAAGAAGCAGAGAAGCCAGATACCTTCCAGATGTTCCCAAATGAAACCTTCAACTGACTTTAATATATTAAATAACTATAATAACAGCTAACGTCTATTGAATGTTTACTGTGTGCCAGGTTAGACCTACTGTATTCCTTCACGCACTTTATCTTCACAAGAATCCTGTGAAGTAGGTATTACTGTTATTCCCACTTTATACACCAGGAAACCAAAGCACAGAGCTTAGGTAACTTGCCCAGGGGCATCCATATTGAGTAAAACTTGGATTCAACTCAGTTACTCTAAGGCCCCCACTCTCTCTGTCTTAACCGTTATGATCAACTGCCTGTGATGTTAACTCAGGGAACACAGAGCACAGGCACATCATGCATAAATTCATTTTAAATTCTCCATATTACTACAGCTGTACTGTAACCGCAGATAATGAGTTGTAATTAAAGCACATGGTAATACTATTCCAAACCTAAAGCCAACCTTATATTCGTGTTTGTTCCTCTGCTAAACAAAACGAGAAAACACTATACTCAGAGCGCATGACCCACCTGTGCATCTGTGCCGACAGTACTGCATGAGCCCATCAAGACGGCAGAATCCCATGACACCCAGGAGCAGGTTCGACAGAACCGTCTGTACATTGCTGCCGTTACTGCCATCGCCACAAGCCTTTCAAACTAGATAAAGATAGTTCTGCACAGAAAATCATTTCAGTAAGGTTGTTGAAAGCAATGTTTCAGAGATTTTTAAATACTACAACAACCCCAAAGAACACGATTTCCTGATTTCCTGCTAAGCACAAGCATGACAAACAGCCTGTTACCTAGTACCTCGTTCAAAAATCAGGATGTTAAAAAGCTAAACAAATTAAACAAGCTAAAATACACTTCCCAATACTAGCCCTACTATTACGACTCTGACTTCTCTCTTCTATGGTTCAAAATAACAAAAGGCACTTTCCAGGGAAGCCAACTGTTGTTAAAAAATGACTTGTAAGAACTGAACGTAGGCAATTCACAAGTTACAGGAGAGCGAGGTCATGTGTTTTTCACAATACAACCACCGCAGTTTATTTACTGGATAATTTAACCTGGGTGTAAAACAAAGGAAATAAAAAGTTGTCAGCAATTAAAAACCAAAATCAGGTGAGAAAAACTGGTTGTGCATTGACATACTTAACTGAGTTACGAGTCAAGATTATGATACAATCACAAAGAACCACAGAGTTGAGCCACCCTTATTACAGGGCTTTGAAAAAAAGGAAAAACAAGTATTGCTTGGTCTCAAGAACAGATTTCTAAGTCCAAAGGTGTTCCACAGATGCCCCTAGCAGACACAAAAGGAGCTCACCAGTAAGTAATAAGCGTTAATTCCGCTGCTCAACTGTGTATAGATATTAACAAGCAAACTAACATTCTTGATTAACCCAGGTCACAATATTGCTGCATTTAGTCAGCAATAAACCTGAACCCAAAAGTCTCAACTCCCAGCATAAGTCCTCAATTGGAAAATTATGCCAATTCCTGTATCTGTTTCCCTTCCCACCAGTTTGATAACAACCCACAAATCAAAATCACATTGTCTCACAAGTCAGTTTTTAACTAGGGTTACAAATCAGATGCACAACTCAGCCAAGAATGTTTTCACATGATAAACCCAGGCCCACCAAACATTAACTGAATCAGAATTCCCAAGCATGGGGCCCAAGCTCCCGCGGTTTGACAAAGCTCCCAGGTGATTTTAATGCAGAGCACACAACTCAATAAACTCAAAAGTATTGGTCTAACAAAGAACTGATGACAATCCTCATTCAGATTGATGACATCTGAAACAGTGTAATTATAGACAACTAAGGAAGTCAAAGAGCAATATACCTTATTCATGCAGGAAGTCTATAGACTACATCACAGACTTTTGGAAGACGTGGGGGGTAGACCTTTCACTTGTTATAACTATATATATAGATAACACACTTTACATATACTTTCTCATTTCATCCTCACATCAACCATCTTGGGGGTAGGCTTGTTTTTTCTACTTTGCAGAAAAATAAGTGTGAATCCCAAGGTTAGGTAACCTACTTAAGGCCATACAGCAATAAGGTGAGGAGCCCAGATACAAATCCAGGTGTCCGACCTGCACCCTGCTACCCACGTGTTTACTATTTGTTTACTTAAAAGACTCATTTTGGCTTTGTTCATTTACAATAAGCATGTATTGCTTTCATAATTAAGAAAAATATTATCTTGCTGCAGTCACTTCAAAGTACACCACATTAGACTTTTCCATAAATAATGTGACAATTAGCTTTTTAGAAAAAAATAAAGTTGAATTCCTGCATGACAAACCAAATCCCAAAATAAGTCCCAGATGGATTCAAGAGGTAATTATAATAAATGAAACCACAAAAAGAACAAAAGGAAAACATAAATGTAATTTCACCACAAGCTAACTACAGCCACTTTTACAGGAATCTAGGCAAAAGTGGAATCCATAAAAGTTCAACAAATCTGACTATATAAGAATCAAAGGCTTCTACATATATATTTTTTTTAAGTTGAGATTCAGTGAAAAGATTGGTGGAAGCATTTACAACACAGCATTACTTTCACAGAAGTAAAAGCAATACAATCGTGGTCAAAGGAAATAAGCAGGAAGCTACACAAAAACAAAGGGCCCAAATGCTAAACATTTTTAAATGTTTAATCATCCCAGCAATCAAAGAAGTGTACATTTAAAACAAGACACAGTGACATTTTCCACCTATAAATCAGCAAAGAACAGTAAAATTACAGTATCTGGTACTAAGGAGGGTACATTCCCATACTCCGGTGCTGGGAAGGAGAACCCACACTCCTTTCTGGAGCACAGTTTGGCCTTAAGCAATAAAAGCCCTGAAATGGTGCCTTCACTTTGACCCTACAATTCCACTTCCAGAAATTATTCTTAAGAAAGAATCATGAACGAGAAAAAAGATTTAATATCAAGAATATCCACATTACAAAGTAAACCATTTAGTATAATAAAGTACAGTACATCTCTGTACTCCGCTGGCAGCTACAGTGACAGGTACTCTTACGTTGTATTAGTAGGAATGTAAACTTGCCATCTGTAACAATTTAAAATATTCATATCTTTGACTCAGCAATTTCACTTTCTAGGAATGCATTCTATGTGAACAAAGATTTGTATTATTGATATAAAAATGTAATCACCAAGCATTCTTTACAATAGCAAAAAAAATTATAAATTAAATGTCCAAGATTAGGAGGAAGGTTAAATATTAAGTATGATAAATCCATGTCATTAATATGATTATCACTCTGTCATTAATATGTTATCTCTCTGTCAATAAGCTTTTCAATCATTTTAAATCAAATGGGAAAATGTTCACAATATGTGAAAAATACAGATTCCACTGTATGGAAGGAGGAGGTGTAAAAACGGGTTTTTTTGTTTTGTTTTGCTTTTTAAAACAGGTTTTTTTTAAATAAGATCTTCAGATCGATTTTGCTGAAGAGTCTTTCTGGAACAGTCAACTTGATGTGCAAGTGCCTAGAGCATAAACTAATTTCTCTAAGGGTTTCTATTCCTCAAGAAAATAAGATTTTCACCTTATGCTATGGAGGCATACAATTGATATCATTAGTGCTCTAGTCTCCCTAAATGAGACAGAAAACTCAAGTAGAAGTTTGCTAAGCAATACGTAAAAATCAGCTTTATGACTCAGGCATCCAACTTCAACCTGCATGGGTGAATTCAACTTGAGACTCCGATTCCGTCATACCTTTATCATTACTACCATCTTTCTGATTCATCAGGCCCCCTAACTTCATAATTCCTATCTTTCTTTTTTTCTTTTCTTTTTTTTGGGGGGGTGTACGCAGGCCTCTCACTGTTGTGGCCTCTCCCGTTGTGGAGCACAGGCTCCGGACGCGCAGGCTCAGCGGCCATGGCTCACGGGCCCAGCCGCTCCGCGGCATGTGGGATCCTCCCGGACCGGGGCACGAACCCGTGTCCCCTGCATCGGCAGGCGGACTCTCAACCACTGCGCCACCAGGGAAGCCCCATAATTCCTGTCTTTCTTGACTCATGTGTTTCTTATCCTTTTTAAATTCATAAACTAAAGGGTAGACTATATGACCTCAAAGATCCTTTGAGATCCTAGGACCCCGCCGACTTAAAACTGCCTTGCACACAAAAAGCACATACATACTGTTTACTGGGGGGGGAGGGAAATATTACCAACAAATAAACTCAAGGCTATCCCCAAGACCTCCTTTTGTTTCACCTCCAAAATTTCAAGCATAATGCTTTCTTTTAAGGCCCCCCTTAATTTTCCACTGAATCCGATAATAATAATTTGGAGTCCTCACCAACTATCTTCTCCATTTTAAGCCACAATGCCTTTATACTTTACAGCTTCACTTCAGAAATAAAGGAGGTCAGGCTGGGAAGAGTAAGTCAAGGTTGGAAAAAACCCAGGATACAAAAAGATTTTAGGGGCTTCCCTGGTGGCGCAGTGGTTGAGAGTCCGCCTGCCGATGCAGGGGATACGGGTTCGTGCCCCGGTCCGGGGAAAATCCCACATGCCGTGGAGCGGCTGGGCCCGTGAGCCATGGCCGCTGAGCCTGCGCGTCCGGAGCCTGTGCTCCGCAGCGGGAGAGGCCACAACAGTGGCCAAACCGCAAAAAAAAAAAAAAAAAAAAAAAATTTTACCAGTCTGGAATATCTAAGCAGATAACATTTAAAAGAGATAAAGGCAGAGTTCAGCACTTAGATCCCAAAACTACAGGGAAGTGATTTAGCTTAATAACAGCGCACACGCACACACGCACACGCGCACACGCGCGCGCACACACACACACACACACAGAGTTGTGATTTTAGTTGACTATAATTTCAGTGAATCAAGAATATATGACTATCACCTGTTTTTCCTGGGTTTTTTTTTAAACAAAGTATAGTGTCAAAAACAAAAGGGTAAAAGTTACCCCACTCTGCACTCTGACACTGTATACTGAATACTGTACACTGTACTGAGTGCCACACTTTAAGAGGGACATTAACAAAGTGAATGCAGGGACGAGGACTAAGAAATTGGTGAGGGGGTTTGAAGCTGTCAAATAAGAAACAGCTGAAGGAAATGGGGATCCACAGCCTGTGGAGTACAAGACCTAGGAAAAGTATGGGAACCTTAAGGACCACAGAGGCCCTGAGAGGGAAGTAAATGAACCGAGGCAGCCGGCAGAGACCTTAGCAAAATGGAGAGCATATCTAGCATCTAAGGGAGATTACTACCATCAGAAATGTGAGCTCTACAGCACCAAAGCCTATAATTTTTTCTCAAGAAAAGCCAGAAAAAGAGATTTTTATGTGAAATCTCTGCATTTCTAAAAGCTGGCTCCCAATATAGGTCTCTGTGTAAGTTGGGTGGTCAAATGGTATGTGCACAGGCCTCACTTGATCCATGCACACTAATTTGCAACTCGTGTCTTGGGAAACGTGATGGCTGTCTTCCAACATCTGCAGAACTGTCAGAGGGAAAAGGAATAGACTTGTTCTACACAGCCCTAAAAGGTGACACTCACAGAAAGGCAAACTGCAGCTCAATAAGGAAAAGCGTCCTAAAAACTAGTCTGCAAATTAGAATGGGCTGCCCAGGGAGGTGCACATCACTGTAAGTATTCAAAGAGGGACAGGTCAGTAAATGTTATCGGCCAATTCAAGAATGCTGCCTCTTACTACATCTGGTCAAATAACTAAACCCCCCCAAGCCTCAGTTTTCTTTCCTACCTTCCTCCCCCCTCAAAAAAAGGAATACTGTAACATTTAGCCTCTTACCTCTCAGAGTTACTATAAAGATCAATATCTATGTGAGAAAAAAAATATATGAAAGTATGATATGATCGCCAAGAACTATAGTAATTTAAGACATTATTGTAATCTACCATCATAATGTATTTATGTATGTCTTATCTCTCTTACTATACAGGCTAAGGGCATATTCCAAATCTAATTCATTTTTTTAAATTCCTCACTCAGAGTACCAAATATTTGTTGAAAAAGGGTTTAAAAGGAAGTTGGAGGAGACGGTTAAAATGATGACAATATAAGAGGAGAAGATAAACAGTCAACAAAGCAAACATCCAGGGGGTTAATCATTAATAACACTGATCAGTCTAAAAGGTATTGGGCACAGTCAAACGGAGAAATACACAAAAGTAGCAACATGTGTGTGAAGGGGCGATACTCTAAGGCAGGCATTGGCAAACTACAGCCAGCTGCCTGTTTCGTAAATAGAGTTACATTAGAATACAGCCTTGCTCATTCAGTTATGGATTGCACCTGTGTATTATTGTATGTACATACTGTATATATGTACTATGTATCAATATATGTTGTTTTCAGTCTAAAACAGCAGAGCTGAATAGTTGCAAAGCCTAAAATACTCACTATTTGGCTGTTCACAGAAAAAGTTTGCCTACTTTTCTATAAAAGTACTCCCAGGTTACAAACCACAGAACGCTGAGACATAGTTCATCTTCCCTATGGCTCCATCCCTGCGATTTTAATGGGTCATTTTGGTACACGTGAGCAGAATCCTACACTAAACATCATGACCTAAGAGCAGAGGAGGTAAATATGTCACTGAATGGGGTCTTCATTTTCCTCTTAAATGCCCAAGATGATAAAATTTTTAAGACTGCTTCTTTTCCACCTAGTAATATCACCAACGAGATCTGAAAAACTCCAGGTGTACAAGGAGTGTGGAACTGGTTCAAGCAGGAAAAGATCACGCTTAGAGGTGAGCCTCCCCGTCTCTCTTGAGTTCTCGAACTCCGTCTGCTTGAGCTCCACTACTTCAAGGAACCTACAAATAGATGAAAAATCCTTTCTTTCCTCTTAGTTACCCGATCATTACCGGTTCTCAAAAGAAACAACTGCCGAAAATTAAGAGGAAAAAACCAAAATGAAGATAAATATGTGAACCGAAGTTTTCTAAGCTAAACTTAATATCCAGCAGAAACTAGTGCACAGTTTTACGACTTTATGAAAGGTTCATATCCCCTGCCTCACTCTGAAGTAATTATATGCAAAGACATTCAAGTCTCTACCAACAGCAGATCCGGAGGGATCTTCATTTGTCTCCTAATACCTGAATCTCCTTCTGCTTCAGGCAGTATCTCCAACCCTCCCCCACGGGACCATCTACCAGTCTTGGCTCAGTTAGGGACGCCCACACACAGCCCACACAGCCAAGGCCTCACTCCTGCACCACCCTTCAGTGAGTTTTCATTCAACAGCCAGCCTAAAGCCCTGAGGGAAAGGGCAGGCCCCTGTCTAATCCCCATACATTCTTCTGATGGCGTCAAGCCATCCTTTGAATCTCCCCCCTTCACCCCCTGGAAGTCTACTTCTCAGGCTTCACTTTACCCCTGACTCATTTCTCTCAAACCTGTTTGCTTCAACTCTTTGTATTCACGGGTTAAAACTCTGAGGCCTCATCATAAAAAGATTCCAACTACACACGCTAAGCAGGTTTTCTTCCCCTTAGTAAAGTGAGGCGTGGGGACCTGAAGACGCAAGCTCGGCAATCGTTTGTCCGGAGGTATGCCCCCCGGAGAGCAGGGGCCACCTCTTCAAGTATTACATAAACCGTGTTTCAAGTATTCTGAAGATCCACGATTCGAATCCTCTTCCGGAAAGCACTGAGGCCAGTTTCCCTCATATCAATGTTTATGAGTACTAACCACTCCTCACAAGCAGATCAGGAAATTCCCACAGGAAAAGGTATTTTTAACACACCAAGTATGAGTTTAAGAACACGGGTCTTCTTTCACCCTGAAATATTTAAAAGTCTCCCCGGTAAAAGTTGCTGAGAACGCTGAGCTCCACTCAAGACTATCAGGACCACCCAGGTTACGATCCCAGGCACTCAGTACAGTTAGAATAACTGAACCAGAGTGCGAGACACTGGCTGAGCAAAACGGGGGGAAAGGCCGTCTCCGCGACTACAATGCACAGATTTTTTAAAAAACGAAAGAAAACATGGGGAGCCCAGCCTTCAAAAATGAAGCTACCTAAATTGGAGAAAGAAAGCGAGGAGAATATAAGGAGACCTCTTAGATAAGCCACATATGGGGAAAAAAACTGGACATGTGTTCTGCCTCTCCTCCTCCAAAGGAGCGGAACCGAGAGGACTTGATGAAGCCCCTTAGAATTTCTGAAAAGAAAAGAGGGGGGAGGAGTCCATCAAATTCAAGTCTTTTGAGAGCCACCCAAACCTAAAAAGGTTCTGAACCACTGGCTCAACGTGGAGAAGAGAAACAGCCTCTCTGCAGTCTGGCAGCCCTGCCCGGTCTCCATAGGGTTCCGGATTCGCACTGAACCGTGCCGGGTAATCCGAATAACTCGGCTAAGATTTCAGCCGTGTAGACGCGCACTCCGCAGCCCCTCTCCTGCCCAAGCAGCGCTGGGCCCATCGCTTCAGAGCCTGGGCCCCAGGGCCCCAGAAGCACAGAACAGCAGCACCTGGACCCTTGGGCAGGAAGTGGCTATTCTGACTATGGGCTCCTCATGAAAGGATGTGAGCCTGGTGAAAAGAGCCAGAGGAAGAGCAGCTGCTGGCGGCTGTGTCTGAATGCAGCAGAAAGCAGACCTGGGAGTGTGTGCACGCAGAAAAGGGGAGGGGGGCAGTTCGGGAGGCCCCTTCGTGGACCGAAGATGCTCTGCACAAACAGCTGGACAAACAGCGGGGAAAGGAGGTGAGAGGGCTGCACAGCTGAGGCCGAGCCTTTAGAAAAAGGGGTGGAGGTGGGTGCGAGGAAACTGGGACTATAGGGGGCGTCTGGGGGTGGGGTGGTCGCGTTTAGACCCCCCCAAAACCCCCGAGGGGGCCCGTTACCCCTTACCCACCCCCCTCGCTGGTGGCTAAGGCTCTGGAAGTCCTCTCCCGAGACGTCTGAGAAGGCCTACTCCGAGGCTGCACGCCCCCGCCGCACCGGGCAGCAGCCTCTCGCCGGCTCCCGCGGCCCCAAAGCGGCCGGCCCCGGACGCGGCCGGCCCCGGGATCCCTACCACGAGCCCCTTCCGGGCTGCCGCCCCGGCTGCTCCGGGCTCCCGCCGCCGCCAGGAGTCCTACCGGCTTCCAGTTCAGGGACGAGCCGCCACCGCCGCCTGCGCGAGACTCGGGTTCCCAAAAGCCGCTCTCGCCGCCTGCAGCCCGCCTTCCAGGCCGCGCCGGATCCTCAGCTCCCCCTGCAGGCTGGCAGCCATTTCCGACCAGCGCCGGCGGAACTTGCCGAAGTGCGCCGCGCCGGAAATGGCCGAACCCGGGCGCTCGCGAGCGGGGTGGGGTAGGGGCGCGAGGGGAGCGTGGGGGGCGGGGAGTTGGCGGTGGGCGGGGGAAAAGGGGGCGTGGTGGGGGCGTCAGCAACTTTGCCGACCGCGCCCGAAGGGCCGCCAAGGCCTTGAGCACCGCGAGCGGCCGCGCCGGGGATTGTGGGAGACGCCCGCGGGGAGGAAGCGCGTGCCCGCCCCTCTGGGCCCTCAGACCCGCGTCCTACCAATGCCCCTCACCCTTTCCGAAAAACCTCTCCGGGGGGTGCGAAGAGAATGCTCCCGCCGGTTCTGGATCGCGTTCTGACTCCAGAACCTCAGCCGCTTGGAGCGGCCCGGTGAACTTTAGGTCTAAAAATAAAGCCATCACCACAGACAAGGCCTTCCTCAGCGAGCTGACCGGTCTCCGGCAATGGTCTGGAGTTGTGAAATACTCTGATTATTTAACAACAAAGAAAAGGCCGGACGGCGTGAATGCCTAGGGAAAAAAATCCCGGGGCTTTGCAAAAACAATGGTTTAGTCCAGTCGTGTTGGCGTGATCAACCAAAACTGGGAGGAAAAGGCGATGCGGTCTGAAATACTTAAGAGCCAACCCCTGTGAGCGGAAAAGCGTACATATTCCTACAGCCCTAAGAGACGCGTCGCTGTCAACTTCCACACTTGCAAAGTCAGGACAAAACTTTTTGTTTAACTGAAATGATGGGAGTGGGTGAAGGAACTCCACCAATCCTGGAAGACACACCTGATTATTAATGCTCACTCAGGAATGCGTTTAAGCCATTATTTAAAATCCGTAAATGCAATATGATCTAAGATCAAATTTGGGGCTTCCCTGGTGCTGCAGTGGTTAAGAGTCTGCCTGCCAATGCAGGGGACACGGGTTCAAGCCCTGGTCTGGGAAGATCCCACATGCCGCGAAGCAACTGGGCCCCTGAGCCACAACTACTGAGCCTGCGCGTCTGGAGCCTGTGCTCCGCAACAAGAGAGGCCGCGATAGTGAGAGGCCCGCGCACCGCGATGAAGAGTGGCCCCCGCTTGCCACAACTAGAGAAAGCCCTCGCACGGAAATGAAGACCCAACACAGCCATAAATAAATAAATAAATAAAATTTAAAAAATAAAATAAAATAAAATAAAAAGATCAAATTTGCTTCAACTTTTTTGAAACATGCTTTTAATTTCCAAAGGGCGGGGCTTCTACTCCAGGGTTTTCCAACCAGGGAACCCGACACACACCAGGACCCGAACAAGCTGGGGAGGCAAGGCAGGGGCGGGCTGGGATCCCCGTACTTGGGTGGTCTGTACGTTAGACAAACTGCACGCCCTGAGACCCCTCCACATTTGCCCAGTCTCATCCACACACCTTTCCTGGTGGAGCCCAGAGGCTGACATGGGACAGTTTGGGCTAAGGCTTCCATTTGCAAAACAAAACTTTTAAAAACCTAGCAACCGGGCTTCCCTGGTGGCGCAGTGGTTGAGAGTCCGCCTGCCGATGCAGGGGACACGGTTTCGTGCCCCGGTCCGGGAAGATCCTACATGCCGCGGAGCGGCTGGGCCCGTGAGCCATGGCCGCTGAGCCTGCGCGTCCGGAGCCTGTGCTCCGCAACGGGAGAGGCCACAACAGTGAGAGGCCCGTGTGCCGCCAAAAAAAAAAAAAAAAAAAAAAAAAAAAAAAAGACTAGCCTAAAGTTGTTCTTTTTTTTTTTTTTTCTTCACACTTTATCTTTTCGGCTCTCCTGCAGAGGTCTGCGGCAGCAGGCAGGGTCTGGCAGTGTGGGAGGAGACACAACAGAAGCCCAGAAGCCAGGGCTGGTTCATCACCAAGCACTGGTTCATCTCCACGCGGACAAAAGAGGGCCTGCAGATAGCTGCTTCCTGGCGGACTCATCCTAACTGTCTTCTTCTACATCTGAGTGACTTAACATTGCTGCCCCTAACGCCGACTTATTTGATTCCAATAATAGTTCAAGATTTAGGGTGAAAAAGGATACCCAACCAAAATTTGGTCGAACCTTGACATCCCTAGAGCCCTGGGTGCTGCTGAGCACCTGCCTCCTTTGGATCTTGTGAGCCTCTTTTCTCCCACAGTTCATCTCTCTAGCTGTGATGTGGGCCCCTTTCTTTTCCTCTCAGCATTCTCTTCCTACCATCATCTCAACCTCGAAGCAGGTCCCTCACCGCATCGCCCCAGTCCCTATTTTCCAGCTGCACTGGAGACATCACCACCATCATCCTATGAATACCTATTTTATGAATACTAAGCTAAACCCTTTGTTGGCATTGTCTCATTTAAATCTTTGCAGGGTGATATCAGCTTACTGATAGGGAACCAACATGTCAAGAGGCTAAATAAATAAGGTGCCCAAGGTCACAGAGTGAAGTGCAAAGTACAGATGGAACTCCAAGTCTCCCCAACTTCAAAGTCAATATTCTTGACCAGAACAATCTGGTTGTCTCACCAGGACCTTAAGCTTAATGTATCCCACACTGAACTCATCTTTATCCCTTCCCCCTGTGCTCTCCTCAAATGCCCTTATTTATAATAGTGTGACCATTATCTTTCCTAACATAGAAACTCAAAACCTGGCATCATTTTTTTTTTTTTTTTTTTGGCTACGCCACGCAGCTTGCAGGATCTTAGTTCCCTCGGCAGTGAAAACACGGAGTCCTAACCACTGAACCAACAGGGAATTCCCCTGGTGTCATCTTTGACATCTCTCTTTACCTGCACGTTAAATCAATTTTCAAGACTTAAAGCCTTGATGTGTACGATCTCTACAATCTGTTCTCTGCAGTCTCACACCCAGTTCCTGGCTTCAAGTCCTCTCCTGGGCTGTTGCCTTACTATTTTAAGTTCTGGCTCAGGAAATACAATCACATTCACAGGGGCTCTCCTCAAGAAAGAAAGCCAAGACAACAGGACACACAATGAAGCTCATCTTCGCTGATATGAGACCTCTCAATATTATGACCTTTTACAACATATTGTAGGCTTCTAATAGCGGGAGCCTATGGGTCTTCTCTCTAAAGCATGGTCATAGGGACTCAGCAGTGCCCAGTCTCTTTATTTTTGGTTCCAAATTTTAAATTCCCAGAAAAGAGACATGACTGGCCTGGCTTGGGTCCCTTTTCCACCCCTTGATCCATCAGCCTTGGTTGAGCAGCCGGTGAACCTTGTCTAAATATAGCAGTTGGAGCCTCTCCTATAAATAGGGCTTGTTCCCAGAAAAGGAGGCATACACCATTCATCATTTGTTCATTCATTCATTCCATCAATAAGTAGCTGGGCACCTACCAAAATATATGCAAGGTTCTTTCATATATGCAACATGTCTAGAACATGACCCCGCCCTCATGCCATGAAAGTCACAACATAAAAAGATAAGAAATCGGACTTCCCTGGTGATGCAGTAGTTAAGAATCTGCCTGCCAATGCAGGGGACATGGGTTCAAGCCCTGGTCCGTGAAGATGCCACATGCCATGGAGCAACTAAGCCCGTGCACCTCAACTACTGAGCCTGCGCTCTAGAGCCCACAAGCCACAACTACTGAAGCCCGCATGCCTAGAGCCCATGCTCCACAACAAAGAGAAGCCACCGCATTGAGAAGCCCACGCCCTGCAACAAAGAGTAGACTAGACCCCGCTCGCTGCAACTAGAGAAATCTCGTGCACAGCAACGAAGACCCAACACAGCCAAAAATAAACTAATTAATTTTTTTAAAAAATAAGAAATCGGGCCTCCCTGGTGGCGCAGTGGTTGAGAGTCCGCCTGCCGATGCAGGGGATACGGGTTCGTGCCCCGGTCCGGGAGGATCCCATGTGCCGCGGAGCGGCTGGGCCCGTGAGCCATGGCCGCTGAGCCTGCGCATCCGGAGCCTGTGCTCCGCAACGGGAGAGGCCACAACAGTGAGAGGCCCGCATACCGCAAAAAAAAAAAAAAAAAAATAAGAAATCACTAGATAAAATCATAACAATATTCACCCCTAAGAGACCATCAATCCAATTATATGTAATGGAAGATAACTAACCACACCATATATAAGCCTCTGGTGGTAAAAGTAATCAGTACTAACATGTACATGTTCAACAAAACCAGTCCATGGCAGCAACACTAGAAACAGACAGAAACAGAATAAAAACCACCCAAATGTCCATCAGCGGTAGACTAGATAAAGTATAGTGTATGCACACAGTGGAATATTTTACGGCAATGTGAATGAATGCTTTGCAAATATACACAACAAAATTGATGAATGTCTCAGTGTTTAGCAAAAGAAGCCAGACATGAAAAAGTATATAGGGTATGATTCCACTCATAGAAAATATGAAAACAGGCAAAACTAATCTACTCTTAGGAAGTAATTACTAGAGGGGAACAAAAGGGGCTGCGTGGGCGCTGGTCCTGCTGTTTCTTGTTGGGGTTTTTTTTGTTGTTTTGCTTTTGGGTTTTTTTGTTTGGTTTTTTTTTTGAGGTACGCGGGCGTCTCACTGCTGTGGCCTCTCCTGTTGCGGAGCACAGGCTCCGGACGTGCAGGCTCAGCGGCCATGGCTCACGGGCCCAGCCGCTCCGCGGCATGTGGGATCTTCCCAGACCAGGGCACGAACCCGTGTCCCCTGCATCGGCAGGCGGACTCTCAACCACAGCGCCACCAGGGAAGCCCCCTGCTGTTTCTTGAGCTGGGTACAGTTACACAGGTGCGTTCAGTTTGTCCCAATCCATCAGGCTGTACACTTATCATATGTGTCCTTTTCTATATGTATGGTATCCTTCAATTTAAAAAGTTTTTTAGATTAAGTAATTAATGGTTAAGCCAAGGAGCCTTTAATCACCCTTGAACACTGTTGCTATGATTATCCTAGAGATGCCAATTACTGCTGGCCCCATCCGCCACCTTCTTAGAGACCCTAAACCCCGTCAGCCTTTGGAAAGAGCCGCCACTCCTACTGCACGGCCTCCTCCCCTCCAGCCCCAGCTGACTGGACTTGATCTCACCTGGACACGTGGGAGCCAGACACTTTGAAGCTGAGTCAGGTGATAGAGAGTGCTTCATCTAAGAAATTGCACAGATTTGAGGCAAAGAATTTCTGGACATATGCACAGTGATAAGCAAAGAAAGTTGATCTGCAGAAAATAGAGCCAATACACAGAAGGAAGTAAACAAACCTGTGGGAGATGGAGAGACACGCCCCAGAAGCTGCCTACTCTCCAGCTCTGGTACGCATGCGCCCCACCTGTCACTGGGTATCCATCAGATTGCTCATGTAACCATACGAGCACAAAAAAGAAAACCTTACTTATTTAAATTAGTGTGAACAGGTTTGTTTGTGGCACGTATTATCTCATTTCGTCCCTATGACAACCCTACACAGTAAGTACCATTACGATGCCCATTTCTCGGATGAGAAAACGGAAGCCCAGAGGGGGGATAAGTAACTTGCGCAAATCACACACCCAGTAAGTGATAGTGCCAGGATTTGGACCCAAGCAGTCTGATCCCGGAGCCTGAAATCTTAACAACTTGACTACGCTGCAGTGCGAGGGAAATGCTGAAAATGGCAACGTGAATTGCATGTTGCGTTAATGGATTTAACTAAGGCATCTGATTCTGTTAAATGGAGAAATGATAAAAAAAAGATTTAAAAACTGGCTGTCTGAAGAAGTTGGTAAGCACTTCTTTCACAAGGGAATTACAGTTTGAGTTGTAGATGCCAGAGAAACATAAAATGCATATAATGGGACAAATTATACTAAGTAAGACTGTGTTCTTATACCAGGAAATTGTTTATTTAAAAAATTTTAGCAAAACGCTCTCTTAGCGGGTCCCCACTGATTACCTATTTTCCCCAAAATGTTAATACCCAGGAGAAGGGAGTTTTCATGCTATGGAAGGAGAAACTGATGATAAAAGTTACTGCAAGTCTCAGGGAGGGAGGTGCCAGTTGTCAGTTTCCATGATGATGGCCAGGCCCCCAGTCCACTCAGCAAAGCTTCTAGATCAATCACAACCAAGCCACTGGTGACCCCCAGCAACCTTCAAAAGGTACGATTCAGGAATTATCAGTGAGTTTAAGTCAGATAAGAACTTGTTCTCTCCGTAATGCTTTGATTTTAAAAGAAAGTGCTGACAACCACTACTCAAGATCTTTTCTATATATGATTGAACACTTTTGTGGCTTATATTTAGAACAATGCATGACAATTTCTAGATTAGAGTTCCAAGGTGACACTTCTCTTTGGTACATCAATGCCAAAAAAGACAAAAGGTCATCTTCTGAGGCTCCACGGATAGCACTCTTTAGCCTGCTAAATGGCTCAGTCTGCAAGTCCTTGCTTTGAAGTTAAAAAGAGGCTGTTTTGTAATCTGGCAAAGGGTGGGACAGTTTGGGTGGTTTGTGATAATTTGTAGTAAGAACACTGAGTTTAACCTGAGGTCCAAAACAAAGCACGTATTATCATCAAAAAGAGGATTTAACTCATTTCCTCACTACCTTGCACGTGGCTGTGAAAAATAAGTTTTGCTAATAGGAACCTACTGTAGAGCACAGGGAACTCAACTCAATACTCTATAATGGCCTATATGGGAAAAGAATCTAAAAAAAGAGTGGATATATGTATACGTATAACTGATTCACTTTGCTGTACATCTGAAACTAACACAACATTGTAAATCAGCTGTACTCCAATAAATTTTTTTTTAAAAAAGAAAAATAAGTTTTGTACTAGTTTCACATCAGGAAGCTTAGCCTGAGGCAAACCTGTTGTCTACACAAGACATGTAATCTATAATGACCAATTAACATTCTAAAAGTTAGTTATTGTCTCTCAAATATAATGTATCTGTCTCTAAGTTCCCTTCTTCCCTCAAAAGCCTTCTCCCCTGTGTGTTTTTATTCTCTGCTCACCATGTCAGCACAGCTTTGCCGAGGCAGTCACACTGGACGATCAGTAGATATCAAAATGCCATCAAAGGGCTTCCCTGGTGGCGCAGTGGTTGAGAGTCCGCCTGCCCATGCAGGGGACACGGGTTCGTGCCCCGGTCCGGGAAGATCCCACATGCCGCGGAGCAGCTGGGCCTGTGAGCCATGGCCGCTGAGCCTGCGCGTCCGGAGCCTGTGCTCCGCAACAGGAGAGGCCACAACAGTGAGAGGCCCGCGTACCGCAAAAAAAAAAAAAAAAAAAAAAAAAAAATGCCATCAAAATTTCCTAAGCTTGCTCCTGGAAATTTCAAATAGTGATGCAAATGTTCCCAAAAGCAAATATACAGGCACCTAACATTTGCCCTAAATTAGGCCAGTGAGTAGTAAAAATGTGCCCAGTTAGGTACAACATGCCACAACATGGCATGAATGACTAGTTGAAGACCTTAATGCAGTGAGAGCTATAACCAGAAAAAAGACAAGTCAGGCCAAGCGCTGACGGCTGAGTTCCAATGTCACATTTGTAGGCAGCTCCATGACTCCAAAATTGTCCTAATACCAAAAGTTACTCATAGATTCAAAAAATCAACTGCTCACTACTTTCACTTAAAAATACTTCCTGTAAACAAGGCATTCCAACTGAAAATTAGCCAAGTGTCTTAGAGGTACTTAAAGAACATCAATTAACATCTTAGTTAACCAATTTGGCTGGACAATCAAAATTGAAAGAGCAATTTCCAAATGTAATCTTGCTCAAAACTTTTAAAATATATAACTTTTTAATAACATATGGGTTTATGTATTTTTTTAAAGTAGTTTCTGCTAACCAGATTTTCAAAAGAAAAATGTGGAGATTTTAAACCAATTCATGAAGGTTTGCAACAAGATTTTATTAAAGAAAAATACTATTTTCCCAAATATTCCTAAATATGAATTCTCAACCTAAATAGTGAGAGCATGATCCTAGTGGTCCCAGTCAATCCAAGAAAATAATCATTGACCCCTTCCTCAACCCAAGCCTTCAG
Organism: Mesoplodon mirus; assembly: GCF_964341445.2. NCBI lineage: Eukaryota > Metazoa > Chordata > Mammalia > Artiodactyla > Ziphiidae > Mesoplodon > Mesoplodon mirus. Next base: position 223,076,755 of record NC_138976.1, on the reverse strand, counting down.
AAGCCTTGCAAAGACTATGCCACAGGTCAAAAATGGAAGCAAATGAAAGTGTGACCACATTTCTACAAATATATCAATTCTGTGGTCCAAAACTAACACCCCAAAGCTCAACTCTAATGGATAATGTCGGATTATTTCACCCTCTTGTTACAAAGGGACACACATCATTACATTGTGTAGGTTATGAAGAAAAGCATAACTGTAAGGTGAAGAGGTGATTATTTAGTAAAAGGATGGCTGACGTAAGTGATGTAAATAATCAAAAAATATTTTAACCATATGTGAAAAGTGCTAAGTATGAAAATCCTTTAAAAGTTCAAATACTACATGCATTTGTATTATTTTTATGTACATTTAACTATGTTTCAATGATGCTCAATATTTCCTTATATTTCATACTTAATTAGCTTAAACAATAAGCATGTAAATGTTAGTAGGTACATAAATTAATAGCAAAAAAATCACAAAAACTGATAAATATTTGCCAACTCTATGGCTTCCTTCCAGCTCATGAGCACAATTTTATAAAATTGCTATCTTTATGTATCAACCATTTCCATTTCTCCTTTTTTCACTTACTTTGAATGGACTATTATGTGTTTCTACATGATTCTCATAGTCATCTCTAAAGACATTCCATGTCTGTCTCAGTGGTTCCTGAATGACAGTTTTTAGAGCAAGATCAAATAAAGTTTTCATCAGTCTACAGTTAAATGAGAAAAGCCAAGGCAAGTTAGTGAGTTTTTAATAAAGCTAATTTATTCAATTGAAAAGATTGTCCTTTGAGATTACGTCCTTTCCCTTTTCTTGTGTTAACATGTGTTTTTATGAAATTATGGTAATGGTAAATGGCAGTTTTTTCTTTATCTTCTTTATATGAAAAAATACTGAAACATACCTATTTTGCTGCCTACCACCATCAGTTACTTTTTATTTTACTAGTCCGTTAAATCCAAAAGTCAACTAACTACCAGTCTGTCTAAATACCCCCCTTCATGGCATTTTAAAGTATGAGCCCACACAGACACACTCAAGAAAATGTTTATGGAAAGACTCTGTGGTAGCAGACCTCCAAAATGTCCCCAGTGATCCCTGCCCCTGGTATTCACACCCTTGGGGTCCCCTCCCACTCTATACCAGGGATGGTGTGTGTGACCAAGAGAACGCAGGAAAAGTGATGACATGTCGCTCCTGAGATTAAGTTATACAAGGCTTTTCAGCTTTCACAATGGTTTCTCTCTTTCTTCCATCCCTCACTCTGGAAGAAGCCAGCTGCCATGTCATGAGCAACACTACAGAGAGGTCCTTGTGATAGGGAACTGAGGCTTCCTGCCCAAAGCCAGGTGAGTAAAATTGGGAACAGGGCTTCCCGGGTGGCACAGTGGTTGGGAGTCCGCCTGCCAATGCAGGAGACGCGGGTTCGAGCCCTGGTCCGGGAGGATCCCACATGCTGCGGAGCAGCTGGGCCTGTGCGCCACAGCTGCTGAGCCTGCGCTCCAGAGCCCTCGAGCCACAACTCCTGAAGCCCGGGCGCCTAGAGCCCATGCTCTGCAGCAGGGGAAGCCACCGCAGTGCGAGGCCCGCGCACCGCAACGAGGGGGAGCCCCCGTTCGCCGCAACTAGAGAAGAGCCTGCGCGCGGCAACGAAGACCCAACACAGCCAAAAATAAATAAATAAATAAGTGATAAATGTCAATACATCATGGAAAAAGATCAGTGGCAATATATAGATGGCAAGCAAAGCATCCTGTCCAAAAAAAAAAAAATTGGGAACAGACCACCCCAGCTCCAGTCAAGCCTCTGGATGACTGCAGCCTAATGGAAGACCCTGAGCCAGAATGGCCCAGCTAAGCTGCTGCTGAATTCCTGACCTACAGACATTGAGACATAATAAATAGTTGTGTTTTAAATGACAAAGTGTGAGGTAATGTGTTATGGAACAATAAATAACTAATGCAACTCCTTTATCCTTTTTCAGCTACAAGATGAACAGCTCTCTGGCCCCAACACAGTGCCAAAACTGCTTAACATGAATTCATGCCTACATTGGGAGAGAGAGGATTAGTGATGGCTTGTGATCTCCATTACTCTGGCTTTAGTTTGCTTACATCGACTTTTTCCTTCTCCGTTGCTTTTTCTACTTTTCTCATATTGACCTAAGTACTCAGCAAACTGAAGAATCCATCTCTAGCAAGGGAATCAATTCTACAAGTCTGTAGGCTTAGTTAAAGGAATCATCCTATGTAAATATGGTATTTTATAATATTTTAGAAATCTGGTAAATTTCTATTGACAGAATCCCTCACCTTGGCTGTCAGATCTTTACAAGCCCATCCTTATCGCAACAGATGAGCACGTCTCGTATTCACAGAGAAAGCAGAAGCAACAGACATGATCTCTTTTAAATTCCATCTTCCCACTTTTAAACCTATCTATAAATATTGGGGTGAAAAATTATTATTTTAGCAGCTGATATCAGAGCTCCTCTTAGGGATAGAAAATGCCTTATTGAGGAAACTACCTTGATATGAACGCTTGAAGTATGAAAGAAGAAAGCTAGACTTACAATAAAACTGAAGAAAAGAGATAGCTAAACAGAGCTTTACATACAAGAAAAAGAAAAAAAAGACAAAGGACATGAGGACTGAAAGGGAGCAAAAAGGAGAGGAAATGGGAGGGAGATAAGGAGAAATGGGGCTCAAACAACAACGTGGGAGGTAAAAGCTTGGGGAGAGAGCTCCAGGGACAGTGGAGCTGAAAGTAGGTTTAAAATAGAAATATCTATTATTGGACTTTACATTGTTTGTGTTGCTAAGGACATAAAATCCCCTAAGCCTTCACTAATATCTGACACATGCACAAATGCCTTAGGTAAGTGATTTGGGGAGAAATCCAGGAAAAAAAGATCGGGGTGGGTCTGAGTTCTACAACTGGGTCAGCATGGAACCAAGGAATAAGAACAAGGGAATTGAGTTACAAGTGAGATGAAGAATTTAGTGGAAGCAGAAACGCAAAAGCCAAAGGAACCATAAAATCAGCTCCCAGGAATTAACAGAAATCTTGGAGCAGGCATTGAACTCCCCAATGGATGTGGGATGGGGACAAGCTGATTTCAACACTTAAATCTCAAAAGAGAATGCTACTTTAGCTGACATCTGGGTACATATTCACACATTCTCCTCTCATCTGTTCTGGCTTTTGACAAAGAAGTCCCAAAGTGGCACTATTTTTTTTTAATTATTTAATTACTTATTTATTTTTGGCTGCGTTGGGTCTTCGTTGCTGCGTGCCGGCTTTTTCTAGTTGCGGTGAGCGGGGGCTACTCTTTGTTGCGGTGCACGGGCTTCTCATTGAGGTGGCTTCTCTTGTTGCGGAGCACGGGCTCTAGTATAGGCTTCAGTAGTTGCAGGAGGCGGGCTCAGTAGTTGTGGTTCAGGGGCTCTAGAGCGCAAGCTCAGTAGTTGTGGCTCACAGGCTTAGTTGCTCCGTGGCATGCGGGGTCTTCCTGGATCAGGGCTCGAACCTGTGTCCCCTGCATTGGCAGGTGGATTCTTAACCGCTGCACCACCCGGGAAGCCCAGTAGCTCTATTTTTAATGTGATCTAATATCCTTCCTTTAGACCTGGCTCCATCAATTATTCTCTCTTTGCTATGTAAAGTCAGTATCCTCCTCACTACAGGGGTTTTCCCCCACTTCCCCCACTGCTTATGTACAGGCTCAGGCCTAAACTACCATCATCATACAACACAGGCTTTGAACTCAGAAAGGTTGAGACTTTGAATCCTTATTCTGTTTATTGATGGTATAACCTTGGACATATTACTCAACCTCTCTACATACTCTCAGCAATAATTTCGTCATCAAAAAATGGGGATAGGGCTTCCCTGGTGGCGCAGTGGTTGAGAGTCCGCCTGCCGATGCAGGGGACATGGGTTCGTGCCCCGGTCCGGGAAGATCCCACATGCCGCGGAGCGGCTGGGCCCGTGAGCCACGGTTGCTGAGCCTGTGCATCCAGAGCCTGTGCTCTGCAACGGGAGAGGCCACAACAGTGAGAGGCCCGCGTACAGCAAAAAAAAAAAAAGGGGGGGGATAATAAGGACTTCCCTGGTGGTCCAGTGGTTAAGACTCCAGGCCCCCAATGCAGGGAGCCCGGGTTGTATCCCTCCTCAGGGAACTAGGTCCCACATGCCGCGGCTAAGATCCAGCACAGCTAAATAAATAAATAAATAAATGAAAGAAAATGGGGATAATAATAGCACCTACCTCTTAGGAGTATGATAAGGATTACCCTGGATAATGAGTGTACATCGTTAGCCCAGTGCCTGGCAAACTGTAAGCCCTCATAATGTTAACTGCGATCATCATCCACCAAAATTCTTTAAAAAGTCATCTCTGCTCTGGGTCCCCTTCCTTCCATCACCATTCACTCTTTGAACCCAAGAAGGCTGGCTCCCGCCAATCTACTGAAATGGCTCTCATTAAGGTAACCAGTGACTTCCCCAGTCATTAATCCCAGTGAATCTTTTCCTTCTGGAATTCTTCTGCAGAATACGTGGTAGTCCTAGTCACCGACCTTCTTGAAATGGTCCAGTCTTGGCTCTCTCACCACTCTTTCTCTTTTCTTTCCCTGAACCTTCTTTCTCCACCACCCTTTAAGTGTCTGTGTGCCCAGGTTCCGCCCTTAGCCATCTTCTGTTCTCATTCAGCACCCACTAGGTGAACGCAGCCCAATCTCTACTTTTAACCTAGACCTTTCTTCTGAGCTCTTGAGCCAAACTGCCCACTAGACATCTTGTCCTAGGTATTGCACAAACCCAGCCTTCCAAACCAAAGTCATAAAGACTATTAACAAAACGACCATTTTCTCTGTCTTCGCCAATTCTTTTTCTTCCTAGTAACCATTTTCATCATTTTTTTTTTTGGCCGTGCTGCACAGCTCATGGGGTCTTACTTCCTCAACGAGGGGTGGAACCCGTGCCCCCTGCAGTGGAAGTATGGAGTCCTAACCACTGGACCGCCAGGGAATTCCCCCATTTTCATCATGAACATCAACTGTTATCCTCCTGTCTCCCTTGTCCACTGTGTCCAACTGGCTATCAGAGTTTGACATCCAGAATCCTATGGCCACCTCTCAGTCCTGCTCCATCCCTCATGACCCCAGGGTAGTCCAGAGTGGCCTTTAGAGCCACCTGGGCCTGGGTTCAAATATTAACTATGCCATAAACTTACCAAGACTATTCTTGGCCAAGTTCCTTCACCTCTCTGATCTCAGGGTTTTGTGATAATTAAATGAGGTATCATATGCAAAATGGCCAGCACGTAGCTGGAATTCAACAAAGATTCCCCTGCATTCCCTTCCTTCAGGTCTTCATCATCACCTGGTCTAACGCAATGTCCACCTCGTTGGTCTCTTTTGCCCTCTCTCCTCCAAATTGCCCTACAGTTAAATTCTCTAGAAAATAATAAGATGCTATCACCTCTTTGCTTTAATATCTTCAACGTTTCTTTTTTCATATGGAACAAAGTCCAACTGCCTTCCTGCCCATTCTCCCCCATCCTGGTTACTCTACAATATTGACTCTTCACCAGCTACATCATATACATATTGGCTTACATCTCCACACATGCTGATCCCTCTGGTTGTAATTCCCTTCCCACTCCAAGTTGTTCTGTCCAACTGGCAAGCTTCTTCATCCCCTCAAGAACTTTTTCAAAAGCTGTCACTTAACACGACAACGCAAACTCGGGCAACAAAAGCAAAAATAAACAAGCTAAAAAGCTTCTGCATAGCAAAGGCAACCTACAGATTAGGAGAAAATATTTTCAAACCATATATCTTATAAGGGTTAATATAAAAAATATATAAAGAACTCCTAAAACTCAGTGGCAAAAAACAAACTACCCAAATAAAAAATGGGAAAAAACCTAAACAGACATTTTTCCAAAGATGACATACAAACAGTCAACAAGTACAAAACAAGGTGCTCAACATCACTAATCATCAAGGAAATGCATATCAAAACCACGAGATGTCACCTCACACGTGTTAGGATGGCTACCATCAAAAGACAAGCAATAACAAAATGTTGCCAAAGACGTGGAGCAAAGGGAACCTTCGTGCACTGCTGGTGAGAATGTAAAGTCATCCAGCCGTACGGAAAACAATACGGAGGTTCTTCAAAACACTAAAAGCAGAACTATCCTATTCTGGGTATACACCCAAAGGAAATGAAATTAGTACCTCAAAGAGATACCTGCACGCCCATGTTCACTGCAGCATTATTCACAACAGCCAAGACATGGAAACAACCTAATTATCCACTGATGGATACACACAATGGAATATTATTCAGCCTTTAAGAAGATGAAACTCCTGCCATTTGTGACAACATGGATGAACCCAGAGGACATTATGTGAAGTGAAACAGTCTAGATGCGGGAAGATAAAAACTGCATGATCTCACTTAGATGTGAAATCTAAAGACGTCAAATACATACAAGCAAAGAGTAAAATGGTGGTTTCCAGAGGTGTGGAGGTGGGGCAAACAAGGAGATGTTGGCCAAAGGGTACAAAGTTGCCATCATGTAGGATGAATAAGTCTAGAGATCCAGCGTACAGCATGATGACTGTGGTCAGTAATACTGTATTGAATACTGGAAATTTGCTAAGAGGTTAGATTTCACCACAGTACAAGGTTAACTACTCTGGGGCAAGGAAATGGTATGTTATTTAGCTTGACTATCATAACCGTTTCAGTATGTACATGCATACAAAAGCATGTTGTACACCTTAAATATACATAATTTTAATTTAAATTTTAAAAAATTCGAAAGCTGTCACTTAAAGGGTGACACCTATCTTAACTGGTTCAGATTTTTTTTAAAAAACTGTCTACGCCTACATAAACATACAAACACACATAAAGGGAAGAGAAAAGAGAAAATGATAAAATAAGTGCAGATGTGATAAAATGTTAAAAATTGGTGAATCTGGAGAAGAATCATTTGGAACTTAAAAAAAGGTGCAAAGCTATATAATTCTGACTTCTATGTAAGTTTGAAATTATTTCAAAAGAAAAAGAAAGCATGACGCAATCTATCCATGAGGTAACAATCAAACAAACCCATGCTGAGGAACGTTTTACCAGACAACTGACCTATAATCTAAAAATGTCAGTATCATGAAAAAAGAAAGGAAGGAGGGAGGGGGAAGGCTGAGGAAATGTTCTAGATGAAAGGAGACTAAAGAAATATGACAAACATAACCCTGAGTTGGATGTTTGATTGAAAAAAATTTGCTATAAAATACATTATTGGAACAAGTGGTGAAATTAGAAAATGGACTCTTTACTATATAATAGCATTATAGCAACATTAAACTTCCCGAATCTGAAAACTGCACTGTGGTTACCTAAGAGAAGGTCCTTGCTCTTAAGAGATACATCCTGAGGTATTTAGGGGCAAAGGATGATGATGTCTGTAACTTTAAAATGTTTCAGCAAAATTAATAGTAACAATAATAGTGTGTGTGTGTGCACGCATGTGTGTGTGTGTGTAACTAGAGAAAGACCAAATACAGCAAAACGTTAACTGGTGAATCTGAGTTACTGTTTACCATTCTTGCAACTTCTCTGTACATTTGAAATTTTTTCAAAATAAAAAGTTTTTTAAACAGCTATCACTTAAGTGAAACCTTTTCCCACTCTCTCAGATAGAATTAATGCTGCCTCCTCTCAGCCGCTGTGGTTTTATTTTTACCCTAAAATGCTCAGATTGGGTTGTAATTATTTGTTTAAGCATTTGTCTTATTCTATTAGATTCAGAGCTTCTTGAGGCAGGAACTTAAATTGCCTTTTGGAATTTAGTCATGGGAGGAGTATTCCTCCCATGATTATGTTGCTGTCATGGTATTACTGGAGTACTTTGATGCTACAGTTTGGGCTCACAGCGAAACATGGCTGGACATTCTTGAGATGAGAACTAGAACAGAAAATGAACCTTTGGTTCAGAGCAAAGCACAGTGCTTTGCTCAACGAACCTATTCTGTCCCTGTATGGACCCTTCTGCAGGCACAGCTGGGAAGCCCACCACTGGTTCCCAGGCGGGCACACAAAGCCACTACAGGAGGGAAAGGTCTTATGAAAGCTGGAGCTGACTGCCCTTGTTGCCTGGAATACAACCCCTGGCATTTCTGTCTTATCGCTCCTGACATACGTATCACAGGAGGGCAGCCCCATCCTCAGTGGGCCAGAGGTCTGAGTATAAAACTCATGAGTTAAGAGATCAAATGGTTGGAAAATGAAGGAGAAACCATGCTATTCCCATCTCCCCAGTTTGCTTTGGTCAAGAACATAGAAACTTTCTCTGTCTACAGTATTGAGACAGCTTCTATTCTTTGCCCACTTCCCTTATTTATTCCTCCTCCAGGAAGAAAAAATTACTCCTGTGATTGTTAAGACTAGGTACAGGGTCATTACACACTCACTGCCCACGCTCCTGCTGAGTTTCTCTCTCGGAGATGTCTATCCCACAGGCCATATACTTTCTTCTCTGTTCATGCAGTAGCGGTAAAGCAGCTTCCTGTGACTTCGCCTATGTCTAGGGGGGAAGTTCAGTTCATGCAGGAAGAAATGAGATTCCTGTTTTGTCCTTGGGTCCCAGCTACATCCTCCAGACGAGCTTAAGCAGCAAAGAAGGTGATATTTGAATCCCAGTCTGTTTCCTCTGTCATCTGGTTCAGGACTCAGAAAAGAAAGGGACACGAAGGCCCTCTCAGAATCCCAACAGAAGATCCAATTCTTCTAATCTTTGGATCTCAGTGCCTCTCGTTCTATGATGAGCCTTCAATAAATTTTTGTTGTCTTGAACTCAAACAGTGTGACACACATGGGCCCATAGCTGCTCACAGCTATAATCAGGGTGGTGGTTGTTTTTTTAAAATTGTACAAAGTAATTTTTGAAGCTTTTCTAGATTGGCTGCAGGCTCTGGTTAGCAGAGGGGAGAGAGCTGTGTCTTTGTGCTTTGCTAGGGTTGCGATGCCAGAGACTGACATCCCAGGGGAGCTGTCAAACAGCTTGACAGTTCTAGCAAGAAGGTGGTAGAAACACAATTTTAGCAATAATAATCCAACAGCTTTTGAAATGTTCCTTTACCCTTGAAACGCCTTGTGTTGCTGAAAGTCTATTCATTACTGATCATTCATCTGTAGCAAGTCATCTCTTTATGGCTCTGTACACGGAAGTGACAGTGCTGAGAGAATATTGGTAGAGAGACAAAGGCTCCTAGGCACAGTGGGAGAGTCAGAAAGGGGACAGTAAACAGCAGCTGGAGGAGGTGGGAGATTTAAAGAAAATAGAAAAGGGGGAAGCTACAAGAAAATCATCTTACCCAAGGGGGCTTTGGTTTTTAAAGGGGACACCATGGCCCACAGACATTTTCACTGGGACCATCATCACTGGCGCCTCCATCTTCTTTGGACCCTTCCTCTTTTCTCATCCGCGAATTTCCTTCCTTAATCATCCCCTTGTTCTCCAGGATGTCCAACCTCTCCCTGTCTCTGCCACATCCTTCACCTCAACCTACAAACATGCCCAAGGTCCTTACGTCCCCAGAAACCTCAAACTACCCCGCAACCATCGCCCCCCTTGCCTTCTCATCCCAGCCTGTTCCACGGCCACCGAAAGCATGGCCTGTGGACCAGCAGCATCAACCCCGGATGGGAACAGGTTTGAAATGCAATTCTCAGACCCACCCCTGACCTACTGAATCAAAATCTCTGTGCGTGAGGGTGTCCAAGATCTGTGCTGTGACACGCGCCACGGCTGATTCTGAGGCACACCCGAGAAGCACTGCCTACGCTCCACGCCTCTGCTTCCTCACCATCTTGGATTGCCTGCCTCTGTCGCTTTCATGTTTGACTCCCCAAGGCTCTGTCTTGGCCTCTTTTTTCCTTGAGCTTCATCCTTTCCCTAAGTGATCTCAGCCACCCAAAGGTTGATTTGGTTATTTGTCTGTTTAAACATAGGTGTGGGGCTTCCCTGGTGGCGCAGTGGTTGAGAGTCTGCCTGCCAATGCAGGGGACACGGGTTCGTGCCCCAGTCCGGGAAGATCCCACATGCCGCGGAGTGGCTGGGCCCATGGGCTGTGGCCGCTGAGCCTGCGTGTCCAGAGCCTGTGCTCCGCAATGGGAGAGACCACAGCTGTGAGAGGCCCCCGTACCGCAAAAAAAAAAATAAATAAATAAAAATAAACATAGGTGTGAGTACATTTGAGGATCACCCCATCCTTGGCCTCTTCTCTGAGCCCCCAGAATGGCTGGTAGCTTTCTGGACCTTTCTGCCAAAAGGGTACATAGTTTTCTAAACTCAGTATGTCTAAAATGAACCCAATATCTGCTCCTACACCCACTCTATATTGGTTTTAATAATCTGGGCTGTAGGGCAGCTCTGCCCCCAACATGGTCATTTCAACTCTCCTCTCACCTCCTTCCGGTCAGTTTCGTGTACAGACAGTTCTAGTCCACCACCGCCCCAGTGCGGGCCCTGTCAGCTCTCATCTTTCCTAATCAGCTCATCCTTCGGCGGCCACCTCATGACCTCCTTGGTTAAATCCCTTTAATGAATCCCCATTGTTCATACACTAACTTCTAAGCCCCTTAATTGGCCTCACCTTCAAGGGTATTTCCCATCCATCTCCCTTCCATAAATTCACAACAGATATTTCAGTAATACTGAATCACCTCCAGTTCTTGGAATGGCCCGTGCAGCTTCACCACTATGTATCCCAGCACATCCTGGCACCTGATTCTGACACCTTCTGCATACCTTCCCACCTCAGCTCGTCTTCCTGGCAAGCTTCCATTCACCCTTCCAAAGCTCACTCAGATGTCGATTCCTCTGTGAAGTCTTCCTTACCCTATGGAGTACTCACTCTTGTCTGTCTCTTTTGTAAGACTGTAATATCTCGATGGCCAGGAGCCTGCCATATGTGCCTCTGTATAGCCAGCACCACGCATAGGCCCCAACCCCTGGGGGGTTTCATAAAATTGCCTCACTCAACAAAAACGTACTGAACACACATTACGTGAGGAACATTGTGGGTACAATAATCAAGACAAAAAAACCTCTGCCCTCCCAGAATTTACCCTCTAATGAGGAAACTAACAAGTAGGCAGATACTCTTAACACTGTACTCAATTCCATGAGAGGGAAAAGTTTAGGGAGTTACATGCGGGAACACCTAATTCAGTTTGGGGGTAATCTTCTTGTGCTTTTGGTAATATATGCAGAGTCTTCGGACTCTGCAAGGAAAACTTGTTACGTGTTTTTTTTTTTAAAGAACATCAACATCCAATTGTTGTTATTACCAATAACAGGCATATTTGTCCCTCCTAAATAACTCTCCCTCCCTCTACTTAATTCTGAAAAGAAAATATGTGAAAATAACTCTCTGCACAGTAGCTGCTACACAGGTAAGCAGGAGGCCCTGGAAGACTTTTCTTTTAAACAGAGCTGAGGAAGCAGCTGCTGACAGTAACAATAAAGGTGCTTAATCACTGTCCACCTTAAATGAGCTTCTTTAATCTTCAGGAGCTCTGTCAGCCTACAGAGGTAAGAAAATGCTAAAAGGCAGAACCACAATATGAAAGTTACCTGCAGAGGTCTCTTCCCCCTCATCCATTTCACACCCTTTGGACCACAGGAAGTAGAACTTGTGTTTCAACCAGTCAGCAAACTAGGTTTGCCTGTCCTACACTTTTCAGAGAGGAACATCAGTTCTGATCTTCTTCAATGCACTATTAGAGGACACCGAGGTATGACACATGCCACTTGTGGGTGAGCCTGCCTTCTTCAAACTGATGAAAACACATAAAAGGACATGTGACTAAACTGAGCAAGGCTTATATTCACCATACACTGACAAAAATATCCGCTCAAAGGAAGAATGTGATCTGTACCATTTTGGAGTTCTCCAGGGTTATAATTTGTTGCCTCTCTAGCTTTTTGCTCAGTTTCAAGATATGTTCATCACGAGCAAGCAACTTAACTGCAAGTATACTAGGTCAGCTGTTCTCAAACTTAAGTAAGCATGAGAATCACCCAGAAGGGTTGTTATAATGCAGATTTCTGGGTCCCACCACTAGAGTTTCTGATTCAGTAGGTTTCGGGTGGGATTGAGATTTTCTAGTTCTAACAAATTCCCAGGGGATGCTGCTGTGGCTGACCCAGGAACCACACTTTGAGAACTGGTTAAGTCAGGAGTATAAGTGCTATACCTGACGATTGTTACCGCCAGGAGAGAATAATCTGATCTGCCTTAAGAAGACCATATGGTGGGACTTCCCTGGTGGCCCAGTGCGTAAGACTCCGCACTCCCAATGCAGGGGGCCTGGGTTCAATCCCTGGTTGGGGAACTAGATCCCACATGCATGCTGCAACTAAGAGTTCACATGCCGCAACTAAACATGCCATAACGAAGATCCTGTGTGATCACACACGAGCCTGCCTTCTTAGTCACACATGATTCTGGGTGTTTCTGAGAGGTTCTTTTTTTTTTTTTAATATTTATTCATTTGGCTGTGCTGGGTCTTAGTTGCAGCACGTGGGATCTATGTTGTGGCATGCGGGGGTCTTTAGTTGTGGCATGCGGGATCTAGTTCCCTGACCAGGGATGGAACCTGGGCCCCCTGCACTGGGAGCATGGAATCTTAGCCACTGGACCACCAGGAAAGTCCCCTGGGAGGGTCTTTTTGAAGGAGATTCACATTTAAATCAACAGACTGAGTAAAGCAGATTGACCTCCCTAATGTGGGTGGGCCTCATACAATCAGGTGAAGATCTGAATAGAACAAAAAGGCTGAGTCAGAGGGAACTCTTTCTGCCTATTTAGCTGGGACATCGGTCTTTTTCCCACCTTTGGACTCAAACTGAAACACTGGCTCTTTTTCGGTCTCAAACCTGCCAGCTTTGGGGAGAGAACTTAACACCATCAGTTCTCCTGGTTCTCAGGCTTTTGGACTCAGACTGGAATTAAACCATCAGCTCTCCTGGGTCTCTGGCTTGATGACTGAAGATCTTGGGACCTCTCAGCTTCTATAACTGCATGAGCCAATTCCTTATAATAAATATCTTTCCATATATATATATATATATATAAACACACACTCAGACACATACACATACCCTATTGGTTCTGTGACTCTGGAGAGTCCTAATACCGCACTGCACAAAAATCTCTTTCTAACTCACTTCTTTTCTTCTTTAATTTATACTTCATTAAAAATCAGCACTATTCCTAGCAACCTCCACCAAGGTCCCTTTAAAGGATGTCTGTAACTTGACATTTTGGTAGAGGTGATTCAGATTCAATGATTCACCAGTGACTTCAGCCTTATTGTGCTGTCAGCCCTGGAAGTGATGTCAGGTTTGAGACTTGCTGGAAGGGAAACACATGCTCATTTATTACCCATTGTAATGTTGAATTTTCTCTATTACTATCCGAGAATAAAGACATTAGAGGTGATACCAGAAGCAGAAACAGCACCCACAGTCTCTATGATTTGCGAGGATCTTGTTTCATTTCTGTCCTTTGTCTTGAATCTTCTATGTGTCCTCTACAAAAATGACAGGGTTTTCTCCTCTTCATTGCCCCCTAACTTTGTACAACACACCCATTCCTTCTCAAACTTCTGAAAGCTTGTAGATGTACTTTTGAAAGTCAAGAGGCAATGGAGGACAAATCAGTTAATAAAAGTAACTTGGAGAGAAGCATAGGATAAGCGGGGAAGAGCAGACAAGCTCTACGACATTAACACTCCACTCCACTTTAAGTACTGATGCAGGTAACTACTTTAACAACTACACCATAAAAAAGAATGTCCCAATGCCTTGATGCTTAATGCAATTGGAATAAAGTTAGCTTCCCTTATAGTTAGTGCAGTGCAAGCCAAATTGCTATGCAGCGTAAGAGAGCTACCATAGAGGGCTTCAGGGACTCTGCTTCTTCTGGAGCAAGCAGGGCTACAGTATAGGTTACCAGTACCTAGGAGATATTTGCCAATCTGCCAGGCCCAGGGACATTTGTATATTAGTCATGACGTAGGGAATACTGTTGGAGTTGGCTTGAGGAGATCCAGATGATTTGAATCTGGGTCAAAATAATAATAATATTAATGGTAGCTTCCATTTAATGAGCAATGATAATTACAGTAATAGTTAACAACTCTAGGAAGAAGATAATTTTAAGTGACCTGCCCAAACTCACAGAGCTAACAACTAGCAGAGCTGGGATCCGACCCCAGGTGCTTCTGATTCCAAAGCACATGCTCGTAACCACAATACACTTTTGCCTTTCAAAGTGCTAGGGATGACCAACCTTTAAGGAAATACCACCAATCAAATAAAAAAATTAATAGATAGGTAGAGAGATCCCATTAGGCCTGGGCTAGCAATCTAATTAGGATGGTAACCACTTGCCCAGGAAGCCAAGAGTCCCAGCATTGACCAGAAATATTCATGGTACCTTGTATGTAGAATAAGGGAGAAGCTGACAAGGACCCTTCTTTGACCAGACTTTGGTCCAGCTCCTCTGAGCTCTCCTCTTGATGAGGCTGTGTCCCGGGCCTTCCATCCTTAGCCTGCTTAAGCTCAGTTCAGCAAGAATCCAGCCAAGCCAGCTTAGCAAGAATCCCACAACCCTTGGTATCTAACCAAGCTCCTCTTGGTATTTTCCATCCACTGATGCCACTCATCCTGCCCATTGGCTATAATCCTCCAGCTACCTCTGTTGTATTGAGAGTTGAGTTCAATCTCTCACCCCTGTTGCCACAGTCTTGACCTTATCACATTAGTCTTGGGATAAAGTCTTCTTTGCCTATTTGACTTGTCCAAAGCAATTTTTCTTTGACAGGGCCTAGGTAAACACTGGAAGAGCTCTCTCATCCTTGCAGTCCCAGAGTACCTGGTGATGAGTCAGCAAGCCTGCCATTACAGAGAGCTCCCTGGTCTTCAAGCCCAGCCTGCCAGGGGAAGTATCCAGAACGCATGATTGTGGGAACCTTTCTGTAAGCCAAGGAGATCAGTCAGAGAGTAGGAGGCAGGAAGGAGCGGACCAGGCTACTGTTTTTGTTTTGTTTGTTTTTCACATCTTCTTTACCCATTCCTCTGTCAATGGACGTTTAGGTTGCTTCCATGTCCTGGCTATTGTAACATATATACGATGGACTATTACTCAGCCATAAAAAAGAACAAAATAGTACCATTTGCAGCAACATGGATGGGCCTAGAGACTGTCATACTGAGTGAAGTAAGTCAGACAAAGACAAATATCATATGATATCACTTATATGTGGAATCTAAAAAAAGGGTACAAATGAACTTGTCTATACAGGCTAGAGTTTTGAGAAAGGAAAGAGCCTTCCAGTTTAACCTGGTGAGCTGAGTACAAGATCCTTCTCCTCTCCCATCCAAGGACCCACTGAAAAGCTGAAAAAGATATTTTGAGAAAGAATAGAATGACAACAAAAGTACAAACATAAGAAAGGCGGCCATGAGCAGACCAGAAATCTTGAGACCTCCCACAGGGCCGAAAGCATCACAATGATATTGACAGGAACAAGCTAAAGAAACCACAGCTCACACACTTAACGGAAGCACAGGTCTTGAGAAGAAGTTCCATGGAAGCTTCAAACTGGGTAGCAAAGATAAAAAGTGCAGAGGGGCACCACAGACCATCACTAGGGTGATTCGTTAAGGAACAGCATTCTGAGCAGCGAGGGAGATCAGGACGTCCACTATTCTCCCTAAGCAAATTCAGCCTCTGCCCTCCAACTAGCTACAGAAAACTGACCTAGAAAAGAACAACAGCAACAAAAAGACTGCTTGGTATTTATGGTAAAATTCAATAGATGGATTGAGTTTATTAGAATGTACACAGGCAAAGACCGTGATCTGAAAATAAAGGAGAATTTTCAATATAAAGAGCAAATAGACAAAAATATGGACATACGGGAGAAAAGATAAGACTCATGGAAGACACATTCATGTAGTCCAGTCTTTCTTTAAGAGGAGTTCCAAAAGGAGAAAACGAAATAAGGAAAGGGTGGAAATCATCATAGATCTCAGAGAAAATGTCCCTGAGTTGAAAAGAGACCTAAGTCTTCAGATTAAAAGGCCCACTGACTGCTGTGCAGAGTAAACAAAGACCCAACTCACTTACATCTTTGTGAAATTTCAGACTTCCAGAAATTTTGAAAGTTTCCAGGAAGGGGGGAAAATGCACATAAAGAGGAAAGAGAATTAATCAGACTTCATCAGCAATACTGGTGGCTAGAAGAAAATGGAGTGATGTCTTCAAACTCCCAAGGGAAAGTATATTTTGAACTCTGAATTCTATAAAGAAACATTCAAAATACAATATTCAGACCTGTAAAAACTTAAGCCGTTTACAACACTCATCCTATCTGAAAAAATACTTCAGGTGCTTGCTCACACAAAATGAAAAAAATCTGAGAGAGAATGACATGGGTTACATGAAACCACAGCAGGTGATTTCATGAACGAGGTGCTCAATGTTCTTCTGTGAGTGCTGGCCCTTTCTTTCTGCCCTGATGCTGGCTGCAAGATCAGCCACCAAAACTGGTCTCAGGTTTTGGGCTTATTCCTTTCTTTAATCACTGAGACCCCACATAGATTTTTTGTCATACTTTTGGTGCTGGTGAACTATAGAACCCTAGTTACCCAGAAGGCTCTCTGGAAAATTGAACTTTTCTTGCTGATGTCTTAAAATCTCTGTTCCTCTTTCAGGGTTTATTATTTTCAAAATGGTTTTCAATATATTGGTCCCCTCTCTGGCCAGAGTAAATGATACAACGAAAAAAATTCAGGTTGTTCCTCAACTCAGGACCCTGTATCACCATGGAAGGGGTCACCATTCCCCAGCATCAAAAATGTTTGCCCTGAAACCCAGAAAAACAATCAAGTGATATATCCCTCAGGATCACAGCCACTTAGTGGCAGGATCTGGGTTAGGACCCCCATATTCTGACTCCCGGTGCTATGGAGTGAATGGTGCCCCTCCCAAATTCATATGTTGAAACTATAACCCCCCCGTGTGACTGTATTTGGAGGTAGGGCTTTTAGGAGGTAATTTAGGTTACATGAGGTCATAAAAGTAGGGTCCTAATCCAACAGGGTTTGTGGCCTTATAAAAAGAGAATAAGAGGACTTCCCTGGCAGCCCAGTGGTTAAGACTCGGCACTTCCAATGCAGGGGGCGTGGGTTCGATCCCTGATCGGGGAACTAAGATCCCACATGCTGCAGGGCCAAAAGAGAAAGAAAGAGAGAGAGAGAGAGAGAGAGAGAGATCTCTCCCTCTCTCCAGGTCCACTCACTGACGAAAGGCCACATGAGCACACAATGAGAAGACAGTTGCCTGCAAGGCAGGAAGAAAGCTCTTACTAGAACTTAACCATGCCAGCATCCTAACAGCCAACTTCCAGTCTCCAGAATTGTGAGAAAATACATCTCTGTTGTTTAAGCCACCTAGGCACACTGCTATAGACTCTTTGTGTCCCCTCCTAAAAGGCATAGGCTGAAACCTAATCCCCATTGTGACTGCATGAGGTGGGGTCTTTGGGAGATGATTAGGTCATGAGGGTGAGGCCCCCATGAATGGATTACTGCCTTTATAAAGAGACCCCAGAAAGATCCCTCGTCCCCTTCTGCCATGAGGTTACAACATCAATGAGGAAGTGGGCTCTCAGCAACACTAAATCTGCCTTGATCTTGGAGGTTCCAGGCTCAAGAACTATGAGAGAGAAATGTCTGATGTTTATAAGCCTCAGTCTATGGTATTCTGTTATAGCACCTGAACAGACTAAGGCACTCAGCCAAATCCTGGTTCATTTCTCTTTGCTCATTTTCTCATCGACTGTTCATCAACTGCATCTTTACGAATGGTCATTCTATCACAGATGGAGGTGTTGACTATCTGACGTGAAACTGTACAGCTAGCTCCTTCTACAAAATAAACACTCATATTTTGGCATTAAAGCCCTTCAGCTTACTTATTTGGCTTCTTCCTGTTTTGCAAGCATCCCTAGAAAAGCCCATATTCATAAATTTATAGCAGACTTAGGGAACTGACTCTTTTACTTCTTTTTTTTTCCCCCAGCAACTCTATTTCCACCAAATTTCACCAAACTGTTTTTTTAGCTTCATGGTGAGCTGTTTTTCCAGCACTCAACAGAACATCTGTCATGATTTTATTTTATTTTTTATTTTTTTTAATTAAAATTTTTTTTTTTTTTGCGGTACGCAGGCCTCTCACTGTTGTGGCCTCTCCCGTTGCGGAGCACAGGCTCCGGACGCACAGGCTCAGTGGCCATGGCTCATGGACCTAGCCGCTCCACGGCACGTGGGATCCTCCCAGACCGGGGCACGAACCCGTGTACCCTGCATTGGCAGGCGGACTCTCAACCACTGTGCCACCAGGGAAGCACCATGATTTTATTTTTTGATTGAGGTATAATTGACATATAACATTGTATCCGTTTTAGGTACATATCTATCATGTGCATAACGCATACTGTCAAACTCACCCTCCTGAAAATATCCATGGCTTAAACAATAATACAAATGCTATAAAATGTAATTTTACTTTTACTGACTATCAGCTTTGAGAATCCATTTAAATGGATTTGTTGACAGTGTTAAGATAGACGACTGGGGAGACCTTCAAGATGGCGGAGGAGTAAGACGTGGAGATCACCTTCCTCCCCACAAATACATCAGAAATACATCTACATGTGGAACAACTCCTACAGAACACCTACTAAACGCTGGCAGAAGACCTCAGACCCCCCAAAAGGCAAGAAACTCCCCACGTACCTGGGTAGGGCAAAAGAAAAAAGAATAAACAGAGACAAAAGGATAGGGACAGGACCTAAACCAATGGGAGGGAGCCGTGAAGGAGGAAAGGTTTCCACACACTAGGAGCCCCTTCGCGGGCGAAGACTGCGGGTGGTGGAGGGGGAGCTTCGGAGCCGCGGAGGAGAGCGCAGCCACAGGGGTGCGGAGGGCAAAGCGGAGAGATTCCTGCACGGAGGATCGGTGCCGACCGGCACTCACCAGCCCGAGAGGCTTGTCTGCTCAGCCGCCGGGGCAGGCGGGGCTGGGAGCTGAGGCTCGGGCTAAGGTCGGAGCGCAGGGAGAGGACTGGGGTTGGCGGCGTGAACACAGCCTGAAGGGGTTAGTGCGCCACGGCTGGCCGGGAGGGAGTCCGGGAAAAAGTCTGGAGCTGCCGAAGAGGCAAGAGACCATTGTTTCCTGGTGCAGGAGGAGAGGGGATTAAGAGCACCACCTCAATGAGCTCCAGAGACGGGCGCGAGCCGCGGCTAACAGCGCGGACCCCAGAGACGGGCGTGAGATGCTAAGGCTGCTGCTGCCGCCACCAAGAAGCCTGTGTGCGAGCACAGGTCGCTCTCCACACCTCCCCTCCCGGGATCCAGGGACGACTTCCCCGGGAGAACGCACGGCGCGCCTCAGGCTGGTGCAACGTCACGCCGGCCTCTGCCGCCGCAGGCTTCCCCCGCCTCCGTACCCCTCCCTCCCCCCCGCCTGAGTGAGCCAAAGCCCCCGAATCAGCGGCTCCTTTAACCCCGTCCTGTCTGAGTAGGAACAGACGCCCTCAGGTGACCTACACGCAGAGACAGGGCCAATCCAAAGCTGAACCCCAGGAGCTGTGCAAACAGAGAAGACAAAGGGAAATCTCTCCATGCAGACTCAGGAACAGCGGATTAAATCCCCAAAATCAACTTGATGCACCCTGCATCTCTGGAATACCTGAACAGACAATGAATCATCCCAAAATTGAGGAGGTGGACTTTGTGTGATTTTGTCTGTATAGTTTTGCTTTTACCATTTGGCCTAGGGTTCTGCCTGTCCTCTTTTTTTTTTTTTAGTAGTTTTTAGCGCTTGTTATCATTGGTGGATTTATTTTTTGGTTAGGCTGCTGTCTTCTTTTTTTAATACTTATTAATTTTTTATTTTTTTTAATTTTTTAATAACTTTATTTTATTTTATTTTTCTCCCTTTTCTTCTGAGCCATTTGGCTGGCAGGGTCTTGGTGCTCCAGCCGGATGTCAGCCCTGTGCCTCTGAGGTGGGAGAGCCGAGTTCAGGACAATGGTCCACCAGAGACCTCCCGGCTCCACGTAATATCAAATGGCAAAAGCTCTCCCAGAGATCTCCATCTCAATGCTAAGACCGAGCTCCACTCAACGACCAGCAAGCTTCAGTGCTGGACACCCTATGCCAAACAAGTAGCAAGACAGGAACACAACCCCACCCATTAGCAGAGAGGCTGCCTAAAATCATAATAAGGTCACAGACACCCCAAAACACACCACCTGACGCAGTCCTGCCCACCAGAAAGACAAGATCCAGCCTCATCCACCAGAACATAGGCACCAGTCCCCTCCACCAGGAAGCCTACACAACCCACTGAACCAAGCTTAGCCACTGGGGGCAGACACCAAAAACAACGGGAATTATAAACCTGCAGCCTGAGGAAAGGAGACCCCAAACACATTAAATTAAGCAAAATGAGAAGACAGAGAAACACACAGCAAATGAAAGAGCAAGGTAAAAACCCACCAGACCAAACAAATGAAGAGGAAATAGGCAGTCTACCTGAAAAAGAATTCAGAGTAATGATAGTAAAGATGATCCAAAATCTTGCAAATAGAATGGATAAAATACAAGAAACGTTTAACAAGAACCTAGAAGAACTAAAGAGCAAACAAACAATGATGAACAACACAATAAATGAAATAAAAATTCTCTAGAAGGAATCAATAGCAGAATAACTGAGGCAGAAGAACGGATAAGTGACCTGGAAGATAAAATAGTGGGAATAACTACTGCAGAGCAGAATAAAGAAAAAAGAATGAAAAGAGTTGAGGACAGTCTCAGAGACCTCTGGACAACATTAAATACACCAACATTCGAATTATAGGGGTCCCACAAGAAGAAGAGGAATAAAAAGGGACTGAGAAAATATTTGAAGAGATTATAGTTGAAAACTTCCCTGATACGGGAAACGAAATAGTCAATCAAGTCCAGGAAGCGCAGAGAGTCCCCTGCGGGATAAATCCAAGGAGAAACACAGCAAGACACATATTAAACTATCAAAAATTAAATACAAAGAAAAAATATTAAAAGCAGCAAGGGAAAAACAACAGATAACATACAAGGGAATCCCCATAAGGTTAACAGCTGATCTTTCAGCAGAAACTCTGCAAGCCAGAAGGGAGAGGCAGGACATATTTAAAATGATGAAAGGGAAAAACATACAACCAAGATTACGCAGCAAGGATCTCATTCAGATTCGACAGAGAAATTAAAACCTTTACAGACAAGCAAAAGCTAAGAGAATTCAGCACCACCAAACCAGCTTTACAACAAATGCTAAAGGAACTTCTCTAGGCAGGAAACACAAGAGAAGGAAAAGACCTACAATAACAAACCCAAAACAATTAAGAAAATGGTAATAGGAACATACATATCAATAACTACCTTAAACGTAAATGGATTAAATGCACCAACCAAAAGACACAGACTCTCTAAATGGTTACAAAAACAAGACCCATATATATGCTGTCTACAAGAGACGCACTTCAGACCTAGGGACACATACAGACTGAAAGTGAGGGGATGGAAAAAGATATTCCATGCAAATGGAAATCAAAAGAAAGTGGGAGTAGCAATTCACATATCAGACAAAATAGATTTAAAACAAAGACTATCACAGGAGACAAAGGAGGACACTACATAATGATCAAGGGATCAATCCAAGAATAAAATATAACAATTGTAAATATTTATGCACCCAACATAGGAGCACCTCAATACATAAGGCAAATGCTAACGGCCATAAAAAGGAAAATCAACAGTAACACAATCATAATAGGGGACTTTAACACCCCACTTTCACCAATGGACAGATCATCCAAAATGAAAGTAAATAAGGAAACACAAGCTTTAAATGATACATTAAACAAGATGGACTTAATTGATATTTATAGGACATTCCATCCAAAAACAACAGAATACACTTTCTTCTCAAGTGCTTATAGAACATTTTCCAGGATAGATCATATCTTGTGTCACAAATCAAGCCTTGGTAAACTGAAGAAAATTGAAATCATATCAGGTATCTTTTCTGACCACAATGCTATGAGGCTAGATATTAATAACAGGAAAAAATCTGTAAAAAATACAAACACATGAAGGCTAAACAATACACTACTAAACAGCCAAGAGATCAATGAAGAAATCAAAGAGGAAATCAAAAAGTACCTAGAAACAAATGACAATGAAAACACGATGACCCCAAACCTATGGGATGCAGCAAAAGCAGTTCTAAGAGGGAAGTTTATAGCAATACAATCCTACCTCAAGAAACAAGAAACATCTCAAATAAACAACCTAAACTTACACCTAAAGCAATTAGAGAAAGAAGAACCAAAAAAAACCCCAAAGATAGCAGAAGGAAAGAAATCATAAAGATCAGATCAGAAATAAATGAAAAAGAAATGAAGGAAATGATAGCAAAGATCAATAAAACTAAAAGCTGGTTCTTTGAGAAGATAAACAAAACTGGTAAAGCACTCGCCAGACTCATCAAGAAAAAAAGGGAGAAGACTAAAATCAATAGAAATAGAAAAGGAGAAGTAACAACTGACACTGCAGAAATACAAAGGATCATGAGAGATTACTGCAAGCAACTATATTCCAATAAAATGGACCACCTGGAAGAAATGGACAAATTCTTAGAAAAGCACAACCTTCCGAGACTGAACCAGGAAGAAATAGAAAATATAAACAGACCAATCACAAGCACTGAAATTGAAACTGTGATTTAAAATCTTCCAACAAACAAAAGCCTAGGACCAGATGGCTTCACAGGCGAATTCTATCAAACATTTAGAGAAGAGCTAACACCTATCCTTCTCAAACTCTTCCAAAATATAGCAGAGGGAGGAACACTCCCAAACTCATTCTATGAGGCCACCATCACCCTGATACCAAAACCAGAAAAATATGTCACAAAGAAAGAAAACTACAGGACAATATCGCTGATGGACATAGATGCAAAAAATCCTCAACAAAATACTAGCAAACAGGGCTTCCCTGGTGGGGCAGTGGTTGAGAGTCCGCCTGCTGAGGCAGGGGACACGGGTTCGTGCCCCGGTCCAGGAAGATCCCACATACCGCAGAGCAGCTGGGCCCGTGAGCCATGGCCACTGAGCCTGCATGTCCAGAGCCTGTGCTCCGCAACAGGAGAGGCCACAGCAGTGAGAGGCCCACGTACCGCAAAAAAAAAAAAACCAAAAAACTAGCAAACAGAATCCAGCAACACATTAAAAGGATCATACACCATGATCATGTGGGGTTTATCCCAGGAATGCAAGGATTCTTCAGTATATGCAAATCAATCAATGTGATAAACCATATTAACAAAATGAAGGAGAAAAACCACATGATCATCTCAATAGATGCAGAAAAAGCTTTCGACAAAACTCAACACCCATTTATGATAAAAACCTTCCACAAAGTAGGCATAGAGGGAACTTACCTCAACATAATAAAGGCCATATATGTCACACCCACAGCCAACATCGTTCTCAATGGTGAAAAGCTAAAACCATTTCCACTAAGATCAGGAACAAGCAAGGTTATCCACTCTCACCACTATTATTCAACGTAGTTTTGGAAGTTTTAACCACAGCCATCAGAGAAGACAAAGAAATAAAAGGAATCCAAATGGGAAAAGAAGAAGTAAAGCTGTCACTGTTTGCAGATGACATGATACTATACATAGAGAATCCTAAAGAGGCTACCAGAAATCTACTAGAGATAATCAGTGAATTTGGTAAAGTAGCAGGATACAAAATTAATGCACAGAAATCTCTTGCATTCCTATACACTAATGATGAAAAACCTGAAAGAGAAATTAAGGAAACACTTCCATTTACCACTGCAACAAAAAGAATAAAATACCTAGGAATAAACCTAACTAAGGAGACACAGACCTGTATGCAGAAAACTATAAGACACTGATGAAAGATATTAAAGAGGATACAAACAGATGTATACCATGTTCTTGGATTGGAAGAATCAACATTATGAAAATGACTATACTACCCAAAGCAATCTACAGATTCAATGCAATTCCTATCAAACTACCAATGGCATTTTTCACACAATTAGAAAAATTTTTTTACAATTTGTGTGGAAACACAAAAGACCCTGAATAGGGCTTCCCTGGTGGCGCAGTGGTTGAGAGGCCGCCTGCCGATGCAGGGGACACGGGTTCGTGCCCCAGTCTGGGAAGATCCCACATGCTGCGGAGTGGCTGGGCCCGTGAGCCATGGCCGCTGAGCCTGCGCGTCCGGAGCCTGTGCTCCGCAATGGGAGAGGCCACATCAGTGAGAGGCCCGCATACCACAGAAAAAAAAAAAAAAAGTATAAGGGGGGATGTGCATAGGTTATATGCAAATATGATACCATTTTATATAAGGGACTTGAGCATCTTTAGATTTTGGTATCTGCAGGGGAGTCCTGGAACCAATTTATATTTTATGTGTATATATCATATATATATGATAATAAAGCCTCAACATGAATGTACTTTGTGGTGAGATTATGCAGTTATATACAATAGCCAAAATTTATGATATCCTACACTTTAAATTGACAGATTTTATCATACGTTAAAAAAAAACCAAGCAAATAAAGAGAGGGAAACCTGCCCCATTAAAATTGAAATAGGAAAAAAAAATTGAAATGAAAAAAAATAGGAATAGAGGGATATTTCCTTAGTATGATGGATAAATATCTTCTGTGTGTATAAGAGCTTAACATACACATGTACACATACACATACATACATGTATAGTGAACAATTATTTTTTAAAGTCAATACTGACAATATACTGTAAATATATCCTTACAAACTATTTAAACTTGTAATTAAATTTTAGATATAGACTGTAAATGTGTGAGGGTAAGCTTAACTTTACAAAATTCCTCTGGAGGATATGCAAGAAAAAATTGGATGACCACTGGACACCAGTACAGGATAATACATATGGGGGAATCCAACATAGTAGAAACTGAGAGAACAATTAGTATATTTTTGCTACTAGGATGTAGGCAGACTAAATTACAATGATGCAATGTTTACATATGCAGTAGATATAAAATGTTTAAAAGCAACTCTTTGTTCTCCTGCTTACTGTGGGGCAGGCATGCACTGTCACACGTAGAGGAAAAGAAGTGACAGGACAGGCACCCAATTAGCCTGGCTGATGCCAAGGCGTTACCAGATTGAATCTGGTAAAACGACACTCAGATCCAGGAGAGAAGGCCATGTGTAAGCAAGTGAACCTGCAGTAACACCTCAACTCAAGACTCATTCCATAATTACTTGAAACAAGACCTCATAATAGTTTTCCTTTGCAGGGGGAGAAATCAGTTCAGTTGAACTCTAGCCAAGTATAGAAATCTTTTTATCATTAAGGTTTAATTGGCTTTTTCTCCCAAATTACACTGGAAACAAATTTATTGTGCTCCTAGGGTACCGTATTATTTATAAATGTGGATAATTCAAAAGCAATAAAATGTTTGGCCCTTGCTCTCAATAAAGTTGCCATCTAATTGGGAGGACAACATCCAAATTAAAACAACTGAAGAACAATTCAAAGTAACATCTAAGCAGTCTGTAATAATCCCCCAAGAGAAACAAGTATTCTCATACTTTCCCAGCAGAAGGATAAACTGGTACAAGCCCCTGGGGAAGGAATGTGGGCACCGAGATCAAAATTACAGCTGAATACCTCCTTTGACCCAGTAATATGACTTCTGGGAATTTATCCTTCCACCGTACTTAAGAAGTAACATATATACAAAGTTACTCATTGCAGCATTATTCAAAATAACAAAAGATTGGAAAGAACTCAAATACCCTTGAACAGAGGACTGGTTAAATAAATTATGCTACATATATACAATGGAAAATTTTGAAAGTATAAAAATGCATGAGGAAGCTTTCAGTGCACAGATATTTTTAAAAGTCTCCAAGATAAGTGGGGGAAAAAATCCCAGCAAGGCACAGAAAATGTGTATACAATTTATCCTTTTGTTTACAAGAAGGGGAAAATGGAAATACAGAATATATTTGTATTTGCTTTAATATTCATAAGTAAAGTCTGGATGAATACACACAAAAATTTAAGCTGATTATCTGCAGTGAGTTATAGGAAGGTGAAAAGTGGCTGGAAGATCTCAGGGCAGGAGTAAGACTTGCCATCTAAAATGCACAGGTATATTCTGAACCACGTGAATGTCTTCCTTTTAACAATTAAGAAGAGAATAATGAAAAAACATCCCCCAACAAGGCAGAGCTGAATGAGGAGGAAGCTGGTTTCTGCAGGAATCCTCCTGGCCCTGGGTGGAGTTTCGACTTAAGCTTTGGGCAGCTCTGCGAACAGCTGGGAAACTGAGAGAGCACAGAGCACACAGCTTGTGCGCTGGCCGCATTGCGCTGTTTGCGTAAGTGCCATCACGTCCCAGGGCTTCTGAGCCTCTGCCCAGCTGAAATGCCTCCCTGCCAGGTGCCTCTCCTTCACCACAGCCCAGAGCCCACTCCTCCCCACCTCCGCGGCTGGCCAGGATGCTCATGACCCGCTATCCTCACCAGTTACCAGAATCCTCCAGCAGCTGCCTTTAATTTTTACTATGGGAGGGCAGAAGGGGGAGGGCAGGTCAATTAAGTAAACTTCTATTAAGAGAGGAATGAAATGCAGGAGGTCAAAGAGTTGGGACAGATACCTGGCCAGTTGCCAAGTCAAGCTTGTAAAATACTCCCCCAAGATACCACCGAGAAATCTGCCCAAACGTGAATCAGGCCAGCTTCAAGTTGTGTCATCATGGGTGATTTTTTTTTCCTGCTATTTATGCTTTGATGTGCGTTCCAATTTTTTTTTTTTTTTTTTTTGCAGTACGCGGGCCTCTCACTGTTGTGGCCTCTCCCGTTGCGGAGCACAGGCTCCGGATGCGCAGGCTCAGTGGCCATGGCTCACGGGCCCAGCCGCTCCGCGGCATGTGGGATCCTCCCGGACCGGGGCATGAACCCGCGTCCCCTGCATCGGCAGGCGGACTCCCAACCACTGCGCCACCAGGGAAGCCCTCCAATTTTTTTTTAATGAGTATACATTACTCTTAAAAACCAAAAACTATTACATACAATGTGAGAGATGTATATATTAAAAACCAAACCACTATTCTTACATAGTCCTGACACTCTGAAAGATAAAGGAAATTGAGATGGGCAGCACAAGAATTTTATAGCTGTCAACAATAAGTGTAATACTACTATAAGTTTTTAAAATCTCCTATAGTGCTGAAGGTGTCACCTGACAGTAGGTCAGTGTGACCCACCTAGTCAGGCTGGGCAGACTGGAACTGTCCACGGTTCCAGGGCAGGAAAGTGCAGTCATTAAAGAGATGTCTCCATTAGTCATACGCTCTCCAGCTGATAGCCAGCGCCTTCCCACTGTCTTCCTCTCCTGGGGTTTGAAACTCGATATCCTGAAAGTCGAACCACTTTCCTCCCTCCACTTTCTAAACCCAAATGTTGATGACGGTCCTATTCATCTCAGAAACTTAATACATTTTGAAACTTGGCCAATTTTTTTCTCAGGTCCTTAGTAGTCCTGGGGAAAGTAAGCTAACATTTAAATTACTTGAGTAGGTTTGGGCGTAGCTGAGGCTGTTTCTCACCATTTAACAAACAGTTTTATTTAAATGACCGTCAGTAAAGTTAGATGCAAACCCTCAACGCTTGGGAAAAAATACAGTAGACCTTGATATTTGCAAGGAATCTATCCTAAAGCCTTCTTCCTGAGTCCCAAACTTGGGAACAGCTCTATTGCCCAAAACACCCCACCTTTAGGCAGGACTCTTTTGACTGTAAATCATAGAAACGCAAACGACAGAAACTGGAGTGTGCTGGAAGACAGAATTCAAGGAATGGTTGAACAACCAAATCTAGGAAGACAGAGATGCAGTAAGCTTCCCTAAAAACAAGACCCGGGACACATACAGCATCAGGACTCTGCCCCTCTCTCATTTATGCGCCCCACTGCAAGCCATTTTCATTGCCTTCCCCACATGGCAGGGAACGTGACCATTAAGAGTTCAAGAACCACCACTGAAAAGGAACTCCTCAAGCTTTTTCTGGTTGTAAGTTCAAAACTCCTGAGAGGAGGCTTTGATTGGCCAGTGAAGGTCAGGTGTCCGCCCTGGGCCAATCAGCTGTAAGAACATGGCAGCGCCAGCTGAATCACGTGGTTGATGTGGAGGAGCAGCGGTTCTCAGAACACAGGGAGTGACAAACAGACCAAAATAACTAAGCAAAGTAAGAGAAGGCTACTACACGCCAACAAAAAGGAACAAAGTAAAACTGAAAAATGTAAATGTCATTTCAGACCTTTACGGGAGTCGTATGTTTAAGTTTTTATGCAGCAAAGCTGCAGCGAGTTGAAGAGGCTGGGTGGTCTCAGAGCCAAGAGCTTCCCTCCTATACACCAGCCTTAGGGCACACACAATTCAAGATTGTTCCACCTTAGCAAAATCCAAACTGCTATGTGTCCCGGCCTTCTGATTATAAACGACAAGGGTCTAGAATGCCTCAGAGAAAATGCCATTTTTAATGGCAGGTGCTTCTCTGAAATGAGTACATTTACTGTATAAAAAGGCAATGTGGTTCTCCATGAGCCTGCATCCTGACTCATCTTGACACCCCCTACTCCTGCCCAAGTCTGGCCAACCAACTCCTATTGTTTCTGGGCAACAGCAACTCTCCACTTAGTCCCTTTCCCTCCATCTACAACTGTCCTGGTTCAGAACCCCATTATGACCCCATTTTGAATCATCTGGTACATAGTAGAAAGAGAAATATGATGCCTAGGTCCTTTCTTGCTAAATACCTATTGAAGAGAGAAGGATTTTTAGTACCAAAAGATAAGATTAATGAAGCCAAGACTAGGAAAATGACAAGACGAGAGCATGGGTTTTGGAACCAGACAGCTCTGGCTTGAATCCAGCCCTGTCACTTACTCTCTGCATGACCATGGCAAGTTATCCAATCACTCTGAGGCTGAGTTCCTTATAAAACAGGCATAATAGTATTTGTCTTGCAGACGTATTGTGAAGATTAAATCAGGTGACAGGTTGTTAAGTGCCAAGATGCTAAGGGACTTCAATGTATGCTGCTAATATTAGAGGACTCTGCTAACCTTACAAAGGTCAATATACAAATGCAAGTGCAGTGCAGAGGGCCAGGAGGCTAAACCTGCATCCCTCTTCCCACCTTGCTTTGGCTCCCAAAGATATGCCATTTTTTTCCTCTAAGCCTGAAAGAACTGATTAAATAACTGTTCTCTGTTTTCCTTGTTAAGCACTGTTTTGATGCAGACCATTATCTAAAGGAAAAGGTATGGAGTCATTCTTCCTTGGGAAGGAGTACAGCCAGACTCTATATTTAAAGAGACAGAAAATTTGAGAATGTTAATTCCCTGAATTTTTTAGTAAAATTTGAGTAACTTAAGTCATCTTCCCAGCATATTGTTGAACTTGATGGGGGGGAGGGGTATGTGGCATGTGCCAATAAATTTGAATGTTTGAAGGATTATGACTAAATTAGGGTCCGAAAGAAGACAGGAATTCAGAAAGTCAAACACTTAAAGTTTTTGCCCTGAATTGTTATATGATATATTGTAATGTGAATATGATGATAGAAGATGGAATTAGAAAAGATATTGCCATTTTGAACATGAATTCAACAATAAACTCTTCCTGAATTTTCTTCTTTTTTTTTTTTGAGTCAAATTCAACATAGGGTAAACTAATCTCATTGTGACCTACTAAGCATCATGAGGTCAACAAAATCTCCGGAGAATCTGTAACCCAGACATTTTTATCTTTTTTTTTCCTTATTCAAAGATCCTAAAAGATCATGACTAGGGAAACCAATTCTGACACTAAAAATAAATACTATGTTGCTATCTCCATTTATTGGTAAAATTTATAAGACTCTACATCTCAAGCCTCTTATTTGTATTCTAGAGATGTGCTACTATCTTCCTACTATCAGCAAACAACCAACATAAATGTGATAAGTGAAAAATATATATTACATTGCTGAAAGAAATTAAAGAAAGTCTAAATAAATGAAAAGACATCTCATGTTCACAGGTTTAAAGAGTTAATGTTGTTAAGATGACAATACTACCCACATTGACATACAGAGTCAAGGCTATCTCTATGAAAATCCCAAGGTGTTTTTTGCAGAGATGAAAAATCCATACTGAAGTTCATACGGTATTTCAAGCGACCCAGAATAGCCAAAATAATCTTGCAAAAGAAGGACAAAGTTGGAGGACTCATGCTGCCTGATTTCAAAACTTATTAAAAAGCTACAGTAATCAAAACTGTGGTACTGGCATAAGAACAGACACATAGAGCAATGGAATAAAATTTACAGTTCATAAATAAACCTCCACATCTATGGTCAATTGATTTTGACAAGGGTGTCAAGACCGATCAATAGGGAAAGAACAATCTCTTCAATAAATGGTACTGGGAAAACTAAATATCCACATGCACAAGAATGAAGTCGACCCTTGCCTTATACCATATACAAAAATTAACTCAAAATGAATCAAAGACCTAAATTTAAGAGCTAATACTATAAAATTCTTAGAAGAAAATCTAAGGACAAATTTGCATAGCCTTGGATTTGGCAATGGTTTCTTAAACATGACACCAAAAGTACAGACAACACAAGAAAAAATAGATAAAAGGGACTTCATGAAAATTAAAAATTTCTGTGCACCAGAGGACACTGTCAAGAGAGTGAAAAGACAATACACAAAATGGGAGAAAATATTTGCAAATCATATATACAATAAGAGTCTGAAATACAGAATACATAAAGAACTCCTAAAGCTCAACAACACAAACAACATGATTTTAAAATGGGCAAAGGGGGGAATTAAAGGGGAGGGAGGAATAAGTAGGTGGAGCACAGAAGATTTTTAGGGCAGTGAACTATTCTGTGTGCTACCACAATGGTGGATACGTGTCATTATACATGTGTCAAAACCCACAGAGTGTATACCAAGAATGAACCCTAATGTAAACTATAGACTTTGGGTGATAATGATTTGTCAATATAGGTTTATCGACTGTAATACATGTACCTCTCTGCTGTGGGTTGTTG